>NC_143015.1:153576134-153876968 GCF_055824585.1 Amblyomma mixtum
CTGTGACTTCATTAATAAAAATTTTTTTTTCACGACGAGTGTCCCCCCTTAAGTGAATGATTGGTCACGAGAGGTTGCTCGGGAAGAGCAATATGGTTCGCACAATCCCCCACCGGTGGCAGCACCTGACATCGCAGGGCAGTGGCGCATTGCTTAACCGCTTCACCACTGCGCCAGGAGGGGTATGAGGACTCCCAGGGATCTATGAATGCTAAGGAGACAGTGACCTTTTCCGCATATATGGGCATCAGTTCATTAACACTATCACATCATGTTATTAAGACGTAGCTTAAGGGTCCCCTCCAAATTTTTTGTGCGTGAGACAAACGGTGACAAACAGGATTTGTTTTTTAGCTGAATCAGTAGCTGTGTGAGTTGGTGTTGTAGCATCTGGAAAAAAAGGGGGCAGAATGGAAGAGAACAACAAGAAAGGACATGAGACAAGGCGACTGTCAACTGGAGGTAGTGTATTTATTTGGATTCAACTAACTTTTGGTGTGTGTGTGTGTGTGTGTGTGTGTGTGTGTGTGTGTGTGTGTGTGTGTGTGTGTGTGTGTGTGTGTGTGTGTGTGCGCGTGCGTGCGTGCGTGTGTGCGCGCTTGATTTTCGTGCGAGTTTGTGCGTTTCCAGTAATGCTTCAGTTGAGAGTTGGCCCTTGTCCTGTCTTTTTTTTTGCTGTGTCTTCGTCTTTCATTCTGCTTCTTTTTTTTTCTTTTTTTCAAGATGCCAAACAACATGCAGTGGTATGTGCTAGTACTGAAGCAAGTTTGTTTACTTCGTTGTCCATCTGTACCTCACATCAGCGCTAGCAGCATCAGATGGCAGCAGCAGATTTCTTTTTTTCCTGGGTGAGGTGGTGTGAGTGCATAGGAATAAACTAGAAACGCAATCTTTTTTTCTCTACATGCTTTGCATTGAAGCAGGCGAATGCATGACGGATTTCAGTGTGTCAAGGCAAGATGAGATGTTAGGTGTGGACTTTGTCGCGCTTAACCTCATTGTGTAGCCCCCAGGATAATGTGCAGGGCTTTTTATGGTGTGTGTGCCATTACGTTGCACTCCTTATGTGGTATGCTTAGGTCACAATAGACGTCTGCACGCAGTTTTGCTGCTCAAGGGCACTGTCAAAACTAGGGGTATTATTTTTGCAGTAATTTCTTTTAATGGGGTTGTTTGTTGGTAGGTGTATTCTTTCTTTCACCTCTTTCTTTTGCATACATAACTGCCACATTATCAGCATTGTTTAAAATTCAGCTCCATTCTTTCCCATGAAAGCTCTGAGCAAACCTGTGAGCTCTTTGAAGCCTGGCAAGCCATAGTGACTCCGGGAAAAAAAATTAGCTGACGACTATGCATTCTTGGTAATGCGATTTTTAAGTGCAGTTGCTGCGATACTCTAACCGTAGGCGAGCGCATACGGTACACGCAGCGGCGAACAGAGGTGGGTGTGGGTTTCGACAGCGTTTCGGCTCCATTGAGCCTCACCTTGGGCGAACGGTCAGCGCACTGGCAGAGCGCACTACTGTGGCGCCATCTCTGGGGAGCGATGCGTACTTTATCGGTGACATCATCGGCGAGCAGACTCTCTGCGCGCACTACTCCTCTCTACTCTTCACGCTGCGTCTGCTATCACTATCTTTCCTCCTCTGCGCTCGGTTACGCCGAGGCACGCCGCTCAAAGCAGGAAACGGGTGCCTAAGAGCTGAGCTCTGAAACATGTCAGCTGGAATCCTGCTTTCCCGTCAGAGACATTTTAACCCTTTGAAGGTTTTTGCCGTATATGTACGGCGGCGGTTTTCTGTCCCGCAAGGTCTTTGCCGTACGGGTACGGTTTCGATCTTCCGTTTGAAGATTTGCGCCACTGGGGGGTGCTGCCACCTCTTAGGACTTACAAGAAGTGCTTGAATTTTGTGCTGCCCTCTTACGGAGATAAGCAGAACTTATGTCTAGCTTTAGCGCGGCGGCACAGACTGCGGCAACACCCCTTTTGTAGTTTTGGTTTCGCCGCGTGATCGCAACGGAGTCGCGCGAAATTTGAGTTTTCTTTTTGTCAGCACTATCTTGCAGGGGCTGCCGAAGTTGATTTCTATCTTTATTGGTGCTGCTCTTAGCTTGCTTATCACCGTTGCTCGGGAGGTATTCTCGCCCGCTGTGGCAACGCGCCTACGCAGTTTCGATTCCGCCGCGGGATCGCAACGGAGTCGCGCGAAACTTGTGTTCTCTTTGTGGGCACTGTTTTGCAGAGGCGGCGAAAGTTGATTTCTATCTTTATTGGTGCTGCTCTTAGCTTGCTTATCACCGTTGCTATTCTATTGTGTTGAACATTTTCCAGTTGTGAGTGATGCTGTCACCAAAGTACTGTTCCTAACTTTTTTTTCCTATTTATTCTCGATTATATACCACCTGGGAAAGTTTTCTTCAAAATAATTCGACCCTCAAAGGGTTAGAAGGTTTAAAATCTCCAGACAGGCTGACGGTACTCGAGGAGTGTTTACACAGTCTTTTCTTCGTGAGCATTGTCTAGCAGAGGACCTAGTAGTTTTCTTTCCTTGAATGCATGCATGTGCAATTTTGGCTGACTCCGGTAGATCATTACATTACAGAGGAGGCAATGCTGTGCTGGAATTTAATTTTCTTTTTTTCCTTCGTGCTTTCAGGGATCATGTTTCCGGAGGAAGCTACATGGACAGCGACACCATTCCGCTGGCACGGTAAGCTGCGTGACAGTGTCTGGGTGTGCCACAGCTTGAAATACATTTCTGACTGCCCTGCTTTGCACTAACCTATTCCGGTTCTCTTCAGGGCTTCATATTACGCTGCCTGGCTTTGCGCGTCATGCTTTTTTGGGGTGTCCACCCGAGTGAGACTGTTACTGCACCTTTCCCTGACCAGTTATTATTATTAAATATTACTATTCTCATCATGGTCGCCATGGTAGCTCAGAAGCATGCTAGTTCAATTTTGTTTCTTGTTTAAGACCAGTTTAGGTTTTGCGTTGTCCAATTCCTTAGTCCTTTTTTACGGGGATAATGGATGCGGGGAATGTATCTTTGCTTTGCACGTTACTTTGTTGTATAGAGTTCTGACTGTAGTTCTAGTGGAGTGCCCCTACTTAGCTCTGTGTGGCATGTTATAGCGAGCCTTGACATAAGTATCGGGTAGTAAAGTAAGAATGTGGCTGATGATGATGAATGAGGATAGGTGTATAGCTGCTGCGTTATGTTGCGTAGGATGAGATGGTGCTCAGCTATCGTCTGGAAGGCAGTTTGTACCCGCACCTCTCGGTGATAAGTAGGCTGGCGTAATTTTTTTTCCCTTTGCTTTTTTTTTTTCCTTTTTCTGGTTTGCATGCTGCATGCTCAGAAGGGTCTTCTTCTTCCCCCTCCCCCCTCGCGGCACCCCTGTTTGCAGGCTGAAAAAGGCGCCCCTGCAGCAAAACGGCCAGGACAATAAGGGCTACGATAGCCACCCCTACCAATGTGGGTTTGTGATTACGTCACCCTCCTCCTCCTCATGTCCCGCTCTGTCTCTCTCTCTCTCTGGCGAGGACGCTTGCTCTTTCCTTCTTGCTTCAGTCCGGTCCTGTCTGGTGTTCTCTCCGTCCATCCGTCCATCTGTCTGGGTTCTGTCTCCCTGCTTCACATCGCTGTCCTCTCTGGCATCTTGGGGGTTGTCTGTCCGCTCCGAAGTTGTGCTGTTGTCCGTCTTGTCGCTGTGCGCTGTCTTGTGCCCTCTCCCACGAGAGGGAAGAAAGGTCGCGTACCCATTCATTTCGAACTGCAGCCCTGACCGCTGTACAGTGAGGTCTTCACGTCTACCGCTGGCTGGTGGTGGCTGCTGGCAGCTACTCATGGGGGCAATTTGGTCACCCCTGTAATGCACACACAATGGGATTCATTCCACAAAACAAGAGACGTCCTTTTACGTCAGCATCTAAGGAGGCTCCCGGTTGCCTCCTTGGGAATGGTGGCGTTACTCTTTGCTGAAGGCGCACTCATTTTTGAATGCCCAGCTCGCATCTCCCCTTGGAGCTTGGTGTCACCTCACCTACAAGCAGGTATTGACTGCTTTGTCATGGTTGCTTTGGAGCAGGCGGCAGCTGATGGCTGTCAAATGCCCTTTCTGAAACTCGTACGATTTCAAATGGTGCCAGCGGAAAAACGTGCATCCCAGTAGGATTATGTCTTTCGAGCTGCGGCCCTTGGGATCATTGTTCTGTGGAGGTCGGATCACATGCGGTTCTGCAGCAACTGCCCTTTGCCCTCCACGTCAGGTTGTGTGCGAGGGTCTTTCCCCCTTTTTTTTTTTTTTCAGGGGGGCAATGAGCAGCTGCTGCAAGTTCGACCTGTGTCTTTGTCTTTGCGTGTCCTTGTTGGAACTATGTCACTTTCGTGTTGTTTTCTGTGCCATTGTTTGTAGTTTTTTTCTATTTGAGCTCCCCTTGTGTCTTTGATCCCAGTATGTGTACAGTCTTTGTCAGAACTATGCAGGTGCCTCTCTGCGAGTGACCAGGGCCGGGTCGATGAGGTCTTATTGCTCTGCCTCTTGCGTGGCAAGGCCTTAGAGAATAAAAACTTGACTGGACACTTCAGCTCCGTCTGAGGGATATGAAAGATGGCGTTGATGAGTCCCGTCAGCAGGAATCCTTGTTGTATATCACTTCACCTAGGTTCTGCCCACGTGCCCATATATGCGGAATTGGTCATTCTCTACTGTGCGCTCGTAGATCACAGCCAGTCTTCATACCACTCCTGGCACCATGGTACAGCAGTTAAGCAATGGGCCACTGCCCCGGCAGGTGGCTGTTTTGAACACAGCTCCCAGCGGGGCTTGCAAGGTCCAGGTAGCTGCCACCTGTCACAGGTTGGCACCTGCCATTGTGGGCAGGTTGTGATGTCACATGGTCCCGTGACCTGGGTGACAGGTGCGCCACCTGCTTTTACGCTTACACCGCCGCTGCCCAATTTTCCGCAGAACAGGAGCCTTAAGGCTGTTGCTTTAACAGGGAAACCTTTCTCCTCGCCATCTTGCAGTCTCTGATTTCCAGCGGCCTGACGGGAGCCCCGTAGTGGGGCTTGGAGGGGTGCTCCAAAATCGTGCCAGAATGGCTCGCGTACTTCTGACAAAGACTGTGTGTTTGCATTCCCCTGAACACTATGGAGGGTGCTGTGCCTGTTGGAGCTCCTGCATTGCACCCCATTTTTTGCTGCTGCTGGATTGCTGTGCTTTGGGTTGAGCGAGGTTTCGAGAGGTTTAAGAGATACTGTTACTATATCTGTAGGCATGAGGGTGAGAGAAGTAGCATGCAGATATCCTGCTCTTTTGGTGATGCCTGGGAATTTTGAGGTAGCACTTCAAGTAGATAACGCCGCCCACTTGTATAAGTAAAGGGCACTTAATTGATGTTGACTCATTTTAAACTGCTTATATTCCTGCATATACTCAAAATTGGGCATGTTAAAGGCAAACCACGTGAAAATTGCCTTGACTCCTCTTGCGGCATAGGTGCTGAGAAAGTTGTCTGTTTCTGTATTTGAGCAGTTACTCGAGCGCAGGCGAGGTATAGCATCAGTATAAATTGGGGAGCTCATTGATATTGGTGCTCATTTTTATTGTTCTGTTTTTCCAAAAGTTCTGCCAGGAAGTTGTAATTTAATTGTCGTTGCCTTTGACCTCGAACGAATGTCGCGGCAGGAGGTTGGAATACAGGTTTGCATGTACTGTACTAACAGGACTACAGCTCTACCCAAAACTTTTTTGACGTAACCACCCCTCTTCCTTAACTTATATTCCATGTTGATTGTTGCGTTAAACAACAAAAAAATAGTTTAGCATGTTGTGATTAGAATTGAGAGTTTGTAACTCTTGCATGAGCTCATCAAAGTGCTGGAGATTGGTGGGGCATTCATTCAGACAGGCTTGGTGATGAAAACAGTCGTACATCTGCGGCTGGGCTATTTTTTTTCCCTTTCAGTGTGAACCACAAGCGCCGGCACACGGGGGGCAACAGCGCCGTTGTGAACCGGGCATCTTACGACAGCCGAGATGGCTACTACCATGACATCAGCCCCGAGTATCGCGACCACCCCGCCGCACCGCATCACCGTCCCGTGACATCGCCCGCCATCGCCTACTCGCCAGCGCCCGCATACCACTACTCCCGCGACCCTGGCCTTCCGCACTACGGCAAGGGCTACGAGTCTGCGCCACCGCCAGCGCGCCACAGTGGTGACTGGGAGAGTAACCAGTTCGCGAAGCCGCCCCCGTACTACTACCCCGGCTCGTGAGCTGTCTCTCGCCGGTGATCCACTGGTCTGACACGAGGTGGCGTGCATACGAGAAGGTGGCCCGGGGCTGTGCTGGTACCTGTTACTGGAACGTGTTGCTGGTACCTGTTACTGGTACTTGTTACTGGAACCTGTTGCTGGTACCTGTTATTGGAACTGGTTGCTGGTACTCATTACAGGAACCTGTTACTGGAACCGGTTGCTGGTACCTGTTATTGGAACTGGTTGCTGGTACTCATTACAGGAACCTGTTGCTGGTACCGGTTACTGGAACCGGTTGCTGGTACCTGTTACTGGAACCAGTTGCTGGTATCTGTTGCTGGTACCTGTTGCTGGTGGTTTCTGCTTTGCTGGTCTTCACGGCAGGCTGTCGATAAGTCGGAAAGGTGTGCACACAAGTCTCAAATCATCCGTACTCTGACATCACTGCTGGTGTCTCTTGCTGGTTTTTTTTTTTCCTCCTTTTTCTTTGATTTTATGGTTTTTCCAGCTGCTGTTACTTGTTACTGGTGTGTTCGATTTTGTGGCTATTCGTTTCTGCCGTATTAGGTAGCGGCGTCGTTGTTGGTACCGTCATTGGTGCCTGTTCCTTGCAGTGGCTAGTGCCTTCCTTTTTGCTTGACAGCAAGTTTGCTGGAAAAGGTTATCGGTCTGTTGCTGGTACTCGGGACCTCGGTTGTTGAGTTTTTGTCTGGCTTGTGTGCTGCTTGAGAAAATATGGACATAGGAGTATCTGGCAGCAGCTCATCATACATACCGCTCACTTGGGTTCATTGAATTCCATAATACCTGTGGATTTACAAGTACAAGTAGAGGCTTATGAGAACATTAGGCTTGCATTCTTTGAGCTGTTAACATTAGCTTTTTATATCTTTTGGTTAGACTTCAATGTTTATGTATTTCTTACTATGGTGTACCACAATGTTTGCAGCAGTTTATATTAAGTAGTGCTTTTAAAAATCATCAGTTGTCGGCAGAAGATGTTGGGAAAAGTTAGGAAATTCAGTCTATAAAAGTAGTGTGAGAGCTGCATTTAGAACTTACGAATGGCTCCAGTTTTTGTAGCAGGCTAATATAGCAGCTTTGTTTTATCATTGAAGCGGCATTGGATAATGCGACATACAGTTGGCGTTGAAAAAAGAAAAAATGGCAGCACGTTAAAAGCTGGTGTTGATCTTCACACAGCTTGGAACCTACTGGGTTTTAGTAGGACGGTTGAGCACTTGTTTACGACTGTTCACTGTTTCTACGAACTGTTTTCACATACTTTTAACTGCGTATAGTTCCCCAGAAAATTTTTCGCACGAATTTTAGACTGCTTGTAAAATGTACGCCTGTTGGTAGTAAGCACAGGTTGCATGTACCGGGTGGAGTTTTGGTTTTTAGCGCCACAAGTCAGTGACGGCATCGAATTTTCAGTGAATTGAAGCAATTATTAGCAGGTTCTAAGTTTTGTGTGACAGCCACTCATTGTTGCGGAGTTGCATTTTTAAGCAAATTCCAACAGGTGTTCATTCTTCTCAGTAGCATTTCAGCTGCTGCTTTGTTATTTGCTTTTATTATTGTAAGATGCCGTGTAGTAATGCCAGTTTTAATAGTGTTCAAAGCCGCAAACTTGGTCAGATGCACTACATCTGCATATTGATTTGATTGGACTGTGTGCACACCTTTGGACTGGCATTTGGAGAAACTACTGCTTGGCCATAGAGGATTCGTGCGATAGCCTTTTATGCAGGCTTGGTACCAATCTGATGCCAGCCTGGTACCATGCTGGTACCAGCATGTTCGACAGCGTGATGTCGAACATTGATCACGGTCTCGTTAAGTGTCATTTCATATTATTTCGCTAGTAAGGCTCACACCAGTAACAGGTACCAGCATGGTACCAGGCTGGCACCAGACTGGTACCGTGCTGGTACCAGCATGTTCGACAGCGTAATGTCGAACATTGATCACAGTCTCTTGTTAAGTGTCATTTCATATTATTTCGCTAGTAAGGCTCACGCCAGTAACAGGTACCAGCATCAGCCAAGGCACCAGCCAATGTCGCACAGGATTAGGACCAACTGGTAGCGTTCGTACTGAGCCGACACTGGGCACCCTGTTTTTCAGAGTGACAGTGGACTGACTGCTTGGGGCATCTCGAACGTTTCTAGCGTCATACAGTCAGTTGTACCACTGTTTCCGACTGTAATTTTGGTTTGCCTTCTCCTTTGTATGCGAGTATGTGGGTCGTGCCAAGATCATTTTTTTTTTTATCTCTTATATGTTGACATAGTGCTTTCCCGAGGCTCAGTGCTCAGATTTTAAGCTGACAAGAGGGCATGCTGACTGAATATGCTCGCAGCGCTGTGCTCCGTTTGTTTCATCTCCCACACACTTCTGGGTCGGCTTGCACGAAACAAATAAGACCGGCTTATTTCCAGTCTAATCTTATTCGCGGTCTAAAAGCTCTCGGTTTTGAAGAAAGGAAAGGCGCATAGATGGTTCACTTTGTCGGTGAGTGCCTCAAGTGCGCACGAACGCCGACTAAAACATTGAGTTACCGAACTTTCAGTCGGAGTTCGTGGCGCATTTGAGGTGTCCACTGACAAAATGAACCAGCTATGCGCCTTTCCTTTCTTCAAAACCGAGAGATCTTTTAGACCACGAATAAGATTAGAATGGAAATAAGCCGGTCTTATTTGTTTCGTGCAAGCCGACCCTGTTCTAGTTACAAGTGTTTCACTCTTATGCTAAGTCACTTGGGAGAGGGAAGCAAACTCACTTGCTGCCACTTTAGGTTGTTTGGTTTCTGTAGGCATTTTTGTCTCTCTCTATATCTGTGCTCATGACGAATTTTGACTGGCTACATGCGAGCAGGTTGAGTGGCAGAGTGCAAGCCAAACGACTGCCGACCGGCCTTTGTCGCCACACTGCTTGTAGTTGGTAGCAAGCAGACATCTCAGTGACCGGCTGCATTCGTCAACATGTTGAGGTGGATGTAGCCCTGCCGTTTAACGAGCTGACCATGCCTGTATTGGATGTGCAGTGGTACTTGCGCGGACTGGTTGCAATGTCAGTCGGGCTACCACACAAACGTCGAAATGTTTTAATTGGAGCGTTTCAAGTTTGTGAAACTTTGTTTCGCGTTTTTTCTCTCCGATTTACAGTTTAAGCTTGGTTTCCGAACTGCGCGATACGCAGGACCCTTTTTATTTGCTCTCTTTTAATGTTGTGTGGAAGGTCGTCGGCGATGTTCTTCTCTTAGAGTTTGTCAGCATGTCCGTTAGTGGTGTGAAATCGCGTAGTTTCTGTGTGGGGCGGTGACGTGTGTGGCAGACGCTGACGGTGATGCGGTGCTTGTGAAGGGCTGTGCGGTGGAGCACAAAATGGAAGAAGTCGTCGACATTCCGCCCTCCGTGGTTGTTCCGGCGGAGTGGTTCTTCTTGGAAGACTTTTGAGTGCCATTCCGCGTTCATTTGGAGCCTGCACACTCATCGCTAAGTTGCCAAAGGATAACTTATCTTTTTGAACTCGGACCGTGCTTCAACCTCAGGCCGTGCTTCAAGCTCTGCTTCCGAGTCGTGAGGCCGTCGGATCAGTGTATGGACTTCCCTGGAGGCCGCTGCAAGGGTTGCGTCGAGAGTTAAACCGTGACATGTCTGCGGCTTTCTGCAGTCCCCCAATTTTGAAGGGCGTTGCAGGTGTTGAGTTGCTTGGGCTGCCACTGCCTGGACTGCGTGGAAAGCTGAGTGACCGCTGCTTGGCGCAACTAGAAACAGTGTTGTGCTTGCTTGTGTGCATCTGCGATTCAGAATCGCACCTGCATATTCAACCCCGCAATGTATCCGCTCTGCTTACAGTGATGGCGGCCAGGACACCACTGGCAGTGATTGTTGGTTGCGGCTTTGTGTGGCTCAAGCCAGCGCAGGTTTGTCTTCGGGACAAAGACCTCCGCTGTGATTTTGTGGAGAGCTTTGTCCTTGGAGATGTCAACCGCTAGCGGCCAGAGTCAAGCTTGGCTGTGACATCCGACACTTTCTGATGATCTGCTTTGGGTGAAGGAAGAGAGTCAAAGGAGCTTTCTTTGGTCGGCCTGTATTGTTTAAGATAGCTGGACAAGATTGGCAAGCCTTCCTGGCACTGTTTGTACACTGGATGTTTACTCTCCAGCGGCCTGTATGTAGCCAAGTGTGGATTTCAGTGAGAGGACGAACCCTGAGTGTAGGTGACATTGCCAGTGTACTCGTTTATGCTTAGCTGATCCTCTGGGTTCATGTCCAAGCAGTTCTGCAGTGGGACGTTTTGTTGCCTAGTTTATCCCGTTGGTTATGGATGTTAGTGCAATTCTCAGTTGCGACGTGTGGTGTTTGCGGGGTTTAGGGGAGAGGTGGGAGGCTCTCTAGCTTGTTTTTTTTTCACACAGCTTCCTGAAGATGTGTTGCACAAACATTGCACTGTGGCGGTGTGCAAAGCGTGCGTGGCATGCATACCAGCTCCAGATTGTGCGTTGAACGATGTGAAGCTGGTAGTGAAGCTGCAATTGAAACAGACATGGGCACTTCACATTTGTTGTTACCCTAGCCACAAAGGAAAAGAGAGCCCACCTTTGTAACTGTTAAGGGAAATATTTAGAGTGAATGGCGTGGTACAGTATAGTATGCTCGAGACTGGTTTGTGGTTGCCACGCCCTCGTGTGGCTTGGTCATGCCAAAGCATAGACATTTTCTCTTTTTTTTTTCCATGCCTCTTAGAAAAGGTTCTTCACAACTGTGATGGGTGCCAGCCATGTTGAGTTCTCGTTGCTACTGATGTTCTAACAAACCTTTCTGTTCCCTCCCAAACTCTGCTGTTAAGTATAGGTCTCTCGCCCTTCTTTTTTTGCCATTTTGCTTTTACATGTACAGCACCTACCGTATTACCGCTTCCAAAAGTTGCGCTCGCTTGTTGCACGAATGTCTTGCACGTCTAGGGTACGTCGTTGCACGCGTGACGTCACAGTTTTGCGGCGCTTTGTTGCCAGCAGTGGCGTCAACCTGCCGCCGTACTATTTGCATGTCCGTGAAAAAAAAGTGCCCAGTGTAAAGAAACATAGTGTAGCTTCCAAAGTGGTGATGATAAAGGGCAAAACTTCGTGAGAGACGGTTAGCTTGGCATGTCTTTGTGGTATGGTATGGTGACAATTTTTCCTGTTGGTTAGTTGTAGCACTGTTTTGACCCCTTTCCTTTCCTCTCTCATGTTTTGTCAACTGTACATAGGTGCTGGAGTGCGAACTCCAAGCCATTTGCTTCCCTGCTGTAGTTTGCAGCTACGTGTTACCCTACCACGGTAACGTCGCCATGTGCAATGTTTTCAGGCGGGCTGAGGTCTCGGTGCGTCTTTGTCAGCTACATCCTTCGTAGCCTCGCCGTAGTAATCTGACTGCAGATGGCCGTTGCTGGAGGCTTCGTCGCCGCTGTTTGTATGCCGTTGATGTAGCCATTCAAGAGTTCAGATGGTATGCACAGCCCCACTCCAGTGCTCAGTTTTAGGCATTCGTCATCCGCGCGGTTTTTTCGTCCGTCATTCAGCGTTGTGTAGGCAGTTGAACAAACATGGCCTCAAGTTGCCCGCCATCTTGAGTAGCAGCTCGAAAAGTTTTTTCCGTGCCAAGAGAAAGATATTTTCTTCTTTCAAGTTCAAAAGCAATGCCTGTGTTGAGCATAGCCATAGACAAGCCTGATAAGAGCCTGTACAGCTATAATTTAGAGCCTACATATGAAGTGCCTTTGAACAAATCTTTATTGTAGAGTTGAGAAATGTGACCCCCCTCATAGTTTGAAGCCGTTGGAACGGGAGAAGCCTGTTGTTATTTTAATACTACTGTTGAAATCAGCGAAGCGACAAGCTACATCAAGCGAGTCGTACATTATGCACACGACAAATAATAAGGCTTCTGTTAGGCATCGGATATATATATATACACACATATACATACATATATATATTTTGGGCTGTGTCATGTAGTGTATATTGTGTGTGCAGTGTGATGCCATTCTGTTCCCAGTGTTTTCCTGGTGGTGCCATCCTCTCACAGCTCGTAACAATGGTGCCTGGTATTCCTTTTTAATGATCTCCATGTGGCAATTACCGAAGTGGCCAGCATTCGTTTTTTTTCTCTCTCGTATGTGTGTTCCGTACCATCGATTTGCATTAATATAGTGCCCACTTTTTTTTTACCATTTCACGAGCGACTTTTCGTTTCGGGTTGGCATGTATATCCGTTCTGACACAACACATGTGATAAGTGACACAAGTCTTCGAATTTTCACACACCGAGCAGGAATTGCCTGGTGCTCTGTGAAGTAATCCAGTTGTTCGTAGCGTGGTTTGGCGTCGTTCTGCCCAGGCGTGCTTGCTTTTCTTTTTGATTGTAAAACTTGCAGCGACTGTGGCGACTTGCACGTTGTATCGTCATTTGCATTGTACAGTGCGTTTTAAAAGTCCCTGGGCCACTTCTAGTGGTTTGAGCAGCCCCACCGCCCTGCTGTGAAGCTGCAATTGTATTGGCGGCTTCTGAGATGTTTTAGTCAATGAGGACTCCCATCCTGTTTTTAGGAATCATCTAGGGAGTAAATTAGACAATAGCGGGCCCTCACGCGGCTTAGCTACTGTTCAGTAACATGATGGATGGCCTGGCAACTTCTGAAAAGCACTATGCAATCTGCCGTCCCCTCTTGTGTCGTTGCCTTCAAATCGGCTCGTCAGTATGCCGTAAAACAACGAACAGTTCTCCTTTGTTTAATGTGTATCGCACATTGCAGGTGGCTTGCAAATTAGATAGCCTCCTGTGCTCTCCACTACGATTGTTCAGTAATGTAGCTGCAGTGACATCAGTGAAAGCAGTTCATTGCGTGGTTTCAGATTACTTTTAAACATTTCAGACTCCCATGTCTTTCACATTAAGGTTCTGCGGTAAAATGCACCTTTGATGGAGGTGTGTAGAGGACAATTTCTTCCATATGTCTCGATGCATACGTTTTTAGCAGGAGGAAATGCTACAGGCTTAGTAAACATGATTGGAGATGCATAGGTTTGTGCACTCGATGAAACGAGCAAGATGCCGCATTCGCTGCTAGACTTGTGTCCATGAATATGTATAAGCAATGGGAACCCATGAAAGATACGTGAATAACCCTATTGCTTGGTGGTTGAATAAAACTGTTTGAATGTTCAAATATGCTCCCTGTTCCTTTAGGTTGCTGCATTGGGCTGGTGTGAATTTTAAGGGACCCTGAAATGATTTTGATGGTCATATCCTAATGCATCATCAACTGCGCATGCGTGAGAAGCGAGTGACGTCAGAGCAGTGCGGAGCCGCCGCCGACTCCTCCGCTGCGCCAGCAGTGCATTCTCCAGGAGGAGTGACGTCACACGGCGCACAGCTGCTGCGCTGGGGCCACCGCCGACTCCTCCGCTACGCGGGTGACTCAGAGGGGCCGCCGCCGGTGCGATTGCCGCGCCGTTGCTTCCTCAGTTCTACTCGGGATGGCCATTGGTCAAACCACGGCCAATTTTAACGTCCGTGGTGCAGTTGTTGTCGCGACTGAGAGAAGGATGAAAAGGAAATTGCACGGGCCTGCCAACTGGCTCCAGCCGAGCCACCACCGCTGCCACGTGCAGATAGAGGAGAGAGAGAGAGAGAGAAAACTTTATTTACAGAGGAATTCGGGGCACGCCCCAGGGTCCCCGCACGACCCCACTGCACTCAAGTGTTTATGTTCCGAAGGTCCATAACACTGGCAGCACGGCCGGTGGCGATGGTCTGCACGGCCGGGTCCTCCGAGCGCAGCAGGGTCTCCCAGTCCTCCCAGGTCTTGAGGTTCTCTAGGTCCCGCGGGGGAGGGTCCGCCGGGCAGAGGGAAAGGATGTGGAGGGAAGAAGCGAAGGGTTCTGGGCATAGAGTGCATGCCGGAGTGGGGAAGGAGGGATGATAATGGGCTAGGGTAAGGGGTGAAGGGAGTGTGTGTGTCTGTAGTCTGCGCCAGAGTGTTGCGTGTTTGTTATCTAGGGAGGGGTGGGGCGGGGGGTGCAGATAGAGGAGAGTTAAAAGGTCGGAGGAAAGACAAAAAGAAAAGACGCACGTCGCAGCAACAACCGGGTCCGCCAAAGCGGACGCTGGCTGAAAAAAACATAAGCGGCCGTAGCCGCGATTCGTCTGGTGCAGTTAGCCGTCGCCGTCTATTTGTACCCCCCAACTATTTTAGAGCGCAGCTCTTTAGCGCCCATTTCTGCGTTTCGAGGCGTCGCCGGTGTCCGTTGTAACCAGCAGTCATGGGCGTCCGGAGGGGGGGGCAAGGGGGGGCGGCTGCACCCCCCTGGAAAATCACTGACTCGAACCGTGAGTGATGGCCGCACGCCAGGGGCGGTGGTGCGCTCAGCCAAAAGGGTAAAAGCAGCCCGCTTCGACGCTTGGTCACATCTGCGAAATGCCGCGTCCGGGCGCGCGTCGTTCCGCCGTTTTCAAACCACGCCACCGCCAGCTCTGCTGAAGGACGACCTGTTGCAGACATGCAGCGGCACCGGCGAGCATGTGTTTCGAGCCGTCTTGAGATGAGTGTCTGTTTCTTTGATCTCTAGAGAGATAGCGACACGGAGGCAGACAGTGCACAGGGCACAGGTCGCTCGCTATAATCATGATACGTTCGTACCCCGGCCACCGATGAATTCTTGAGGGGGGAAGGAGAAATCAGCCGTGTCCACCCCCGCTTTGTCGGGCTGCTCAGGGGCAAGCGGGCGACGAGTTGGCGCCGCCGCCGCTCGCTGTCTCCTCCGATCCACGGGAGAGCTCAGTGCGGTAGAAGCGCCGCTTTCAGAACCTTCGGCAAAGGGGATTAGCTGCTTTTGTTCACGGCGACGCAGTCTCCAGAGGCGCCCCCACACCAGCGTTCCTTGCGTCTTCTCCGAAAACCAGCGCCTTTGGTCAACGCAGCCCGATGGCGCCTGCCTGGCTCGCCTGTCACCTCTGGCTGGGCCTCAAATCACAACAGCGCCCATGTACTGTGCGTGTCAGTGCATGGTAAAGAGACCCAGGTGGTCGACATTATCCGAAACTCTGTACTACTCCGTCCCTTATAGCCTGAGTAGTTTTGGGGCTCTGAACCCCATAAAAGCACAAAAACAAATTTTCCGACCGAATTAGTTGCGGGTGTCCCTTCCCCTCGGAAGTCGCGCGGCGTTCCTTACACCCCAAAAGTGCGCATTCGTGGATATTGTGGCAAGTAAGCCCTTGCACATGTGCGCGCCTCTGTGTTTGTGCTTCGGTGTTTTTAGTGGCGGGTTGTCAACGAAGGTGAGAACAACCAAGACAGCGGACGAGAAAACGACGAGCGGCGAGCAGTGTGTGTGCGGTTGCTCGACTGTGCGGATGCGCGAGCAAGATGGAGCGAGGTGTATGAAGCTGCGAGCGTGCATTTATCTTGTAAATAAGTTTTCGTTGTATATAGTCATCTTTTGTTTTCAACGTACTCGTTCAACCATTTTTCCAATCAATATATATGATGACTGTGCACTGAGAGCGTGTAATGAAGCACAGAAATGAATTTATCACCCGTGTAACTACGCAATTCGCCCAGAAAAATCCGAGGCGCCTACAGTTGCTGTTCAAGGAAGACTGACTGAGTGACTGTAGTTGCGTGTTTGTGAACATATTGCGCTGTGTGCTGGTCATCAATTCGGGTGAGTCGAGAACCCGTATGAAGTAAGACTGAGCACTTCGAGTATTGATAGTATCTTTTTGCATTTTTATTAATTTTAATTGTTTCTTTGTTGATAAACTCCAATGTATCTCTACAATCCGCGCTTTAATTTGCTGCTTGTAATTTTCTTTCATGTGTCTATTTTACTTATTTTTTATTTATATATAAATAAATAAATTTACTCCGCAAATAGTGCCTTTTCGCTACGAATATACCCCCCCCCCCCCCTCCGGCGCCAACAACCAATGGGCCCCCCCCTGAAAAAAATTCTGCGGACGCCCTTGCCAGCAGTGGACGGCTTAGTAGTGCTTTAAGCTGGGAAACCAATGGCGCGGGAGCTTGGAAAGCAGAGGGTAAAATTGGTTTTTGAGGAAAGGAAATGGAGCAGTATCTGTCTCTCACATTTCGGTGGACACCTGAACCTGCGGTATGCTACCAGAGGGAAGGTGCATAACAGCCCTCTTGGAACAGTGGACATAGAGAAACAATTTATATATGCAGTGGACACCTCAATCGTGGTTTATGCTATGCGGCGGTAGTGACAGATGTGCGCTGCATGCGTTGGCATTGTCAGCGTTGCGCCTGAAACGCGGCGCTGAAGCCATAGGCTGGCGTTCGTTGTGCTCATTGGCGTTGGCGTTTTACACTGCAATCATTTTAAGGAAAGGAAATGCGCGCAACTGACTTCCTGGGTCGGTGTGTGCCTGAATCGCGCTTATCGGTACGTGGGTGATGAGAGAGAGATGTCGGCTGTAGGCATTGACAGCGTTGTGCCAGAAACGCGACTCTGAAGCCATAGGCGTCGGCGTTCGTTGGCGTTGACAGCGTTTTACACTCCGATCATTTTAAGGAAAGGAAGAACGCTCCCTGGGTCAGTGGACGCACACGCCGCGGTGGCTCAGGCGCTCGTCTACTGGGCCGGAGTACTCGGGTTCGGCCCGAGTGAGCGGACGCGTTTATTATCGGCTCCGCCAATTTCTGGTTCCTGTGCCCAGCTAAGTCCTTTCTAGGACCCACCAAGGCCCTCAACGGATCCTGGAAGGTTCACGGACCCCAATCGCTACCATCTTTTGGATGTGCCCAATGACCTCGGTGAGCTAGTACTGTTGAAAATGTCTCTGGCAGCCACGCCGCTGCGCTAAGCCTCGCCTCATCGAGGCGAGCCTCGCCAGCGCGCCGCGTTCCTCACTCCCCAACAGCCATGGAGGAGCCCGTGGATGGAGAGACCTTGAACCCATTGGACTGCCACCCTGGTGAGTGGAAAACTGTGCTCCATGCGTACCGTAATCGGACCACGGATTCGAATTCGCCCCCAAAACACCCGGTATCGGCCACCGTTCAACCTAAACCAAACGCCAGCAACGCCGGCGCGCCACCGGACGCTGCATCTGGGAACACCCGAAGCGCGTTCAAGGAGACGCCACAGGTCCTACGCATGACGCGCGCCGTCGTCCATAGAAGCAAGCAACTCGCCGCACTGCCGGCGGGTACCATCAGAGTCGTCTTTCGCCCGCGAGGTGGCCTCTCCCTGGAGAAGATCCCGGCTCCCAGTATCCTGCAGGCACTTCACTCGACGCTCAGCTGCTCAGTGATTGGCGAGTTGCACATAAGAATCCACCCAACTAACAACACCTTCACAGTGGCGACGGTGGCGGAGGCAACAGCTCTGGCATTGGTGAAAATTCAGCAAATTACCTTAGATGGACTACAATACCCGGTAGCCGCGTACATCGCGGCCCCTCCAGCGGCAGTCAAGGACGTCATTTCCCGGGCCTACTGGAACGAGACACCAGAACAAATCCTAACTGACTTACAGTACAGAAACCCGGACGCTAACATTATAGCGGCCCGACGCATGGGTAAAACAACGTCCATCTTAATAACTTTTGCCTCAGGTCCCGTGCCTCACACAATTAAATATATGTGTGTGGTACACCGCTGCACCAAATACAAGGGAAGCCCCGATGCCTGCACAAACTGCAGGAAGCCTGGACACAGGTACGACATGTGCCCTCTCCCGAAGGCTGGACTTTGCCCGCGGTGTGGCGAGAAGCACACCCCTCAAGAGACCCCATGCACGCCAAGCTGCATTCTTTGTGGTGGTTCCCACCTTACCGGTACCGGCTCGTGCAAAGCCAGGACCCCTCCACCTCGTAGACAGACCGCGCCGAAACCCAAGCAACCAGTGCCCACGCTAAAGGACTTTCCACCGCTAGTGCCTCATCAAGATCACCAGCGAGCCTGGACGAAACCCACCAGTACACCCCAAACCTCACAGCGGGAGGAAGAGATAGCTCTCCTGCGGGAAGAGGTAAGGCATCTTAGGGCAGCCATTAATTCCATCCCTCCTACAGTTTCTCCACCCACTCCTTCACCAACACCCCAAACCTCTTCACCTACTCCCCAACCCTCCACACCCCCTCCACAAAAGAAACGCAGACCAGAAGACATTCCAGACATGGATTCTAAATTACAAAACTTTGCCCAACAGCTCGAAGCCAGTATTCTGGCTCAGACTCAAAATTACATTGAAGCCGCCATCACTAAGCTTACAGAAACTATTATCAGTCAGGTAACCTCTGCTATTCTACAACAAATTCCACAAATAATTGCTGGAATGTCTTCACATATCCCAGCTAGCAACCCCATAGCTGCTCCCATCCTCCGCCCCCCCCACCCTCCAGCATGGCCCAGTTGACGGGCAATAATCTCCAATTAAGCATCCTACAATGGAACTGCAGGGGGTTTCGTCGCAAACGAGACCCCCTGCAGCAGCTCCTCTCTGCTTCCTCCACACCCCCTGATATAGTAGCACTTCAGGATGCTGGCACAAATTTATCGCTGCCAGGATACGCTCTGGTACCGTCCGACACCACTCGAAACCCCAGGGTTACCACGTATCTCCAACATTTCGTACCATACACTTGTCATGTACTAACCTCGCCGGTAGCTCACACATTCCTAGAATTAATCCCCTCCACTCACAGATCTCAACCCCTCTTCATCCTCAACTGTTACCTCCTTCCGAGGCAACCGGTCTCAGATTTAATCTCTCTAATTAAAGCCGCCTCCAACGCTGCAAAAAAGGACCCCCTCATTATATTAGGGGATTTCAACTGCGCACATGCAGACTGGGGGTACACACGCACTAACAAGAGAGGAGCGGAATTGCGCAACACCCTTCAGATGCACGGCCTGTCCATATATAATGATCTGAGCACACTTACAAGAATCGGTAATAGTGTTACTGCCGACACAAGCCCAGATCTTACTTTTGGTCGCAACCTTCCCACACCGGTGTGGACAAACTCAAATGAGGCCCTGGGCAGTGATCATTATATCATAACTATACAGCTTGATTTCGCCAAAAAAGCTAAAAACTACCGTGTCAGGATTACCAGCTGGGATAAACTTCGGAAGCACAGAGAGGCCAAAACATTAGAATCCCCCTTTAACCTCCACACATGGATGACAGAGCTGAAACAGGATGTCCAGGCATTCACGCAAACATTAGACGCCACCCCCGAGACTCCCGTTGCAGACAGTCGCTTAGCGCACCTACTTCAAGCTCAAAACAGTATCCTCACACGCTGGAAAACCCAGAAGCAAAATCGGAAACTTAAGCTAAAATTAGCGCAACTACAGAAACAAATAGAAGAACACAGTGCCGCACTCAGTAAATCTAACTGGCACCAATTATGTGACGGATTACGAGGTAATCTGTCCTCCACCAAGGCCTGGCATCTTTTGCGACATATGATAGACCCCACTCAAGCTAAAAAGCAAACTCGGCTCACACTGAAAAGACTTACCCATAAAAATCGTCAAAATCATCAAGCACTGTTACGACAACTCCAATCAACTTATACCACTGTGGGCCAAGCTGTATCATATCCCGACTATGTAGGCCCCGATCAACCCTCCCTCGACGCCCCCATTATGGAGGTTGAAGTCAGAGCAGCCCTTATCAAGCTCCGAAACTCAACCCCTGGGGAGGACCAAATCACAAATGTCATGCTCAGAAATCTAGATGACCGTTCAATTTCCCTTCTCACTGACTACTTCAATGAGTGCTGGGAAATGGGGGCGCTACCTGCTGAATGGAAGCACAGGAAAATAATTTTCATTCCTAAACCAAACAAGCCCATTAACGCCCAAAACCTCCGTCCCATTTCGCTGACTTCGTGCTTGGGCAAACTGTTTGAGCATGTCATCCTCACCCGTCTCACGCAACACATGGAATCCCATGGACTATATCCACATACTATGGTAGGATTTCGATCCCACCTCTCGGCACAGGACGCCCTACTGCAGATTTCACACGCTATCCTCAATGACATGTTACATCACACCAGAGCAATCCTGGCAGTCGACCTCACCAAAGCATTCGACAAAGTTACGCACAGCGCCATCCTGCAGGGCATCCAAGAGCTGCAGTTGGGGCCTAAGACCTACACTATATCCGGGCCTTCTTAAACGGTCGCACAGCCTCACTGCATATAGATGATATACAGACGCTTGGTAACATTGGTACCCCGCAAGGGGCGGTGTTATCTCCCTTCCTCTTCAACCTCACCCTCATCCCCCTGGCCAAGGCTCTCAGCCGCATCCCGCACTTAGGACACACACTTTACGCGGATGATATAACGGTTTGGACCACATACGGCTCGGATGGCGACATAGAATCGACCCTTCAGGAAGCCGCTACAACTATCGCTACTCACGCGGCAAACATTGGGCTTGAATGCTCCCCCACAAAGTCAGCACTCCTCATAATCCGCCCGCGGCGCGTCCCTACCTCCCCCATCACTATCTACCTGCATGACACTCCCATACCGCAAACACCTACCCTCCGCATTCTTGGCCTGCATTTACAGGACACGGGGAAAAACAACCTTACACTGAAAGCACTAAAACAGTCCACCTACTCCGTCATCCATCTTCTTAGAAGGGTTTCACATTCACGAGCCGGTTTAGATGAAGCAGATAATCTCAAGGTGCTGCATGCGTTTGTGCTTAGCCGCATTCTTTACGCCACTCCTTACCTAAACCTCTCCTGTTCGGATAAAGACAAGATCAATGCTCTTATCCGCATGGCTACCAAAGCAGCGCTAAACCTACCAAAGAGCACTAGCACGGACAGACTCTTAAAATTAGGAATGCACAACACTATACAAGAACTTATAGATGCACATCGCTACACACAGTACCTTCGTCTGGCTGGCACGGAAACTGGACGATATATACTGGATTCTCTGGGAATTCGCATACCAGCACACACGACAGACTTCATCTCTCTCCCTCGCGCCATACACTCCGCGCTTATCCTGAAACCCCTTCCTAAGAATGTTCACCCTGAATACCATCAATCCCGCCGAGTCGCGCGAGCCAAAGCTCTCCATAAAGAATATGGCACTTTAGAGGATGTGCGCTGGGTGGACGCCGCGTGTGGTACAGACCGTTCAGTAGCTGTGGCTTATCATCCAGCAGCCCCCCCATTTACCCATTTCATAGACCCACCTTGTACCCCGGAAGAAGCAGAGGAAGCAGCTATAGCAATAGCCATTGCCCAAACCAATGCGGCTTATATACTAAGCGATTCCAAAACAGCCATTCTTAACTTCGCCCGCGGACGCGTCCATCCCCCAGCGTGGCAGATATTGAGAATGTGCACCCTAAATCCCGATAGGCGTATTGAGCTCGTGTGGGTGCCGGCTCACTCTGGCAATCCCGGAAATGAGGCCGCCGATAACATAGCCCGAGGACTTATTTGCCGGGCAAATGGCGACCCCAGCCGGGATTTCTCGAGGGAGCGGGCACACACGTTCTCAGAACTAACTCAACAAGCACGCCTTGCCCGTCGACTCTATCCCCCTCCCCACCCCCGCCTATCCCACTCCCAACAAATCCTCTGGAGGCGACTCCAGACCCGAACTCTTCCTACCCCTCAGCTTCCATCCCACTTCCGCCATGTTTCCCCCGAGTGCACTCTCTGCGGAGAACCGCACGCCACCCTAGACCACATCCTCTTCGGCTGCCCTGCCGATCCTCCCCCGCAGGGACAGCCCGCCATCGGTACATGGGAGGAATGGGAGGCCCTCCTTGCGTCGCAGGACCCGGTAGCGCAACTTCGCTGTGTGAACCGGGGTGCCAGTGCCGTGGCCCTACGTGGCCTGGACACATGCGCGTAATGTGAGGGCTGTGCGGTGGCCCTGAGACCTTGTACGGTCCAAACTCACTTGCTCAATAAAGTTTTCCATCCATCCATCCATCGAACCCGACCCTCGGCGCCCGCGTTTCGATGGAGGCGAAACGCAGGAGGCGCCCGTGTTCTGTGCGATGTCAGTGCACGTTAAAGATCCCCAGGTGGTTGAGTTTATTCCGGAGGCCTCCACTACACCTTTCTCTCTTTCTTTCACTCCCACCTTTTTTTCGATCCCGGCCGCGGCGGCTAGAATTTCTTTGGAGGAGAAATTCTAGAGGCCCGTGTACTGTGCGATGTCAGTGCACGTTAAAGAACCCCAGGTGGTCGAAATTTCCGGAGCCCTCCACTACGGCGTCTCTCATAGCCTTAGTCGCTTTGGGACGTTAAACCCCACAAAATCAAATCAAAACCCTTCCCTTAAGGCGCGGTTCAGGTGTCCGCAGAGATATGAGACATACTGCGGCATTTCCTTTCCTCAAAAGCCAATTTACCATTTTATCAGTGGACGTCTGAATCGTATAGGTACGTGGGGTGATGAGAGATGTGGGCTGCATGCGTCAGTGCTGACAACGGTGAGCGAACTCTCGCGATGAACCATTAACTGCCACCTGCCAGGGTGGCAGGTAGGGTGGGGACTTTAGATATAAAGACAAACAGGAATATCTTACCACTTATGCGGGAGGACATCCCGTTCCTCGCTCGTAACGCCTCCCGCGGCTGTGGCAACCTCGCGAAATAGCATACACATCACCTTTGAGAACCAGGCATTGGTGCAAGTCGAGCATATATCCGTCTATTTCTCCGACCACAAAGCTTCCTTCATGATAATCAAGAACTGTTAGGGGAGTGCTTCTTGAAGAAGGAAAATGTTCGAAAAAATAAGTTGTCTGTAATTGTACATGCATGTCATTCTCGAATTCTTTGCCTCAATCTATCGAAAAGCTGAAACATCTGATGAGCGGCGCTCAAATTTGTCATTAGGAAGTAACGTAATCGTCGGCATTTTGTTTTCTTTTTTTTTTTTTTGGTCAGGGATCTCGCAGCAGAAAGTCACTGAGTGCTTGTATTGCAGCGGTTTCAGACCGTGTCGTGACAACGTGCAGGTCGCCATTACATGGGTTTTAAGCCTACATGTAAAGGGCCATACGTAAGAACCAGTGGTTGGCATATTTTTCGCCGCCGAATCCGCCCTGTGTGTCTTGTCCTTCGTGAAGGCAGTTACGTACCAATGGGTGCAGAACTTGCATATCCCACATGTATACCTTACAACGAACTGCTGTTTGCAGCAGTGGGCTATACCGAAACTTCCGTAACCTTGTCTGGCCGGGGATGTGCATGGCGATGCGGAGACTGAGGCGGCGACCACTAATGTAGTAATTAAAACCTTAATGCGATAGCATTCAGGCCAACTAAAAAATGTCCGGCTTCTCTGTCATGAAATTGTTGGTTGGTTGGAAGGTTTATGGGGTTTAACGTCCTAAAGCGACTCAGGCAATGAGAGACGCCGTAGTGGAGGGCTCCGGAAATTTCGACCACCTGGGGTTCTTTAACGTGCACTGACATCGCACAGTACACGGGCCTCTAGAATTTCTCCTCCAAAGAAATTCAACCGCCGCGGCCAGGATCGAACCCGCGTCTTTCGGGTCAGCAGCCGAGCACCATAACCACTGAGCCACCGCGGCGGCTGTCATGAAATTCCTTGATTGGTTTATGTGGGTTTAACGTCCCAAAGCGACTCAGGCTATGAGAAGTACGACGGCGCAACTTGCGGACACTCTGTGCGACAGATATCTCTGTCGTACGGAGGACCCGCCTGGGCCACAGTACATGTACTCTGGCAGGCCTATTGAAACACTCGATGCCCCTTTTGAGTTGCACGACCTTAAGGCGGCCTTAGCAAAAATGCGCCGGGGTACGGCTCCGGGACGGGACCACATAACAGTGAACCTGTTGGCGAACCTACCGGACTCAGCCTACCTTCATTTATTAGAATACATCAACCAGATCTGGGACGGGCGTCCACTCCCTCCCGAGTGGAAAACGTCACTTGTGACGTTTATCCCTAAAACAGGTAAGGCCGTGAATACGGACAACCTGAGGCCCATATCACTGACCTCATGTGCGGGCAAGCTTATGGAGACGATGGTACGGGATCGCCTCTCTCAGAGTAAGGGCTTCTTTGCAGTCACCATGTTCGGGTTTCGCCCTCACATGTCTGCACAGGATGTCCTTCTCCAGCTGCACAAGGATGTAATACGACCCACAACTATGCAACACAATGACAAAGCCATCCTCGCCCTTGATCTGAAAGGGGCTTTCGACAATGTGAAACACGGAAGCATCCTGGCCAACTTGAGTTCTACCGATTGTGGGGCTAGGACCTACGCGTATGTAAGAGATTTCTTGTCTAATCGCCAGGCCTTTCTTCGGATTGAGGGCGAGGAATACGGCCCTTACATGATGGGAACACGGGGTACCCCTCAGGGAGCAGTGTTATCACCGCTCCTGTTCAACATTGCTATGATGCGCCTCCCAAGCCAATTGGCCCGGGTGGAACGCATTCAACACGCGTTATATGCAGATGATATTACAATTCGGACCACTCAGGGGAGCCTTGGGGACATGGAGGACCGCCTTCAGCAGGCTGCTTCCATAGTCGATGCGTATATGCTAATGACTGTGGGCTCCAATGTGCTCCAGCGAAATCAGAGCTTCTGATATGTCAGAGCGAACCCAAAGGATAGGACAGCAATACACATCTCACTGTCAGGAGGTCCTATTAGAGAGGTGGAGGAGCTCCGTATTCTGGGCCTTTTCATTCACCAGAGACTCAGACCGGACTCCACTATTGCGAAACTCAAGAGAGTAGGCGAACAGGTAGGGCGCATGATCCTCCGCGTTTCCAACAAGCGGGGTGGTCTGCGGGGCAGGGACGCGCTTCGGCTCGTCTATGCCTTCGTGACTAGCCGGATCCTCTACGCCGTGCCATATCTCCGCACTACTAAGCAAGACGAGGCGCGAATAGACGCCATCATCCGCAAGGCAACTAAGCGAGCCCTGGATCTCCCGGTGGCTACCTCTGATGCCAAACTCAAGGCATTGGGGGTGCTAAACTCCTACCAGGAGCTGCGGGAGGCCCACCTCGTGAACCAATACACGCGGCTCACGCAGACGGCTCCTGGGCGCCGCCTGCTAAACCGCTTACACATCCAACACGACTGCACTCCAGAGGAGGCGGAGCGTATCCCAGTACTATGATAACAGCCCTTTCCTGCAGCCTTGAGCGCGAACGAACAAACACTACAATGATACGTGGCAATATGCTCTGGGTCTCCCCGCTCCCCCGTAACATGGACACCGACATGCATGAAAACAGACGACAAGCGCGGGCTCGGGCTCTTGAGAGACAACACGGCTCCCGACCCGGTGTATATTATGTAGACGTAGCAGGGCCATCGCCCACGGGATTTTACTCGGCCGCTGTCGTTCACCAGGAAATGCACGTTGATGGACTCTCCTTTCGAGCCCCGAATTCAATGCGGGCCGAGGAGTAGTGATAGCCATGGGCGTCCGGAGGGGGGGGGGGGGGGCAAGGGGGGGCGGCTGCACCCCCCTGGAAAATCGTGAGTGATGGCCGCACGCCAGGGGCGGTGGTGCGCTCAGTCAAAAGGGTAAAAGCAGCCCCGCATGGTCACATCTGCGAAATGCCGCGTCCGGGCGTGCGTCGTTCCGCCGTTTTCAAACCACGCCATCGTTAGCTCTACTGAAGGGCGACCTGTTCCAGACATACAGCGGCACCGGCGAGCATGTGTTTCGAGCCGCCTTGAGATGGGTGTCTGTTTCTTTGATCTCTAGAGAGATAGCGACACGGAGGCAGACAGTGCACGGGGCATCTTGTTTTCGCCTATCGTTACGCCGGTCACCGATGAATTCTTAAGGAGGGAAGGTAAAATCAGCCGTGTCCACCCCCGCTTTGTCGGGCTGCTCAGGGGCAAGCGGGCGATGAGTTGGCGCCGCCGCCGCTCGCTGTCTCCTCCGATCCACGGGTAGCGCAGTTCGGTAGAAGCGCCGCTTTCAGAATCTCCGGCAAAGGGGATTAGCTGCTTTTGTTCACGGCGACGCAGTCTCCCGAGGCGCCCCCACACCAGCGTTCTTTGCGTCTTCTGCGAAAACCAGCGCCTTTGGTCAACGCAGCCCGATGGCGCCTGCCTGGCTCGCCTGTCACCTCTGGCTGGGCCTCAAACCACAACAGCGCCCATGTACTGTGCGTGTCAGTGCATGGTAAAGAGACCCAGGTGGTCGACATTACCCGGAACTCTGTACTACTCCATCCCTCATAGCCTGAGTCGTTTTGGGGCTCTGAACCCCATAAAAACACAAAAACAAATTTTCCGACTGGAGTGGCGAGTGTCCCTTCCCCTCGGAAGTTGCGCGGCGTTCCTTTCACCCCCAAAGTGCGCATTCGGGGATACTGCGGCAAGTAAGCCCTTGCACGTGTGCGCGCCTCTGTGTTTGTGCTTGGGTGTTTTTAGTGGCCGGTTGTCAGCGAAGCTGAGAACAACCAAGACAGCGGACGAGAAAACGACGAGCGGAGAGCAGTGTGTGTGCGGTTGCTCGACTGTGCGGATTCGCAAGCAAGATGGAGCGAGGTGTATGAAGCTGCGAGCGTGCATTTATCTTGTAAATAAGTTTTCGTTGTATATATAGTCATCTTTTGTTTTCAACGTACGCGTTCAACAGTTTTTCCAATCAATGTGTATGATGAGTGTGCACCGAGAGCGTGTAATGAAGCACAGAAGTGAATTTATCACACGTGTAATTACGCAATTCGCCCAGAAAAATCCGAGGCGCCTACAGTTGCTGTTCAAGGAAGACTGACTGAGTGACTGTAGTTGCGTGTTTGTGAACATATTGTGCTGTGTGCTGGTCATCAATCCGGGTGAGTCGAGAACCCGTATGCAGCAAGACTGAGCACTCTTCTCCACGAAGTGATATAGCATCTTTTTGCATTTTTATTAATTTTAGTTGTTTCTTCGTTGATAAACTCCAATGTACCTCTCCTAGCCGCGCTTTAATTTGCTGTTTGTAATTTTTCTTTCATGTGTGCATTTTGTTTAATTTTTATTTATATATAAATAAATAAATTTACTCCGCAAATAGCGCCTTTCTGCTACGAACATACCCCCCCCCCCCCCCCCCCGGGGCACCAACGGGGCCCCCCCCTGCAAAAAATTCTGCGGACGCCCTTGGTGATAGCGCTTGCTGCCGCCCACACCAATTCGAGAATAATCATCACGGACTCCCGAAAAGCATGTGAACGTTACTTGGCAGGGGAGATCTCCCCCTTAGCTGCTTGTATTCTACGACGGACTGCCACTGATCCAACACCCAAACGAATCATTTGGGCTCCTGGCCACCAGGGCTTACGAGGTAATGAGGCCGCTGACGCGGCTGCCCAAGCGCTTACTCACCGGGCTCCTCATCCCAGCTCTTCTGGCTCGGAGACTAACCAGCCGCTGCTGCGATTAAGAGAAATATTAACACATTATAGCGACAACCACCGCCTTTTCCCGGCCCCTGCAAAAGGGCTGAGTAAGACGGAGGAGCGAACTTTAAGGCGCCTGCAGACAGGTACTCTACTCTGTCCTGCAATAATAAAACATTACAATCCTAACGCGGATGGGCGATGCCCACACTGTGGGGAGACCTGTGATATCTTCCACATGGTGTGGGCATGTACTCAAAATCCCCACCTCCCCCCTTCCCCTACCCCTTCCAGAGAGGCATGGGAGACTGCCCTCCTCAACTGCTCCTCGCTTGAGTCCCAAAGGGCTCTGGTGAAACGGGCGAGAGACGGGGCCTCGTCATGCGGTGTCCCGGACTAGGGACGCCGACCATGTAGCGGGGCCACTCTGTGGCTCCCAAACTCTTTTTCACAAAATAAAAGTTTTCACCACCACCACCATAGTGAAGGGCTCCGGAAATATCGACCACCTGGGGTTCTTTAACGTGCACTTGCATCGCACTGTACACGACCCTCTAGAATTTCGCCTTCATCGAAACTGGACTGCCGCGGCCCGCGGGATCGAACCGCGTCTTTTGGGGCAGCACCGGAGCGCCATAACCACTGAGCCACCGCGGTGGCCATTGGTCGAGAGAGCACACTGCCCACCGTTGCCAAATTAATAAAACGGCCACCTGTCCATCGTGGCGCTGCGCACGAGCCTTAGGGGAGCTTTTTTTTCAATTTCCAAGAGCAGCTTGGGTATATACTCCGTTTCATACATAGCTGTCAACGCAGCCAAGGCTACGGCGCCTGTTCGCGCTCCTCGTCCGCATCGTAATGTAGTGCGTCGAAAGTGACAAGAGTAATGAACTCAAAATTAAAGTTATGATGTCTTCGGCTGACGGCACTCGTGGAGTTTACTACGCACTCGTGCGGTGCCCCACGTTCGGCTGGGTGCCACTCGTGCAGTGCCGTACATTCGGGTGGGACGAGCACGACACGCGTGCGCGCCACCGCGCCACCGTGGAGACCGACGGTGGAGCGCGGTGCAATCCCGTCGTGCAGCGCGCGTTAGCAGACGACGCTGTTCACGCTCGTTGGTTGACGCAGCATCGACGAAGAGGAAAAACGGACGAAGCATTACAAGTGGGCACATTTTATAGAAATGTTGAATATTATAGCGGCTGCAATGCATTTATTCGCGCTGCAATCACGCAGCCACCGGCCGGCGAGCCATGTGCCTTCCCTTATGAGAAAATTAAAGGTTTGTCAATATTTTTTGTCTTGCAAGTTCTGCCTTAGCTCTTGCAGCGAACGGCATATGCTGTTCATCCGGCATGTCTGCACTTTATAACATCGTACTTTTTGCCAACGTATGCACAAGTTAAAGGATATCAATAAAGCGACAATGTGGGGCGCTTAGTGGATTGAGAATCACCTGCTGATATTTTCAAAAGTTACTCTAGCTGAAGCTGCAAAGGCGTATGCATCGAAACCGGCAAGCGTAACGCCTTGGTGTGGTGTCTTACAAACCTGCGCCCCCATAATTAATCGCAGTATCTCACGAGCAGGCTCGTAGGTCCCGCGTTTCCCGCCGATTCTATCAACGCCTGTTACAAGCGCGGTACTGAGCACTGTTCTGAAGAGGCTGTGTTGACTACGCTCGTTGGCGTCGGCCGCTCGTAGGAATAGCCTCTGAGATCATCGCAGGTCTCGGAGGCCTCGGTTAACAGACGGCAGAAAGAGAAACGGCACTCTGCGAGTGTTTCGCACGTTCAGCTGATGTGCAAGATGTGCCACTCGTGTAGTATTTGACGTCACTTCCTGCTCACCGGCACGGAGGCAGTGCGTGTCAGCCGAAGACACCATTATTTTTGGTTAATATTGCAGCATAATAATAATGGTGTTTTATTTTGCAAAAAGATTGCTTTTTCTTTAATGTTCTTCAAAACAGAGTGCCTTAGTTTTCTGGGTTTTTTTCGGCTCCTCCTGTATCAGGTTTTCGCAGCTAGGCCGGCCTGTGATGTCTTCCGCGTTCGTCTTTCGGTTTCCGAGTATGGAGAAAATGGCACCGCTATCGCCTACTCGCTTGCTTTCTTCGCCCACTGCGGCTTCAAAAACATCTCCTGCTCGCCTGTTCTCCAAGCTGAAGTCTCCGAAATTTTCGAAAGACTCCAAGCAGGTTATTGTCAACGTTTACTCTAGCGTAAGGAAGCGCTTCCCGGAGAAGACTGTGCGCGAAGTTCTCGAAACTGTGGGCGAGATGACCGGGGTGAGCACTCGGACAGTTGCGAGGTTCAAGAAGGAAGGTCTCGCTACTGGAATAAGATCACCGCAAAAACGACCTAGCCAGGTGACCATATCTAGCTCTCGCAGACGCTCCTCACTTTAAAGCCGCCGAGTACACCGATCAATACAAGGTTGCCGCTAGCCGAGGCTGCTCCGAATAATCGACGCCACACTGAATTCTATCACCACACAATGATTCATTGTGTGCCGCATGCTAAAAAGTCGTTCAGTACCCGAGAAAAGCACTTCGCAATCACGTCCGTCGCCAATACACTACACTGCCTTTTCCCTTCGAGACAAGTAAACAGCGCTGTGTTTTTCAAAGTAGGTATTAGAGTTTGACAGTTTCGAGTTTCTACCTAATGAATGTTTTAAGAAAAATAAAAAAAAATAATAAAAAAAAACCACCCGAGCCGGGAGTCGAACCTAGGCCCTTTGTGAAATGAACAGAAAGGCGCGCGCTTCGTACCACTCAGCCACGACGCGAGGCGGACGGTTACATTTTGCTTGTTTTTTGCAGCGGACTACTTTCCTACCTTTGGCAGCGTTGACAGCTATGTATGAAACGGAGTATAGTGTTCTAGAACCCAAGGTTCTAGAGCACTGTAGCTTGGGTCTCACCCGCGCCACAGGCGGCTGTGTTTGAAACAGCCACCTACCGGGGCACTGGCGAATCGCTCAGCCCCTAGGGTCGTGACGTCGTCAATACCACGTGACCACCAGTGGACCAATAATAGGGCACCGCCAATTTTCAAAATTTGAGGACTCGTGAAATTTGAAAGTTGGAACACCCCCCTCAAAATTTTATATGACCGTCAAAATTTTGGAACCCTTCTCCCCAGAAAATGGGTTGCCTGTGAAGTTGCCTATGGAGTTGCCGCTGGTTGCCTATAAAGTGCGAGAGCATTCGTCATGATACGACGCGGCTCACTATGAATACAACTCGCAGTTTGCTGATTTTGAGTATAGTTTGTTCATCCGTACTCTCGGCGTTGTTATTGCTATCTTAATGCGCGCGTCGTCGTCGGGTGGCGTTCCGCGTCTATTGTAGGCTCCGTTGCTTCTCAGCCTTCGCTGCGCGTCGGCGACGGTCGATTTCTCGAATATGTTAGGTGTTGCTGTGCATCGGCGACTTGGCGTCGACGTTTTCTTTCAAGGAGCTTCTCTTCTGTGGGTGGTGTTCGCTTGCGAGGCGACGTCTGGCACGACTGCCTGAAGATCGGTTCGATAGGGGCACACCGACTAGCCGCCCGCTCGGCGAGGGAGCGCCTGCGATTTGCGGGGAACATACAGTGTGTTCCGTATTTATCTGTCAGTGTTGTAAAAAATTCTCCTGCACAAACTACTGGACTATCTGGGCTCAATCGCGGACCACAAGGTAGCCTATGATAGTCTGTGTTTTTTTTTTATAGCAACTTAACATTCGAACTTGCCTGGACTGCCTAGAATTGGCGAATAACTGTAGTCGTCTGCGCGCAGAATTTTCGTCGAGGCGAGCTGAGCAGAAAATTTGACAGGCTGTGCCATCTGGGGTACTGCGAGACCTACACCAGCTCCAAGCAGGCACATTGGTTGCCTCGCAGTTCGCCAGATGGCACAGCCTTTCAAAATCGGCTATACCGCTTGCCTTGACGAAAATTCTCTGCGAAGACGACTGCAGCTTTTCGCCGATTGCAGACAGTCCAGGTAAGTTCGGATGTTAAATTATTTATCTGAAAACGCAGACTATCACATAGTCTGCGCTTTAGACCAAATTATCCAGTAATTTGCGCAGGAGAAATTTTTAGAATCCGGACAGATAAATACGGAACACCCTGTATACAGGAACACGATCAGTCCGGCCACAATGGGCCACATGTGCGCATGCGCGTGGCTCCGGTTCTCTTTTCTTATGAGGCCAGGTGGATACATCGCGAAATCTGGGTAACTAAAGAAAGTCCTCTCATCAGTACAGTGGAGTGAAGTACATGTCCTCGTAAGAGCTCACAGTTTCGTGGCCACGTAAAGTGGGTAGGCAATATTGCATCCAGCCTGGAGGACCGTTTTCGACAATAGTTCCCCGGACCTGGGCGAACCACGTGCGTAACACCTCGAAGCTAATAAAGCCATGTTTACTGTGGAGAAGAAGAAGAATACATGGACTGCCATAAAATATATTTTGAGAGAAACTGAACAAAAAGTGAAAAAAAGGTGTCTTACTGCATAACAGAATACCGCGGTATGGTAATGCAGTGCAGAACGGATTAGCCTTCAAAATTTTTCGAAGATCTGTAATACATTCCTGTGTTTTAGTGAAAAAAAAAAAAAAGTATTCTACGGCTTCCAGGACAGATATTCGCCCACTGTTGCGTCTGTACCACAGAGTTCACTTGGAGTCCAAACTTGTTTGGATAACTATCGCACCCATGTCTTTGAAAGCTCTCACTGTGCAATGTATATTTAAGAGGGTTCACCAGTGGCAGTGTCCATAGGAAATACATGGGAACTTTCAGAAGCTATACCGTGTCTAAACATGGCTCGATTTTCATGAGGTTTGTGGCAGCGTTTTCGTCTTTAGTGAATAGAGGAAATGTTGCGGACAGATTTTATTGTTTAAGTTTCATTTTTTTACCAATTAGACGCAAAGTTCCAGAAAAATGGTGCGTTTAGATATGTCGAACTTTCATGTCATCTTGGGAAAAAACTAAGCCAAATATCAAAATTTCGTCCGCAACATTTCCTCCCTTTTTCTTTCTTGATTGTTAAGCCGCAATTTTTATCCATATCGAACCTACTGTTTGTATTTTGCAGGCTCTGAAAGTTGTGTATGTATTTTCTGCGGTGATTTGAATTTCGCGCTTAAAATTTACTAGTGCGACGTGGCTCCACCTGGCGACAAATTATTTTGTCGCTACTGCACTCTACCACCAACTTCTTGCTTGTCTGTGTTCGTGCGCACACTTTTTTTTTAGAACCTGGACGAACGAACTTGATTTCTTTCTTTCCTTTTTTTCTTGCTTGGGCTGTATTTCGAAAGGATTCTGCTTTTTTTTTCTGGAGCTTGTGGTGCGAAAAGGAAGCGGGATGCAAGGCCACACCCAAAAGCACCTCACCCCCCACCCACCCCTCCCGCAGCACACACAGTAAGGCATTGTTCGCACCAAAGCACACCTGAGTCAAGTTATCCGGTCAAAAACCGGTTACTTTGTTCACGTAAACGCGCCGAGTCGAGTCAAGAGATCGGGGGTTGACTCAACTCCACCCTGCCCCGATGTGCTTGTAAACGCTGCCGGGCCGAAAAAACGGAGGGGAGAGGATAAATGCAAACTTGTTTTTCACTTGCGCTGTCGCACTTCTGAAGCAGCGGTGGTGTGCCTCAATCTTGGCAGTGTTGTAGGCGTTACCGAAAAAAAGTAACTAAATACGTTACTCGTTACACTAAAGAAAAAAAGAACGCGTTACCGCCCTACGTTACCCACGAAAAAAGGTAACGCGTTACCGTTACCGGAAAAAAAGTATCGCATGTTACTTTGCCGTTACTCCATGGCAATAAATTTTATTGAGTGCGTCTTCGCTGTAAGAACTCAAGATAACAATTTTATAAAGCTCACACTTCATTTAATTCCAACTTCACAAAGAAAACATAGCTGAACTCAACAAATTTACAGTAATTTTGGTGTGCTTCTGCCTACAAAATTATGCGGAAATTGTGTAGCAATAAAGAAATGCTTACATGTCATAGTTCCGGAAAAAATATATTAGCGCACATAAACAATTTTTTTTTTACTTGAACCTGCATAATTATCGCAAAAATGCGAGTGTTTACGTCAAGGTGTTCAAGGTCAGCTTCGCTCGCTTAGGACTCAATAACCTGAAACGTAGCCGCACTTGCAGATAGAAACAGCAGGTTGACTGCAATCCCCTTTTCTGTGCTGTACCATTGTACTCTTTCGACGGCTCTCTTGGGGCCATCTTGAAGTAAACTGGCGACATTCATGAGTTTGCTCAGAAGAGGGAATGCGAGTGTGTCGCGTGGGAACGAGACCTTTTGGCTGGAAAACAAGCTTACGCAGAAACTGACGTACAGATTTCTACAAATGGTCCATTGGTGGCTCGGCATGCGTCCACTCTTTAGAGTTGTGGATGTGAGTGGTTTGGGGGTGAAGACAAGTGTGTGACTGCGTGTTCGTGCTTTTTTTTTTTTAGTTGAGTGCGTCGTCAAGACCAGGTGTTTTTTGCCGTGCATGCGAGCCGCAACAATGGTCGTCGAGAACACCGGTACATTTTGTTTATTTGCAACATCATTTTCGGCGTTTTTTTTTGAAAAAGGGGCGGATGGGGACAATTGAAATAAAAAAGTAACTAGTAACGTGATACCTCACGTTACCGAAAAATGTTAACGTAAGTAGGTGACCCGTTACAGTTCCGAAATGGTAACTAGTACGTTACCAAGTTATCGAAAAAAGTAACGCGTTACCGGTAACGCCGTTACTTGTAACGCGCGCGTTACCGACAACACTGAACCTTGGATGCTACCACTGCTCGCTCGCAATGCGGTGCTCGACGCTTGGTGTCACTGCTTATGAACCTTGTGTGTGTAGCGCTTGTGTGTGTGTTTCCTCTCTTTTTTGTCCGTGTCTTTGTTTGCGCTATAATATTTCTAATTCATTATGAACCGGTCTCGACTAGCTAAAATCGAGTTCATGTAAATACGCGTCGGTCGAGTAGGGTTGACTTCCCTCAGCCCGACCCCCGACTCAACCTGGCGTTACTGGTTCATGTAAACAGAGCTAAGCAAGCACTCGCTTATGCAATGCCAAAGTTTGCGTTCAGTCACCATGCATAGCTACAGGACGCTCTCGGTGCTTTTGCAAACCACACTTCTCGTCCTTTTAAGTTTCATCCAATTTTGATTTGCTTGGTGCCTTGTTGGTGCTGAGAAGCGGAATATGGGTGTTCGGCGCTGGGAAACCTCGTGCGTGACTAGGCAAAGTAAGCTACAGGCTGTCACTACAACCGAGGACATGCTTCTGTAGCTATGTAAGGAAGGCTACGCGGAAATGGGAAGAAAACCAGTCATAAGGCCTTGTGCTAGGAGCTCCTTTCTTTCCTTTTATTTAGAGACTCACTACATAGGTGTTCATCACAATGGAACCTTTTCCGGGTAATGTCCTGCGGATGCACCAAGCCTCTCTTCTGCCATTTTAACTGACCGCACCTGTCTGCTCGGGCGAAACCAGTAACCCCACCCTACCATTGTAAAAGAATTTTCGCAGAAAAGACTGAACCCAAACCGGAAACGCTAAATTGGTGGGTTACTAGGAAATGGTCCATTGTATGACGCCCCACATCCTTCTGTGCTCAATGGCTTGAGATAGGTTAACTTTTTTGTGCTTCGGTCCCCGGAACCTTGGCCGCATACCTACAGAAAGTTCTGGGTCTACTTTTAGTACGCGGAAGAACGAATACTTTCGTGTCGCGGTCAAGGGTCGCCGTGTAGTTTACACACCTGGATGGGGCAATACAACTTCCCTCGTTTTTGGGGTACTCAGGTGCTGCCGTCTATCGACAGAAAAAGTTCAAATCTGAGTTGCCTTGTAGCTGGTGAGCCCTCTTAAGAACATGACCGCGTAGGTAGAGCTATAGGCTATAGAATTATATGTCTCCAGGCCACTTCATGCGATTCCGTTTGGGTGCGCGAGCTTCAACATCGGGACAAGTTGTCCAGGCGAACTTGGAAGACGTTCAAGAGGTGCAAGCCGTACAAGCAGCAGGCAATGGAGATAACTTCACACTGTAAGAGGCATATTTTAACGATTCAATCACTTTTTGCTTCCAATAAATGACAGTCAGCTCTAATGCCCCCCACCCCCACTCTTCTAACCCTCCCATGCACACAAACACACAGTCAAAATATACTTCCAGAGTCGCAGTGGAATTTAATATTTCAGTTGTTGGGTAGCTGACCTAGCAATCGCGTGCTTCAGACGGTAATACTGACGGCGCCAATTTTTCCCGGCTTGTCCACCTATGGCTGCTAAAAAAAATCATTCGTTAACAACTCGGTGGTGGTGGCGGTGAAAACATTTACGAAGAAGGGACAGGAGGTATGTTTGGATCAGCCCGAAAGGGACTGATCGAGACCTCGACCGCGCCGTGGGAAGAGCTAAAAGGGGGTAGTGAAAGAAGGAAGAGAGCGTACGAAGCGCCACACTGGAGGACTTTAGCTATTTCGACCACCAGCGATTTTTTAAAACAATTTCCTTCCTTCATGCTTTAAACGTGTACGGATCTCACAGCACAAGGCGCCGTCTGCATTCGCCTCCATCCAAAACCGGCTGCCGCAGCCGGGACGCCGGAGTTTGATCTCTCGTCGTTCGGCAGCCGAACGCCATACCCACTGAGCTACAGTACGAGGTTTTAGCTGTACTTAAAGACGTGCGATCGAGCGCGTCGCGAATTCGCGTCTACTGTCTTGAAAAGACAGACGCAGGGCCTCTCATATGAAAATGTGCGTCTATGTGTGCGGTACTTCGCCACATTTCAGTTAATCATGCGAGTTTCCCACGGATATTCTCTACAGATGCCACGTTTCTAAAATCAAAAAGACGTACCTCATAATGTTAAGATTTGCGAATTGCACTACCGCCATTGGTAATAAATTAAACTGTTCAACTTAAGTCAGATCTGCCCAGATTGGCGGAAACAGTAATTTTATTTATTCATAGGCGGCGCCACTTTAAGCTAGTTCTAGAAAAACGGTCGCTGGTGATGGACAGGTTTTGAAACGTAGTTAGGGACTGGCGTACACACACACACACGCAAGCCACGGTGCACACGCGCATATGCGCGCACACGCACATGCACACATACACGCGCACACGCACACAAGAACGCACGCACACTTCTCGTGTCTATTTGGCAGGGGTAGAACGCGACGGAAGGAGGTGTATGGCCCGGGTTTTGAGCCAGTGGCGTTGCGACACAAGTAGGTCACGAGACCGCGTTGCCACGCCATCGGTAGCGGACGAGACGAGCGGTCATTTCAGCGTCACCATTCTGTTCTCGCTAAGCAGAAGAGAGGTTTGACAGCGGCGAGGTTCCGACTCGGTCGCATTTATTCCAACTCGGGCCGATCGAACTTTGTCGCCGCTCCGACGTTTCGGCGTCGTCGTCTGGTGCCTAGTCCAACCCGGCTCCTGGTAGCGACGACTGCTTCAGCGGCCGCGCGTTCCTGACATCAACGTATCTTACATCGAGCACGCTACCACTTCTGCTGGTCGTGGGCTAGGCAGCGTCACCGCAAAGGGAAGTCGGCATTCTTCGTTTATCAACTCTGAGAGGACAGGATGTCGAAAGTGGACGTGATTCGAGTCCGCAGTGAGTACTTTTCGCTTTTTAAAATTTCCCGCGCGTTCACTTTCATTGTTCACCGCGGGGGGTCCTCCGAGGCGCGGCTTGAGATACCATGGCAATGTGTTCGAAATGTGTGGGCGTGCCGTGGCACAGAGAGAACCTTCGCAATTACTTCAGCGGCGGTTGTTCGTGCTTTTTCAAAACCAGGAACCGTGGAGGCAATTGCGTGCTTTGTCGCCTCATTTTCACTTAGACGCGGTGGCGAGTCAGTCAGCTTGATAGCTCGCTTGGGCGGGTTTTCCGAGTTCAGAGTGCGGCCAGCTATAGTTTACATTACATACATTGAGAGAGTTCCTCGTCACTGCTATACTCGTTTGTAGTTTTCGCGTGTGGGTGCTGTTATGTTTGACACAGTCTTAGAACGTCGTCAGCTGACGTGGCCACACTGGGGTGTTCGATCAGTGGAACAGTCGCTCGTGGCTTGAGCTTTTGCTTCCGATTTGCAGTTATTATGAACAGAAGCGCCGGCGGTGTCCTTATTGACATTTACTTCAGTAATTAAGCGGACTTTCGTGTGGAAACTGCTGCTGCAGTGAGTAACACGCGACACAATTGGCATTTTATTCGTGTCGGTGCGATCATACGGTGCTGGGTTACTGCCGCTAACGCTATGGAGGTGAATTGCGCGAATTTTCCCGCGCGTCGTTAGTATGCGTTGTCTCAAATGCGGCGTACTGTTCCTCGAGGAAATTTCACTTGTCTTATTCTCTATTGTTTGTCTCTAACCACTCTGAAAATTTTTGCTCATGCTTTTGATTCGGCCTAGAACTTGTTCATATCTTTTTATTTGTTTGCTGTCACTTACGGGGCATTATTTAACACGTGTGCTCGAGCTTCTAATTCAAGCCTGGTCCTTGCCGCCGACCACACATGCTGCTCTTTCCCTTCGGGTCCTGACCATGGTGGAAGCCTATTTGCATTGTGCTTTGTATTGCTTCTATTAGTTTGATGGTAGTATATTTAGCTTGGTACTTCAAAGCTTCATGACTTGCCGCGTCTCTAAGACGAGTCAGCGGCAATTTCGTGGCTCTGTTTCACGTGCGCAACTTGTGTTGTGATAGGCAGATGCCCACGGACCTGACTTGTCACTGGTACGACTGTCAAGACATACGGCGCCTTTTTGGAGCGAAAGCTCTACTCGATGCAAACCTCTTATCTCCGATTCCGTGTCTCCGGATGACTTTGAAATAACCTTCTAATTCATACAATAGCGACAGCGTTACTGTAATCTACATAAGGTGTACCATGTCCACAAGGTTCACTGTGACCACCCTGGTCCACCCTGGTGGCATGGTCTCTGACCTTGACTTCGGGCCGCCCCCAAAATTTGGCCCACCCACCCCCGAAATTTGACCTCGGCCGATTTGGACCAAAATGGATGTCTAGCCATAATTGGCCGCACCGAACACGGTGGTGACTTCCAAATTTAGCCCGGGCGACCCTAAAAATTTGGCCCACTCCCGAAATTTGACCTTGGCCGATTTGGACCAAAATCGATATCTTGCCATAACTGACCGCACCCAACACGGTGGTGACCTTCAAATTTGGCCCGGGCTACCCCAAAAATTTGGCCCACCCCCGAAATTTGACCTTGGCCGATTTGGACCAAAATCGATATCTAGCCATAACTGACCGCACCCAACACGGTGGTGACCTCCAAATTTGGCCCGGGCTACCCCAAAAATTTGGCCCACCCCCGAAATTTGACCTTGGCCGATGTGGACCAAAATCGATGTCCAACCATATTTGAGCGTGCCCGACATTATGGTGGCCTCCAAATTTCGCCCGGGTCATTTCCAAAATTTGGCCCGGGCCACCCCCGAAGTTTGACCTTGGCCTATTTGCACCAAAATCGATATCCAACCATAATTGAGTATGCCCAACACGATGACGACCTCCAAATTTGGCCCGGGCCATTGCCAAAATTTGACCTTGACTATTTGGGAATTTTTGTACTATACAGGTTTAAGAAAGTTATAACTCTGACATTTTTTCTTTATGGTTTGAGTTTGATTTTATGACATTTTGCGTTTACTGAGATGTGTTTTTTAGACCTTGTCCATTTATTTCGGTTGGTTTAAGCCTGTGACCTATGCTGGGGCAGGCATCCCCTCCCCCTTTTTTATTTTGGCTTTTGCTTGTAAGAGGGGCTCAAATTGAGTTAATGAGGCCTGCCATTCCTTCTAGCTCTTTCCTCTCCACAGGGCGCGAAGGTACGTACAGTTTCTGCCAAAAGTAACCAGGCTGCACGGTTTGCTTCTCACTCGTATAGTAGAGCCCTTTACGGCTTCCCTAAAGATCAAATGGTATTAAAAGGTGAGCACTATAGGTCTGTCTTTACCTTAACGATTTAGAGCTTGGGGGATGGCATAAGTGCTCCGCTGTACAATGAGAGGCAAATCATGCATTCTGGTTACTTTTGGTAGAAACTCTACATACTGTCGGCTGCGGGGCTGAAGAACACAGCCTCCTGCACTGTGCTTTCTGAGAGATCACGAAAGGACAAACTTTCCCAAGTTAAGCTCTTATTCCTCTTGGTTTCATACTTCCAAGCGCAGCTTAGGGAATCTTCTCTTTACCACGCGTCGTGACGTCATAAGCGAAAGTACGGAGCCAGACGTGACCGTGCCGGCCACGACGTTTGGCAGGGCTGTTAACCGCGTTCTGGGCGCTAACCACTCCAGTCCCGCTTCATGATCGTCATCATCCTGACTACGCCTACTGCAGGGCAAAGGCTTCTCCCATGTCTCTCCAATTAACCCTGCCTTTTGCCAGTTGCGACCATCGTATCCCCGCAAACTTCTTAATCTCATCCGCCCACTTAACCTTCTGCCACCCCTGCTACGCTTGCCGTCTCTTGGAATTCACTCCGTTACCCTTAATGACCAACGCTTATCTTGCCTTCGCATTGCATGCCCTGCCCAAGCCCATGCTTCTTCTTCTTGATGATGATGATGATGTCCTCAGGCTTGATGGCACATACCCACGGTGGGGGATTGGACAGAGTGCATAGCGGATACAAACGCACGCATGTTACAAGGAATGCAGTATCAAATTATACTTCCGAGACGAAGACGACGAAGGAGCACATACCACGAGCCGGTGGCATGCTGCGCGCGCGCTCGGCCCCGCCCCCCTCCCTCCCTCGTCTGTGACGTCACAGCTCGGGTTCAACACTGGCTCGCTCCCCCATTGGCCCGGCCCGGGGCGCGCACATCCGGGGCTGAGGTTAGGCGCGCGGCACGCTCGGCCCAGCTCGGTCCAGAAGGAGCTCGTTCATCTGCCGGGCGGTCGCTGTGGCATCCCTGCTCAGGCGCCCTGTCTGTCCCCGCGCCCAACTGTCCAGGAGTCCCCCCTCGTCGTCGCAAATCTGGGCTCCCACAAACGTTCCTTGTCCCCAATGGAGACCGTCCCGCTAGCGCGACCAAGAGGCCGCGGAAGAGGTGAGCGATTTTCATGGCCCGCGATTTTTTTCGCGAATCGCTGGCTGTCGGGCCACCACGCCGTCTGACCGGTTGGTTTGGGATGACGTCACGACCGTAGACGGTCACCGCGTCGCCCTATGCCGCGGGCTTTGGCCGCGGCGAAATGGTCCGCGCTTGATTCCGCTTTTAGTTTGAGTGGCGGTTCGCTTTTGACCGTAGCTGATTTCGTCGTCGGTTTTCGCGATGCTGACACTCTTCCACGAAATTTTTTCGGAGGGCATGGAAATTGCGTGTTTTTTTTTTCGCCACTATTTTTAGGTTGTCTTGCGGGAACGCACGAGGCCTAACCCCTAGGCTAGTGCAATTGGCCTGTCGCGCATCGCTTCCGCGATTACGTCTTGCCCAGAGGTGCGCGATCCGCGTGTTTGGTCGCAGTGAAGCGACGAGCTTTGCCATGCACTTTTTCCGTTCAAATTCGCGTCTTTGCCGCTGTTCCCGTGCTAGGCGCTACAGTGGGTGTCCGTACACTTATTACTTTCGTCTAGAGACAGTCGATAGACTATGAATAGACAAAAATGAAATATCTATGAAAGGCAATAGTCTATAAGAAATCTATAGACTGTCCATAGACCATTTTTGTAAGCGTATTGCTCGGAGCTCTTTGATTCTGCCATGTTGAAGAACTCCTCACGCATTGGTAGTAAGCCTTGTCGGTGATGCTAACTGTCCTCCCCTTTTCTTCCAGGAGGACCTACCGGGTGCTCGCAGGTCGCCCCATCGGCGCTCCCTTTCAATGGCGCCACCCAGAATTCGTTCGCGCACGCCATGCAGCAGCGGGTGGTCACAGCGGCCCCGCCCCAGCTGCGCCCCAGCACCGCCACCGTCACCACCGTCACCGCCGTCACCAACGTCACCGCCGTCATCACCCGCGGCGGGGGCACAGCCAACGGCAACGGGGCTCGCACCGTGGCGCCCACCGAAGGCTCGCCCACCAGCTCGCCGTCGCCGACGGCCGCGCCAGTGCGGACCCGCGGCAGCGTCGGCAACACCAAGTCGCAGAATGACGAGCTCAAGATTCAGGTGAGCGGCGGCTGCTTCTGCGTCTCTGGGGCCTGTGGATGGGTTTCTGGGGTGAAGTGTTGCCATCGCCGTCGTCGCGTGTCGGTTTATTGGTTTATTGGGGTTCAACGTCCCAAAGTGACTGAGGCTATGGGGGACGCCGTAGTGGAGGGCAACGGAAATTTCGGCCACCTGGGGTTCTTCAAAATGCACTGACATCGCACAGTGCACGGGCCTCTAGAATTTCGCCTCCATCGAAATTCGACCGCCACGTCCGGGACCGAACCCGCGTCTTTCGGCTAAGCCCGAGCACCATAACCACTGAGCCACCATTTTAAGTGCAGGCGTTACGCTGCTGAGCGAAAGTGAAACTTGTCTAGGAGCTACCGCTGCCTTGTCACGTGAGGGCCGCTTTCCCATGATGCTTTCCATTATATTTTTATAGGGTTCAGGGCCGCCGCGGTGGCTCAGCGGTTATGGTGCTCGGCTGCTGACCCGAAAGACGCGGGTTCGATCCCGGCCGCGGCGGCTGGAATTTCTTTGGAGGAGAAATTCTAGAGGCCCGTGTACTGTGCGATGTCAGTGCACGTTAAAGAACCCCAGGTGGTCGAAATTTCCGGAGCTCTCCACTACGGCGTCTCTCATAGCCTTAGTCGCTTTGGGACGTTAAACCCCATAAACCAAACCAAACCAGAAATGTCACGTGATGCTCCCTCCGTTTTTTTTCCCTCCATGACCTCGTAGTACCACTAACGCCTCAAATCGGACAAAGGTAGCGCGCCATCTCCTCTTCCTTCGCTGCTACTGCTCGCTTGTCGACAGTGGCTCCCCCTACTCGGTGCTCAACCAGCAGACGCTCTCCGGAACTCTCCGGAATGATCGCGCTACGTATGACATCGCGGTGTTTGTATACGCCGCTCGCGTTGTTTGGCACCGCGGGGGAGGAGGAAGGAAAAAGCGCGCGAAAGCACGTGACAGCGTCCGACCAATGGGATGAAGAAAATTGAAAATTGGTTTTTGATGAAAGTAAATGGCGCTGTATCCTTCTCACATTTTGGTGCACACCTGAACCGTGCCGTAAGGGAAGGGATAAAGGAGTTAGTGAGAGAAGGAAGAAAGGGGTGCCGTAGTGGATGGCTCCGGAATAATTTCGACATGAAGGAAGGAGTGAAAGAAAGGAAGAGGTGCCGTAGTGGAGGACCCTGGAATTATTTCGACCACCTGGGTCAAAATTATTCCGGAGCCCTCCACTACGGCACCTCTTTCTTCCTTTATTCTCCTTTATCCCTTCCCTTACGGCCACCCTCTCTCGACATTGGGCCTCCCATTGGAGTGACCATTCTCCCGTTGTAGGGCCTAATGACTAGAGAGGATGGGCAGGATAGTAGTAGTCGAGCGGCATTCTTCAGAGGTTGGCGTTTAATTCATTAAGGGGCTTCGATACCGCGTTCAGAATGACTAGAGACGCGTGTTTACATTCCTTGCTCAGGTACTCTCGACGTAACCCGCGTAGCTACTTGACGAACGTCACGTGTGGCTTCGACGAAGCACGGAAACTGGCAGGTAGCGTGTTGTAAAAGCACTACGGGCTCGCTTAAATTACTCGCCATAACTTTCGTAGTGTATTTTTGCTTTCGATTGATGCGTAAGACAATACCGAAACAAAACCTTCTTCGTGAATGTGGCGTAGTGGTCACAGTAAACCATATTTTTTCATTCGGAAAACACGAAAAACTGAGCATTTCGCAGTATTTTGCAAACACGTCCATTTCCACCCCCGCTTGCTTTAAGGAGAGAATGCAATAGTAGATTTAACGCGAGTAGTAACATTCCTAAAAGATGTCGTCAGGAAATTGTAATTTAAGAATTTGTTGTCCGCCAGCGCAACAGTGAAATCTTACAACCTTGTGTTTGGTGCATGATAGCCTCAGCTGCTTACGCGCCATACCACCCCGCTCCCCTTCACAAACACTTGTAAACATGAATCACCTTGTGAAATTCACCTGCGCTCAGTACCCAACTTACCTAACTGAATTTATTCCATGCAGTATCACTTTCCCTTTCATTAATCGAAGGACTGTTGTGACGTCACAAGTGAGCACCAGGTCTGGTGAAGCATACAAATACTGTAATATATGGCTCATTGTTCATTCGCTGCTATTTTGGGCTTCTGGAGCAGCTTAGTGTACGAGTGTCAGTGAATTAAAACTACAAAGCAGCTTTTATATTGCGGTTTCTGTCTGCCATACGTGATATCACACTCACTTATGACGTCGCAACAATCTTCTGGCAACTGAAACTATATAGGAAAAAAAGTATTCATATGAGAAATTTTTATTGGGCGCTGACGAATTCCGCGTGGTGATCAATGTTTACTAATGTCGTACGCACCATTCCAGACCAAAAACATACTTCTAAAAATTTGGCGTCTTCACTCGTTACGGACTCGTTATTCATGGCAGATTGCCTACAGCTGTTACTTCGCCCCACAGGAGCGCTGAGTCCCCAAAATTGACTCTTTATTCGTTGCGAAAGCACTCCGCGACAGCCAAAGCGAGACCTCAGGTGGCCGCCGTAACTACGCTGACCTTGTTTCAATTGGTCGAAATGGTCGTGACGTCACAGTGCGCGAATTTCAAACGTGGCCAATTGTACTTTGGCTAGTAACCATGCTACCAATTAAAGGGATCGTATAATGATGCTCCAAGTAAGTGGGACTGAGTTTAGTTAATTGTTTTAATTAACCACTTAGCCTAATTAACCTTTCTAGTGAGATCAGAAAAATAAATCAAACCGAGTAGGAAATTGGTCGAGTTGGGGAAGCGAACCAGTGTCTCCGGAGTGCGAGACGAGCACGCTAACCACTCCGCCACGCCAGCTCGATGTAATGAGCAAAGGTGCGTCTAGTGAATACGGTGTCTTCGTTCACTCCCATCTTCCTCCCTTCCCGTTACGGCGAGGTTCAGGTGTCTACCGAGATATGCGAGACATATGCATTTCCTTTCCTCAAAAACCAATTTACCGTCGAGCAAGGCGTAGAGCCGAACGGGCGATAGCGTTACGTGGACTCCCTGGCAGCGTTGCAAGACGCTGTCGCATTCCACTCTCAGAGGCGAAGCTTAACATCTTAACCACACATCGGTGGCACAAGCAGCAACACCGCACTTCGCAGCGTAAAGGGAGAACTGCTGGTTTCAACGGCTAACAATGGCAGCACAGCCAAACGCAGAATCGGGCGCCTAAGAGCTCATAAGAGAAGTTTACGATCAAAAAGGGACATCCGTCCCTCTACAAAAACAAAGATACATTGCGGCAACTGATGTCGCCCTATGCACACACACTCGCAGGGAACGTAAGTGTCCAAAAACAAAAAGTGTCCAAGAAAGTTCTAGTGGGTCCATACGCGGGGGAAACACGCCGGGTTGAAAACCGCGCACAAAAACAACAAAAAAGCGAGTAGACCAGCGCCGAAGGAACTGGTGCTCCTCCAGTGACACGAGGTCCACGCACGCACCAGCCGCAACATGAGGTACATGGCCCTCTGCAGCCGTCCTTGTAGAGCCGCTGCACCTCTCTGGCGCCATAGTACGACACAAAGAAGTCTTGGTTTGGTTTATGGGGTTTAACGTCCCAAAGCGACTAAGACTATGAGAGACGCCGTAGTGGAGGGCTCCGGAAATTTCGACCACCTGGGGTTCTTTAACGTGCACTGACATCGCACAGTACACGGGCCTCTAGAGAAGTTTATTGGACTGATTATTCATACAAACGGACCATAGTCCCTCACAAAGACAAAAACACCAAGGCAGCGACTAGTGTCGCTCGGTACAAACAAGCTATGAAACAAGAACACGACGGCGACTGCTGTCGCCGTTCACACAAAATCATTCACAGCACAGAATGTTCAAAGGGTCTATAATGTCCAGGCAGCGCGGGGGGGAACTAACATACCATCGAGACAGACAGAGACCGCGGACGTCCGCCACACTTCCGTGACTGCATGGCTTGACAGCTAGCGCACTTAAGTTTAATGCATCGACTGTATCTTGCGCCTTTTAAATTTAAAACAGGCCGAATATGACGGCCATTCTTGCACTTAGAAAATTTTTCGTGAAATAATTACATCAAACTCTTAATTAAATTGAGAGTTCCACAAAAACAAGGTAAGCGAAAATTTTTTGTTCTACTTTTCACGAGAAAACGGCTTTTCTAATGTGAGCGCATGACAAACACCAAGGTGCCTTAATTAGAGGTTTGAGGAAAGGCTTTCACTCTCTCCTTCATCCCTTTATTTATTTATTTATTTATTTATTTATTTATTTATTTATTTATTTATACATACTGCAGCCCAATTATATGCGCTGTGGCAGGAGTGGGAAAAACAAAAAGCAAAATACTAAAGGTAACAAAATGTACAAAGTGAGCACAATAAAGTTCAGAACACACAAAAAGTAACAAACAAAAAAGGAACTGTTAATGGCACGGTAGGAATATTCAGGTATTATGTGTCTTCCATGGCAGTTATAAAACTTTGAACTGGAGATGAACGAATGGATCCAGGTAGAGAATTCCAGGCTTCTATTGAACGGGGAAAAAAACTGAATTTGAACAAACTAGTACGTGCAAAATACGGTGACTTCTTGTAGATGATAATACGGTCACGGCGCGGTTCCTTTCCTCAAAACCAGTTTTCAAAGAAAATGGGGCAGTGGTGGTGGTGGTGAAAACATTTATTAAAAACGAACAGGAGGTATGTTTGGATCAGCCCTTAAGGGACTGATCCTTACAAACACTAGGTGGAGGCCCCTAGTATGGGACCCCAGAGGCAGTGGCCACCGCCCGGGTGCGCCCGACTAAGGCTTGTTGAGCCTGTAAGTCGTGGCAGCCGAGCAGGGTCGCCTCCCAGTCCTCCCGGGTTCGATAGCCGGGTTCGAGGGGCAGGCCCACACCATGTGACAGGTGTCCGAGGACACCGCAATACAGTGCGGGCAGTTGCCGCTAAAGGAGGGGTCGAAATGTTTTAGTGCTGCCGGGCACAGCAATGTATTGGTGAAAGAGGCGGAGAAGGAGCCGCTCATCCGCCCTCTTGAGGCCTTTACATGGCCTCAAGAGGGTAAAGGCGATGTCTATCTTGATAGTGGGCAGTAATCACACAATCTCGGTGGACACCTCGACCGCGCTGTATGGGAAGCGGTCTTCTGCGAAGTCAACAAAGTGCCCCCCTGAATTTTTTTCGTTTCATTCGAAATTCGCGCTATTTAAAGAGAAAAAAAAACTCCCCAGCAGCACAGGTAATCGGGCCAATATGAAAATGTGTTGGCAACGGCTGGCCCTGATACCATCCATTCCTATACTCCGTTTCATACATCATGTGCAACGCGGTGAAGGCTACGGAAGTAGTCCGCAGAAAAAAATAAAAGAGGTGTATCCCTCCGCGCTGTTTTGTGGCCGTGCGGTCTAACGCGTCGCTCCATCTTCCTCCCTTCCCGTTACGGTGAGGTTTAGGTGTCCACCGAGATATGAGAGATACATTTCCTTTCCTCAAAAACCAATTTACCGACGAGCAAGGCGTATTTGTCCGCGTTTCAGATTGGTCCATATTGTCGTCACGCCGCTGAGCTGGACGCCATTTTCTCAAAAGTAAAAGGGAGGCGGACAGAAAGAGTAAACACGGCGGCCAGCGGGGACAGCGAAAACGTGAAATGGAAAAAGACGACACACGCAAAATACAAAATCACAGATCTCGACCGATTCGCTCGCAATATCATCGTTTTTTGTCACGCTGATGACAAATGTATTACCCACGAAGCCTGTCGGCAATGCATTTGTTATTTTTCGCTCACCACAAGCAACGCACTATTTTCTGTCACGGATGCAGGCTGCGCAAAAAAGAGCGCTAGCTTTGACAGCGTTGCACCTGATGTATGAAACGGAGTATAATAGTGGACAGGTTAACTGTGCTACTTGGGCCTCAAGATTCGGTGCCATTCGGGTAAGAAGGTATACTACGGTCGATTGAAGGCTCAGATGAGTGGATATTGTGCTGGTCGTGTTCACAGGCGAAAACATGTGTATGCGCCGAAACGCGAAAATCGCGAGCTCTCATCAGCAGCGTAGAGGTACGGCGCGGTTCAGGTGTCCGCCGAGATATGTGAGACAGATACTGCGCCATTTCCTTTCCTCAAAAACCAACTCGCCATCATCTGGCCAGTGCATTCCATTCAGTTCGCATTGTTTGCTTACTCTACTGAGATCCTTTTGACCTCTCCATTGTCAACAGCGTGACGCTAAACGCGGATGTATGGAGGAGTTGACTCTTGGACAACTTAACGCCTTGTCCAGGCGCAGTTTACGCGCGGAATTTTTGCGTAATTGAACCGCATACACAATTCTGTACAAAATCATATTTGAACGGGAAAGATTTTATGAATTTTTTTCAGCACATTTTTCCGTATGTTGTAAGATTTCTCTAACAATATATCTGCAGATCTCCCGTCGGCAGGCGTGCTTTTTTTTCTTAAGTTTTTGCTACCGTCGAAAGCGTTCCCCATTTGTTTTCTATGGCAGCCTGAATTACTCGATGCGAGCAACGGAAAAATACATCGTAAAAATGGATAATGACCTTCAATACAACAGTACCTTACAATTTTCTAATATTCGAAACTTATGTCCAAGAATGTTGGGCATAAGTTTGCTCACTTCCCGTTCACGTCCTTGTTCACTATCTGCTGCTCAATTATACGATCATGAACCAACTAGCTCACCAATCCACCTTATTAGTTTGTTTGTTTGTTTTGTTTGTTTTATGGGGTTTAACGTCCCAAAGCGACTGGGGCTATGAGAGACTCCGTAGTGGAGGGCTCCGGAAATTTCGACCACCTGGGGTTCTTTAACGTGCACTGACATCGCACAGTACACGTTAAAGAACCCCAGGTGGTCGAAATTTCCGGAGCCCTCCACTACGGCGTGTTGGACATAAGTTGTGCGCTGTAACGTTAGTTGTAACATGAGTTGTGTGTTTATAACGTTAGCCGCGAACTGTCGATCCCCGCGCGGTGTGCAGGAAATCGAGCGGACCCTGCCGTCCCATTTCCCGCGCCGGCCCGCGCAAGGCAAACTGGGACGGCCGATCCAGCTGACCGCCAACCACTTCAGCGTCGAGATCCCTGCCGGGAACGTTTTCCACTACGACGTCGAGATCTGCTCCGAGACGCGCAAGGAGGCCAAAGTGCCCGAGAAGCGCAAGTACCGCTGCATCAGCACCAAGATCAACCGCCTGGTCATCGAGCTGCTCGTCAAGAAGTACCGGGTCGACCTGAACGGCTGCATGCCCGCCTTCGACGGCCGCAAGAACCTGTACACGCGCCGGGAGCTCAAGTTCCGCGAGCGCACCTTCACGGTCGACTTCGAGGAGGACCAGCGGATTCAGAAGTTCATCGTCAAGATCCAGTACGCGGCCACCGTGAACCTGGACGCGCTGCACGCGGTTTTCGACAACCGCGTCAACCAGGTTCCCCAGGAGGTTCTCCAAGCCGTGGACATCGTGCTGCGACACGGACCGTCGATCAAACTGACGCCCGTCGGACGGTCCTTTTTCAAGCCACCGCCGCCGAACGACAACAACACCCTCGGAGGCGGCCGCGAAGTCTGGTTCGGCTACTACACGAGCGTCCGACCCGCTCAGTGGAAGCCCATGCTCAACGTTGACATGTCGGCCACCGCCTTCTACGAGCCCCTGCCCGTGACCAACTTCATGTGCAAACTGTTCAGCGAGGGCCGGCGCGAGATGTCGGCCGGAGACTTCAGGGATCTGCGCGACTTCCAGAACGTCCGTCTCAACAAGGAGCTCAAGGGTCTGCGCGTCAAGGTCACCCACCTTCCCTACCCTCGCAAGTACAAGGTGGTGCGCGTCACCAAGGAACCAGCCAAGAAGCTCTTCTTCAACATGGAAGACGGCTCCCGTTGCTCTGTGGCCGACTACTTCCAGAGCCGTTATGGCCGCCTTTCGTACCCGAACCTGCCCTGCATCCAGACCGGCAGCGCCACCCACCCGGTCTACCTCCCGCTGGAGGTCTGCGAGATCGTCGAAGGGCAGCACTGCAAGAAGAAACTGGACGAGAACCAGACGTCCGAGATGATCAAGCGCACGGCCCAGCCTCCGGCCAAGCGTTTCAACGAGATCCGCCAGTCGGTGCGGGACCTGGTCAACAGCAGCGACCAGTGCCTGCGCGAGTTCGGCATCAAGATCAGCACCGAGCCGACGCAGCTCAAGGGACGGGTGCTGGACCCTCCGTCGCTGGTCTTCGAGAACAACTCCGTCGGCAAGCCCCGCGAGGGCACCTGGGAACTGCGCGGCCGCCACTTCTACAAGCCGGCCACGCTGACCCGTTGGACTCTGCTCAACCTGAGCCGGTTCGCGCAGCGAGACAGCCTCGACAACTTTGTCAAGATGCTCATCCGCGTCGGCCAGGAGCTGGGCATGCGCATCGAGCAGCCGCTGGACGTGACCACGACTGACTCGAACCGCAAGCCCGTGCGGAACATCCTGCTCGAGGAGCAGCGCAAGACGGCCAGTATCGAGATGATCATCATCGTGCTGGCCAAGAACACAAACTACGCCGAGATCAAGCAGGTGGCCGAGACCGAGATCGGGCTGCGCACCCAGTGCGTGATGGACAACAACGTGATCAAGAAGTGCAACGCCGCGCTCGTCACCAACCTCTGCCAGAAGATCAACGCCAAGCTGGGTGGCACCAACAACAGCCTGCTGGCCCAGGAGAAGCCGGCCATCTTCCAGAAGCCGGTGATCATCATCGGCGCGGACGTGACCCACCCGGCGCCCGGGGACAAGCTTCGGCCCTCCATCGCGGCGTGCGTTGGCAGCCTGGATTCCATCCCGTCCAAGTTCCACGCCTCCATTCGCGTCCAGATGGAGGAGTCCGCCGCCACTTCGCGCCTGGAGATCATCAAGGACCTCAAGGACATGATGAAGGACATGCTGAAGGCCTTCTACCGTGCTACCAAGCACAAGCCGGAGCGCATCATCTTCTACCGGGACGGAGTGAGCGAGGGCCAGTTCATGGAGGTCCGCAACCGCGAGGTGAGTTTCGAATGCGAAATAACTGTCGGTCTGCATCTTTCTGGTTTGTTCATAATTGAAAGGGGCAGCATCATACCTGGTTACAAGTACAACATCGAATAACATCGACTGCCGTATCTGGCGGGTCTTAGTGTATATAAAAATGCAACACAGCGCAAGGACAGGGATGAAGACTGACACCGCAGCGCTGGTGTTCTTCAAAGTTCGCTGTGTTGCATTTTCAGCTCTTATGAATTAGCGAATAGCCCGATCAGCCACACTTGCGAGTTAATATAGATGCCACCCGAGCGAGGTTTTCTTCACAGACAGGCATCGCATGGTCGGATACATAGCACTATCATTTGCAACGAGCTATACTTCCTCTAGCGGATAGATTCTTAACCAGATATTAAGCCATCAGCCGGCGCCGGTTACAAACTTACACATTTCCAAACCCGGCCCTCCGGACTCTTACGTACCCAGGGCAATTTTCAGAAAAATGCGCAAACTGCGAGCTTAGGGCCACCTTGGACCACATACTATGGGAGTGTCCTCAGGCCCCCCGGGAGGGACGACACATAGTCGGACCAATGGAAGCATTACTAGTGAGCTCCGACCCGGAGACTCAACTACAATTCGTCTACGCTGTCGAGTGCAAAGACCTTTCGGCCGTCGTCTAGGCGGGTTGCCCTCTAGCTACCCTCTTTCTATTGGGCCGCGGCGGCTAGAATTTCTTTGGAGGAGAAATTCTAGAGGCCCGTGTACTGTGCGATGTCAGTGCACGTTAAAGAACCCCAGGTGGTCGAAATTTCCGGAGCCCTCCACTACGGCGTCTCTCATAGCCTTAGTCGCTTTGGGACGTTAAACCCCATAAACCAAACCAAAAATTCTCCTATCCTATCCACCCGTTTTACAAATAACATACCAATTTACTCACACCGCCATAAGGTTCTTCTAACTCGGTGCACAAGACGACGGTTCGTAGCTCCTGCACCACATGGTGTTGTCCTGTCCACTGTGTCCAGCTCAAGAAGCAGTGTAGCCTTTTAGCCGACCAGTTCAGGACTACAACTGGGCCCTGATCTTGTTTCCAGGTGAGCGCCATCCGACTGGCGTGCCAGGAGCTGTCCCCGAACGAGACGTACGAGCCGGCGCTGACCTTCATCGTGGTGCAGAAGCGGCACCACACGCGTTTCATGCCCGCCAGCGACCGCGATGGTGTGGGCAAGTGCCGCAACGTGCCACCCGGCACCACCGTGGACTCCGTGGTCACGCACCCGCTTGACTTCGACTTCTACCTCTGCAGCCACTTCGGCATTCAGGTGCGCGGTGACGGAACGCTTTTCTAGAGAACCGAGTCTGAGTAGTCGGTGCTTGTAGCCATAGAGGATCGTAGGGTCGCTGAAACTCCCTAATGACGTAGGAGCCAACTGAACGTGCTCAGAAGTTGTGGGTGCAGCATTCAGCCGACCACTACGGAGGCAGCGACAGTGAACAAGATGAGTTGTTGGCAGGTTGGCTCATTTTAGCGTAAAGATAGGTATGCAAAAGGGACAGCCACATGAAAGAAGACTTTTATTGCGCTTGTCCAGTCTTCTTTCATGTGATTGTCTCTTTTGCGCAACCAATCTTTACACTACAGTAACAGCGAGTTTGTCCTAAAATGGGCGCTCCTTACACACTAAGGAGCACAGAAAGACTGTTAGGTCTACGTGCGAATAGGAACTGCGCATGCGCGAAATTCGGTGGTACGTGGCGCAACAGCCTGCAAAAGGGTTCCAGCAAAGTGGGGTCCCCCAAGGTGAAGTAGATTTGTAGTGAGGATAATTCTGTATAACTGCGAAGTTTCAGAGAAAGCTGTATAGCTTTCCTTTGTAGCCGTATGGCCGCGGTCGGGTGGATGTCAATGAGTAATTATTCGTTATTCCAAAATGGGATGTGTTCAGAAGCGGGGACCCTGCAGAACGGTAACAAATTTTAGAAGCACCTAATTTAAGACTACGAAGTTTCAGAGAAAGCTGCATAGCTTTCCTCTGTAGCCGTATGGCTGCGCTCGGGTGGATGTCAATGAGTAATTATTCCTTATTCCAAAATGGGATGTGTTCAAAAACGGGGACCCTACAGAACGGTAACAAATTTTGGAGGCACCTAATTTAAGAGACTGCGCAGGTCTTGGCGGGGATGTGACGCGGTCGTCTCCCACCAAGATGCTTAACCATCCCTTTGGCGCAGGGTACGAGCAAGCCGTCCCACTACTACATCGTGTGGGACGACTCCAACTTCACGGCGGACGACCTGCAGAAGCTCAGCTACTACCTCTGCCACACGTACGCCCGGTGCGCGCGCAGCGTGAGCATCCCGGCTCCAGTCTACTACGCGCACCTGGCCGCGTACCGGGCCAAGAACCACGTGATGAGCAAGGTGGACGTGTCCAGCTCGAGCAGCGACTCGTCCGGGGGCAGCGCCGACTCCGTCTCCACCAGCCAATACGTGGAGGCCGTCAAAGTGCTCGACTCACTGCAGACCGCCATGTACTTCGTCTGAGGACGACCGCTGCGGGGTGAGCGATGTTCGGAGTTCAGTGAACTGCCTTGACGTCACCGTGCGGGTTTTAGCGCGGCCCACGGGGTATGAGAGGCATCGTTGTGGAGGCCTCCGGATTAGGAATGAACACCTGCGGTTCCTTAGCGTGCACTGCCATTGCGTGACATATGGGGGTCTTCCCAAAGGCACTGTGCCATCACGGCAAGTCACTTATAGGAGCAATTTAGTCTGTGTGCGTTGGACGCAACGTCTCTACGCGAGGACGCATTGACAGAAAGTTGCGCTAGACAGTGCCGTTAAGGAACATGTAGTCTCGTTGATAAACTAAACATGGAAACACGGGACCCGAAGGCACGGACAGGCTGATTGCCTACAGCTTATGCTGCAAAAGCTCTTGCATAAAATAAGGCAGGCGTCATGATACCAGACGTTTTGGGTAGATTTAGAAAATTCCTGGATACAAGGTGACGTGTCCTTGGTGAGCCGATGCAATCCCTGCGGCGCCCAATTCGAACATTCCGCGCTATTGTGCCGCGTTAGCAATTTATTGTTCTCTTCTGCTTCGCCCTTCTCAACCAGGCAATAGCGTAGATGACTTGAATCAAGCGCCGTAAGGATTGTAACGCCTCACCACCAGACGTTGAGTTTGAGCTGAACTTCCTACGCATCTCGTGAGCTGTTTCGGTCTAGCGCCAAGTTATTTTCTCACTCTGCAGGGCATCCCCTCCTGCCCTTTGCTACGAACTCGCCGTTGACTGTAACCACCAGACCGCTAGCTCGTGAATATTGGCGAACAGCTGATTTTGAGACGTATGTCGCGGCAGAGAGTTTTTCCGGATAGTATTTTTTTATTTCGGCCAGACTACTTTTAGGAATTTGCAAGACTTAAGGTTTAATCTTTGAAGGTACTATTGATTAACACTGCTACACCCAGCATTATTTTTTCGTTTGTGTTTTGTTTTTTGCATTGTCACACTCTTTACTGTATTGCCCCTCCTGCTAGGGCCAGTTTATTGGCCTGCAGTATCGATAAATAAATAAATAAATAAATAAAAATCCCTGCCCTCCAGGAATTTAGTTGAACCATTGCTAGCAAATCTCGATTTGTCGTGACGTAACGGCCACGACACCGAGAACGTTATCCGGTTTTATAGTAAAGAATGCAGTGAACTGCTTAATTTTTGCGAGAACCTAATATTCCGCATTTTTCGCGAATCTCTTGTTCCTCTGAATAATTTGGCCAAAATGTCTGCATACCTTTAGTATGTATTTGCAACGCCCTTGCCATTCAGCGTTGCTCAGATTTTATTTCCGAAATACCTGGCCTATAGGATATATATGCGAACGCCTTTCCATCCCTCTAATTCGCGATAGTTTCAGTGAGTCATGCCGCGGTTTACAGGCTTCATCCGGTTTGCTATTAAGTCCAGCATTACGTCCACTAGAGTTGGACGTGCCTGGTGTATGGGCACATCGTACAAGCTTGGAACTCTCTCGTGAAAGAGAGGGGAGGTCCTGCCTCTTCTGCTTCGTGAAAGCTAGTGAATGTTCCTAGCAATGATTGCATAAAATCCGTGAGAAACTGACAGTTACAGCAAAGTTAGACAAGTAAAACCTGTCTCTGGAAAAGGGATCATGTACAAAACCAGGAAAATTTCTTTCGCAGTAGCTGTGTGCTTTATTTTATTCTTGTGTTCGTCTTAATATTTTGTTACCGCTTTAGTTGGCTATGATGCAAGCTGGTAGCTTGAAACAGTGGCATGACGCGTGTGCTTGCCCGTTTTGTTCGTTTCAGGTCTTCAGCAGCAGGGCAGACTGGTGGCACTCTTTTCTTTTTCCTTTTTCTTTTTGTGTGTGCAGTGACATTCAAGGGTACTCTGTTTTTGTTTGAACTTTGAAATAAAGTGTCTTGTGCTTGTTGTGTCACTGCGTCGTTTTATTCAAGAACAGGCGGACAGTCAGTTCCATTGAGCAATATGGACAGGGAGTGTGTCATGAGAGAATAATTAGCATCCTTTGTAGCCATATGGCTGAGTTCGTGTGGATGCCAATAGCCAATTACTTCCTTATTAAAATCTACACCACCCAATGAACAAACACCCTCTCGCCTCTCCCCCCCTCTCCCAGATGTTCTGCTAGCCGTACTGGTTAGCTCTGTGGAGACTGCCCCGGAACGGCGGAGGACCCGGGTTCGAACCCTGGACCAGTACAAAACTTAGGTTTTGTGTAAGGTTTAGTTCCTTTATGGACTTATGGCTGCGCTTGGTTGCATATTGATCCCGCATTCAAAATCTGTCCGACCTTCTGGAATTAAAATCTAAGCAGTCTACAAGGGCTGTAGCAAAAGTATTCACGTAATGTGCTGCTGCTGCTTAGTCTGCTGAATTGTTCGTTCTACCCACTGTTGCAGTGTGGCGTTTGGGACTGTGGTGACGTGTTGTGTTGGCATTCCCATGTGTGGCAAAGCCCCCCACCAGGGGCTGCGCTTTCAAGCTGCAACCAGCCGGCATGAAGTTTTTAAGAAATTCAGTGCACTGTTTGTGCGCAATCCAGATAAACGCCCGCGGCTACCGCACGTACCTGCGTCAGGCGCGTATATTTCATCGGGAAGCGCGTTCACCTGGCGAAAAGTCTGCCATATTAGGCCTTCTACATGACACGTACTCATAGGTGCTCGCCTGTATAAGTTCCGGTCATCGCGAGGTTCGTCCTTAAGCAGCTTTAAATTGACCAAATTTACTGCACACTTACTACACGCTGCGTGGACCGCCTACTGCTGCTTAGGCAGTTCGTGGAACTTGGGTGTCGAAAAAAGGAGGATGGCATGTACTCCAAGCTTACACCCGTCGCGGTGGCTCAGTGGTTATGGCACTCGGCTGCTGACCCGAAAGACGCGGGTTCGATCCCGGCCGGGGCGGCCGAATTTTGATTGAGGCGAAATTCCAGAGGCCCGTGTAGTGTGCGCGTTGAAGAACCCCAGGTGGTCGAAATTTCTGGAGCCCTTCACTACGGCGTCCCTCATAGTCTGAGTCGCTTTGGGACGTTAAACTCTGATAAATCAATAAAGACTGCATACTCAAGACCGCAATAAGCTGGCATTGAAAGGGTTTTCTTCACACGCATGGTATGGTCCAAAAGACTAATTCATTCAAACTGAAAACATAACAAAAGTGATGGTGCTGCCTCTCTTGGGGCATGACAGCAATAGTCGCAGTTTGTCCTGCACCACACAAACGTCATGCTGGCACAAAGTTTTCGGGAAGCCGGTATCAAAGTTCGCAGCCCCGGCCTCCATGGCATACTTGGCATACTTGTTTGGTGGTCACGTGTAGTGCGTCCTTGTTACGAATGTAGCCTCATACATTTGCAACCTGCAGTTACGAGTTTATTTTTAGGGAGTGCCGGAATCCCTGTAAGGAATGACTGAGACTTCAAAAGTAGCTTTGCACGCGTTTTCTTGACCGTCCATCAGTCTGGTAGCATGGTAGGGTAGAGTGACAAAGGAGCCGAGAAGACTGATAGGGTGCATGGATCTACTAAAGGCGAAAAGATGAAATCAGGGTAGTGGAGGTGTAGCTAGGGCAGTAGAGGTAGCAGGGAACGTTGCGATCCAGCAGACGTTGCGTCGACGTCGCTGGTGGCGCCACCATCGGCTGTCATTGAAGGCTGGCTCGGAAGTCTTGGGGAGTGGTAAATGAGTCCAAGTATCGCCGGTATTCATAGGAAGAGGCAAGCAGGCAGAGTAGTGACGAAGGGATAGGGGCGACCTCATTTTGGTTTGTGATGCACTGGAGTCATAGCTCGAAGGAACCGGTACCGGGAGCTCGTCCGTGTTTGTGCACTGACTGATCGTCACAGCGAACAGCCGCCGCTGCGAGACGATTACGCCGCGCCCGCCGCCACATGTTACTGGTTTTCCTGCAAAAAAATAACAAAAAATAGAGGAGACGAGATAAGAAACAACAGTGTGCTAAAAGAAGAGATTCAAGATGTACTGCAGCTCTGATTATCAGTTGAGGACGTAACCGTTTTGCCACAAGCACGCGTACAGTCACTGAAACAGTGGGTGGGCTCTGGCGCGAACTTCTACGACACCTGTTCTTGTTGTATTGAGTGGGAATATGCCTTGCAGGATTTGGCCCTCTGGTTTGCTGACGCCTGCTTAGCATTTCATGATCATCAGCCTTACTATGCCCATCGCAGGGCAAATGCCTCTCCCATGTCTCTCAAATTAACCCTGTCCTTTGCCAGCTGCGGCCGCCGCGTCCCCTCTAACTTCTTAATCTCACCCACCCACCTAAATTTATGCCGCCCCTGCTACGCTTGCCTTCTCTTGGAATCACTCCGTTACCATTAACGACCAGCGGTTATCTTGCCTTTGCCCTGCCCAAGCCCATTTCTTCCCCTTGATTTCGACCAGGATGTCTTTAACCCCCGTTTATTCTCTCACCCACTCCGCCCGCTTGCGGTCTCTTAACGTTACACCTACAACATTTCTTTCCATAGCGCTCTGCGTTGTCCTTAACTTATGCTGAACCCTTTCCGCTTAGCGCTTATAAGCTCGTTAACTCTTGAAGCAGAGAGGATCAGTCTGCCAATAAGCTTTGAGCACTTAATAAATTAAGCAGAATGAGCGAGCGATGAAGCAGTAGTAGGCAAATGGCTAAAGGACGTTGATCTGCTTCGGGTTCATGGTAACTGGTTACGAAACAGTGGTTCCTGACAATGTCGTAGAATGTAATCTGAGTTCAGAAATCACCGAATTCCATCCTACGGCATGTCCAATCAGCCGCTCTGAAGTAGCATACCTGCTTTTATGCAGGAACGGTAGGCTAGCGGGACGGTCTCCATTAGCGCGTTGCCGGGAGTTCCTGGGCTGGCCAGATGTCTGGGCCCGGTGGGGACCCCGGGGGCGACGTGCCGTACGACCTGCAAATGTACGGCCAGTCGTCGTCTCCTCCGCGGCGCCTGGAGGTCAATAAGAGGGCGCACTGGGCCGCCAAGCGCCCGGCTGGCAGCGATCGAATCTTCTTCTTCTTCTTCTTCTTCTTCACCATAAGAAAATGGCACATCTTCTGACTCTTCTTCGTCATCGCTGCTCACCTCTCGCGCACGCGTTCGGCTGTCGCGCGCTGTCCGATCTCAGCATTGCGCACACGTACCGTATCCCACCATGCACCTCAAGCCTAAGCACGCCGGTCCCAGTTAAAATGTCGAACGGTCCTTTCGGTTCCTCCTCATCATCCCTCGCTTTTGGCAGCTGTGCCGTAAATATAATAAAACTTACGCTATCTAAAAGTGTGCGGTGCTCCCGTACCATAGACTGTTTGGTTTTGGTTTTGGTTTTATGGGGTTTAACGTCCCAAAGCGACTAAGGCTATGAGAGACGCCGTAGTGAAGGACTCCGGATAATTTCGACCACCTGTGGTTCTTTAACGTGCACTGACATCGCACAGTACACGGGCCTCTAGAATAAAAAAAATGGCTGAGGCTTAACTTGGTTAAGCCTGGAGAATGCGAAGCATCATCGTGTCGCGTAATTTGGAGGCGCACAACCACAGCGACGGCGCGAGGTGGGCCCCCGTTTCTCCACTGTCGTGACGTCATCGTGTCACGTGGTGTGACGTCATGTATCACGTGATTTGGAGGCGCACAACCACAGCGACGGCGCGAGGTGGGCCCCCGTTTCTCTACTGTCGTGACGTCATCGTGTCACGTGGTGTGACGTCATGTATCACGTGATTTGGAGGCGCATAACCACGGTGAAGGGCTGAAGTGGTAGCTAAAGTAGTATGCTTCGCACGAAGACCGCGGTGAGCGTCCGGACTCGAGAAGCGCACCGGGCGGAGGAGGTGGCCATCGCCTTGGCCGTTTCCGACCCCGGATGTACTACAGTGTTGTGTGACTCTAGAACGGCAGTGAAGAACTACGCCAAGGGTAGGGTATGTAGTGAGGCCGCGCGCATACTGCGCAAGGCCGAAGACATCGGACGCAACAGTCCTGTGGTGATCAAGTGGTTTCCGGCCCACATGGGCAGTGACGTGTCGGAACGCGGAAACGTGAACCACAACGAGACGGCCAACTCGGCCGCGCGATGACTAACCAACCGCGCGGCTGAAAGCACGGCCGACTCGGAGTCCTGGTCGCGGCGCAGTGCCAAGGACAAGATGACCACCTTCAACGAAATAGTGAAATGGTACAGACTGAACAGACAGACTATGCCGCCACCTCACCCGGGGCTTACCCGGAAGGAGGCAGTGTTATATAGACAGTTACAGACGGGGTCCCTGCTCACCCCGGTGCTAGCTAAGCACGTGTGTCCGAGTGTGCACGCGAGCGACATATGCAGACTGTGCGCGAAGGAGAGAGCCACCGCGGCTCACATCCTTTGGGACTGTAGCGTAAATCCGCGCGAAGCCAGCGAGAAGACGACGATCCCGCCGCAGCTAGAGGCTGCAACGAGGAGCTGTGATCATAAGACACAACTCAAGGCCGTCCAGCAGGTCTCGGCAGCTCTCGAGAGGCAGCGACCGAGCGAAACCGAGGAGAGGGGGGCGGCACCCCCAGGAAGGGGGCGGCGGCCCTCTCGAACCCGCGGAAGTAGCGAGGAAGACCTCAAGGAGCACAACGCACGAGATTGACGTAGTGGCCGCGTCGCGGTAAAAGCTTGTCCTCCCTGCTTGGAGGGAGCCTAACCTACTCTGCAGGCTTTCTAAATAAAAGTTGTTCTCTCTCTCTCTCATAAAAAGGAATGTCCATCGCCACAGAAAACTAAATAGAGATCAAACTGTAGTGTGGAGACAAGTGCAGGCGTAACACTTACCAACCTCTCTCAAGTCTCCTCCTCATTATACACCCAGCCATTTATCCGTAGAATTGGTAACTATGCGGTGCTCACCCCACACTATACCACACCACTTGGGCTTTGTCAAGAAAAAATTCAGGGGGCACTTTGTTGACCTAAAGTGCGGTGAGGCGAAAGCCTTAAGCGCAGTATTTAAGCTTCGCCTCTAAGAGCGAAACGCGACAGCGTCTTGCAACGCTGCCAGGGAGTCCATAGAACGCCATCGCTCGTTCGCCTTGCTCGTCGGTAAATTGGTTTTTGAGGAAAGGAACTTATCTGACTCGCATATCTCAGTGGACACCTGAATCTCGCCGTAACGGGAAGGGAGAAAGAGGGGAGTGAACAAAGACACCGTATTCACTAGACGCGCCTTTGTTCATTCCAAACCATCGAGCTGGCATGGCGGAGTGGTAAGCATGCTCGTCTCGCACTCCGGAGACCGGGGTTCGATTCCCGAACTCGACCAATTTCCTACTCGGTTTTATTTATTTATCCGGCCTGACAGGAACGGTTAATTAGGCTAATTGGGTAAATTAAGCAATGAACTAAACTCATTCCAGCTTACTTGGAGCAGCACTATACGATCCCTTCAATTGGTTGCATGGTTATTAGCCAAAGTACAATTGGCCCCGTTTGAAATTCGCACAGTGTGACGTCACGACCGTTTCGACCAATTGAAAAGCGTGACATTTCTATCGACAACCCCTGCTTACAACGATGAGGCATTAAAGGCTGCCGCCTTAATAAAGGCAGCACCCAGAGACCCAGATCCAACCCCTGAGAGCCTGGAGGGCCAGCTATGGCTAGTGGACTGGGCGAAGCAGGCAGCAAAAGCCGCAGGGGCCATTGGCTGAAGGAACCTCTACGACAAAAACTCAGAGGGGCACTTTGTTGACCCAAAGTGCAGTGAAGCGGAGACCTTAAGCGCGGTGTTGCTGCTTGTGTCACTGATGTGTGGTTAAGGTGCTAAGCTTCGCCTCTAAAATTGGAACGCGAAAGCGTCATACAACGCTGCCACGGAGTCCACAGAACGCCATCGCCCGTTCGGCTCTGCGTCTTGCTCGTCGGTGAATTGGTTTTTGAGGAAAGGAAATGTATCTGTCTAGCATATCTCGGTGGACACCTGAACCTCGCCGTAACGGGAAGGCAGAAAGATGGGAGTGAACGAAGACACCGTATTCACTAGACGCGCCTTTGTTCATTCCAAAACATCGAACTGGCATGGCGGAGTGGTTGCGGGCTCGTCTCGCACTCTGGAGACCCGGGTTCGATTCCCCAACTCGACCGATTTCCTACTCGGTTTTATTTATTTATATGGTCTGACTGGAACGGTTAATTAGGCTAATTGGGTAAATTAAGCAATGAACTAAACTCATTCCAGCTTACTTGGAGCATCACTATACGATCCCTTTAATTGGTTGCATGGTTATTAGCCACAGTACAATTGGCCCCGTTTGAAATTCGCACAGTGTGACGTCACGACCGTTTCGACCAATTGAAAAGCGTGACATTTCTGTCGACAACCCCTGCTTACAACGATGAGGCATTAAAGGCTGCCGCCTTAATAAAGGCAGCACCCAGAGACCCATATCCAACCCCTGAGAGCCTGGAGGGCCAGCTATGGCTAGTGGACTGGGCGAAGCAGGCAGCAAAAGCGGCAGGGGCCATTGGCTGAAGGAACCTCTACTACAATATGACCAACTCCTTTTACGATCTAATAAGCGTTTTTTATCACCATCCTCGTCTCAGGGTGAGCAGTAGTCGAATAAGCAGTGTTTAGATGAGAGGTCGAGCACTGTGCTGCGCGTTTAGTACATGCGCGCTAGAAGTGTGTATTTGGTTGGTAACAACTTTATTCATAGTCCTGCAGAGCTTTCGCCGACGGGGCCTTAGGTCTCCCACGTGGGGACGTCGAGGCGCTGCCTCGCCGTCGCCTCGCGGGCCTGCTGGACGGCCCAGAGTTGGTCCCCGAGGCTGGGGCTGCGCACTCTGTATTTGTTTTTGGTTCCTTCCTTGACCCCGCAGTAAAACCTAGCGAAGAGAGAGACGACCAAGTGCACACATTCATGTGGTGAAAAGAACTCTATTTACCCTTGCGGAACTGCAGATCACAGTGGAAGAGAAAAGATTTTTTTTCGGAACAGCCTCCCGTCAAAAAGCAAAAAAAAGAAACAAAAACGAAAGAAAAAGAAAAGAAAACGTGTTCATGATGGTTGGTCTTTCAGGGCATGACGGAGGTCCTGCTTGTTAATCACTGCGTCGCCCCACCAGACCATATGTTTTGTTCCGCCACCACTGCCGGGAAGCTGGCGTTCAAGCGTGCGCAGTTTTACTTAGGTTCGTTGGCTGCTGGTTGTGGGTTCAAACAATGCTTGATAATTTGTATGAAAAAAAAATGCGACTGTTATGCCGTATCTGCGTATGTGATTCCAGGTATAGTGGGTTCTGTTCACAAGTGTTCACAAGTGACAATGTTTGCAGAACGAAATTTTGTGTCCGACTGCATCAGCAGGAGTGTAGAGAAGGCTACCGTTCCGGACGGCAATGTTGGTTGGCAAAAAAGCATTTTCTCTTTTTATCGTGACAGTTTGCCTGCCGCTTCCAAGGTGTCGTCCGTTGAGTCGCTGTCTCTTCGAGGAATCTTTGCAGGGATTTTGGGACAATCGGGGACATCTGGACAGGGCGCTTGTTTACTGGCTTGTTTGGGCGGCGACATCAGTGCTGTTGCCAAGTCTGTGGAAGCCTGGCTGCGCGGCAGATGGGAATGAGAGAAGAGGCAGGCAAGAGGAGACAGGAGCAGTGTTTCCATTAATCGGAGGCGAGAAAGATGAGGAAGCAGGACGGTGGCAATACTGCCAGGGCGAACGTTGTGGCCAGGCGCACGTTCTATTGACGTCACTGTCGGCGGTGGTTGAACACGGGATACGCCCTGGCGTGAGGAAATACGGGAGGTGGGAACGAAGAAGTACGGAGTGGAGGTCGACAGGAGGCGAGAAGAAGGCGGAAGCGGAACGTGAGTGAAGGAATGGTGGCGCCATCTCTTGAGCTGGCGGCGCACCAGGGTCGTGGCTTGGAGGCAGCGGCATCGGGAGCTCGTCCGGGTTTATGAAGTGGTAGATCACCACGGACGAGCGCCACCGCGAGAGAGTCATGCCGCCCCCGCTGCCTCGACTCTTCTTTCCTGCGACAGCAAAATTAAAGCCTGTATCAAAGCCTGTAACAAAGCCTGTATAAACGATAGGCACCTGCAGATATCACCACTAAAGTCGCCATAGCATGGTCTAGACTCTAATCCTGATGACAGTGGTGACGAACGTGCAAAAACTGTGAATTCGGTCCTTTAGTGCCGCCACTAGTATTCTCAGCACAATCAAGATTTAAGTGAGACTGGATTTTTACAAATTACACTGTACGCTTTAACGATTAAGCATTAACCTAGCGACAAGCAACAGCCTATCACGAAGGCTTGCAGAACATTAAGCCTGGTCAGGCTTCATGTTACCAGCATGGGGTTCCTGATTGATTACTGCCTGATTAACGAATTTTCCCACTGTAATACTGCCGCGGCAGCTTAGTGGATATGGTGTCCAAAGCCCAAGTGGTAGTGGTATATGGGGTCCAGCGTCCTGAAAGGACATATGGGCTACGAGGGATGCTGTTTTGGTGGTATCCGGACTATGAACATGCGCTGACATTCTTTAACGTGGCGGTGGCTAAATTTTTACGGAGGTGAAGTGAAGCACGCTTGTGAACTGTGCGCGAAGGTAATTAAAGTACACAGGGTACTCAAAGTTAATCCTGAGCCCTCCAATGCGGATTCTTTCGACGTGCAGTCGACGTGCACCTTTGGGGCGTTAAACTTCGCATACCATACCATACCATACCATACCATACCATACCATACCATACCATACCATACCATACCCTACCACACCATACCATACCAGGCCATATTTTATAAGCAGGAACTGGCATTTGTGCCCACAGTTGTCATCATCGCCAGTAGCTCAACACGACCGCAGTGGCTAGGGCACCTTTCGTTTCCACATGATACACAGATCCAGACCTTCGGCTACACGGGCTTTTGCAGTTTTATACTCGGAAATAAACTCCGCTCTGAGTGGTACCAATGGTGATGTCTCAAGCCTTAACAGTACCATGCCATGCGAGCATGTCTGCGGTGTATGAGACACACCGACAGCAAAGGGTACCTGTTACTTTCGATCCTGCCAGGGGGGTACTGGTGGCCTCCGACGTGCACAGAGATACATCGGTACATAAAACATTTCTGCACATCGTCTCCATACAGGACTACGCAGAGTGCTTTGGAAAGAAAAATGATCGGTGTAACTTTAAGAGCCCGCAAGCGAGCAGAGAGGGCGAGGGAACAAACGCGGGCTAGTGACATCCTAGTCGAAATCAAGAGGAAGAAATGGGCTTGGGCAGTGCATGTAATGCGAAGGCAAGATAACCGCTGGTTCTTAAGCGTAACGGAGTGGATTCCAAGAGAAGGCAAGCGTAGCAGGGGGCGGCAGAAAATTAGGTGGGCGGATGAGATTAAGAAGCTTGCGGGGATACGGTGGCCGCAGCTGGCAAAGGACAGGGTTAATTGGGGAGACATGGGAGAGGCCCTTGCCCTGAGTGGGCGTACTCAAGCTGACGATGATTACGGGAATCTGCCGTGGCAGGGGTCCGCCTCTTAGTGTTCAACATACGCCTCAGCCACTCAATCACCGCAGTGAGAGCAATAACATTCACTAAAAGCCGTACAAATGCGATGACGTTTGGAACGCACACGAGCCTAGGAGCGTCGACTGCGCGAGTGAACAAGGGGCAAGCTGAAGAGCGCCCGGAGGTATGCGCACTTACCTGCTCGAATGCAGGGTGTGCGCGCTAGCGGGACGGTCTCCAGTGGGGAGCTGCCGGGGGGTGTTCCGGAGTACCAGTGTCCTCCTGGCCGCTTGGAGGATGTCAGTCGAACGGGCACAGTGGAACGAACACCCCCGCCTGGAATCGGCCTAGACTTCTTCTGCCTCTTCTTCGTCATGCACCGACCTGAGTACGCGCTTAGCGCTCGCGCGTTGACGTTTTCCTTTTTTTTTTAATTCGAAGACTTTCCATGAGGCATGGAAAGAGGCTATCGATAAGCTAAAGTAGGTCGTGGAGGCTGTTCTCTTCCAGAAGCATGAACAGGCTCCTGCTCTTAGCGATGTCCGTTAGCCACAAGAAAAGGTGTTCCTCCCTCCCTAACAAAATTTTTTTAGACAGTCTTTAGACTGTCTATAGACTTCTGTTTGTAAAGTCTATAGACTATCTACAGACAAATCCTAAAGAATAGTCTATAGGCAATACAAATGCTATCGACAGTCTATAGACAATCTATAGATTTATGGCATAGCCCTGGAGCAGGCCAGGGCTATGTCACCACCGGCCGACCTCTCCACCTTTTCCTCATTAAAATTCCTTTCTCTCTGTGGCCATACACTTTTAGTAGATTTTTTTCTATAGACAGTCTATAGACTCTATAAGAAGTTTATAGACACTCTATAGACCATTTTTATAAGGGCTGGTAGCCATGAAGGCCGGTTCACGTGCAAGCGAATGAGCGATTGCGCAACGCGTCGCAGCGAAAATTTCCAATGTGCTGAAACCTCGCCGCTCATCGCAGCGACGACTCAAAACAGATGTTTACGCCATGGCGGCAGGATTAGCTAGCGTTGTCGCTTTCATGTAAAAAACAGGCTTAAGTCCAACTTGTAGTAATCGTTGTATTCACGACCGTGTGCCATGTATTCGTTTGATTCAAAAAAGGAATTAATATTTTGTGTAAATGACGGTCGAGGCGGTTCTCGTTAGGTGCGAAAATATTTGTATGGGCTCACCGCTGGGCTTTTATCTGGTAACAGCAGTGAAGAAGTGGGTTTTCGTCGGGCATAAAACTGAACAGAAGAAAAGGGTACAATTAAATTTTTTTTTATCGCACCAATTCACCTTTGGGAATAAATTAAAGAAAAAAGTGCAAGCTTAGATGACTGCGTTTTTAGTTTGGCAAGGACTATTTGACAAATACGAAACTGAAGTTCTCCTGAGCAATAGGTTATCATATAAAGCTGCTCTGGAACTTCCGCAGCACTTCTATACGTATCTTCTTCGCATAAACACGTTACCTAATTGCTTAATGACCCGCGGAAGTGCCTCAGTGCCCTTGGGATTACGCTGCTGATCCGATGGTCGCGGGTTCGATCCTGATCGCCGCGCTCACATTTCGATGGAGGCTAAATGCAAGACACCCGTGTACTGTGCGATGTCTTTGCACGTTGGATAACCCCAAGTGGTCTGAATGAATCCAGAGGCCTCCACTATACGGCGTTCCTCATAGTCCACAAGCCGCTTCGGTACGTTAAACCCCACCGTTTAGTATCTTAATCTAAGTACGTACGTTAAACCCCATGCACAGTTTAATATTTTATTTTAAGTACGTAATGTCTTCAATGGCACGGATTGGGGCTCATCACCAGCGGCTTCAACTAACTGAAGGCAAAACGGAATGCCGTGATAAAGGTTCTCCAGAAAGTGGCTACATTGCAAATAAAGGAGGAGGAAGAGGAAAAACTTTATTTCGTCAAAAGCACGTGTAGATGGTTCCGTGCTAGATGGCCATCAGTCTGGCAAAGGACAGGGTTAATTGGAGAGACGTGGGAGAGGCCTTTGCCCTGCAGTGGCTGTAGTCAGGCTGATGATGATGATGGGTTTCATGCACATACGATATGCACCGCGGCCGCCTGAGACAAGCTTCGGTATCGTGAAAACCACATAGCAAAGAGGCGAAATTGCAATTCAGTTTCCTATTCCACCAAGTTTACTTCAACGACTGTACACGAGTTCCTAATTGGGTTAAGTGCTCCGTTTCGTACACGTATTCTATAATAAACAGATTCTACAAGCCTAGGCGTCGACCGAGCGGCACAGTTCGTCGATCACGTAGCGCATCTTGACTATGGCCGCGTCCACGTCGTCCGAGTTCACGTCGTTGTATAGCACGGCGCGCGCCTGGGTGGAGGTGATCGGTAACATCTTGACGGTGATGGCCTGCTCCAGGTCCTCGTATTCACGCTCAGTCACCTGGAGGAGGAAGGACAAAGCTACCGAAAAGGGCCGGTTGGCAAATCTCTTTCATGAGCCACCACCTCCAAATAAACGTACCTTAACTTACACGTGATCAGGTCAGGTTAAAAACTATTCAGGAGTCCGGTTAATACTCCAGAACGTATCTCCTGATGGTCAACAAAGCAGAGAAATACAGGACAAAGGGAAGAAGTAAGAAGTGAAGCTGTAAGCTTCCGTACCATGTTAGGCTGTTTCCCTAGTATATCAGGTTAATTGTTTCCGTGTATTATGATAAGTTAAAAGCGCTGCATCCAGCTTGCTGATCCCATTGACCAGCTGTCTATGCGCCTACGTCTAAACGCACGCACGCACGCCGCACGCGCGCGCGCACACACACACACACACACACACACACGCACGCACGCACGCACGCACACACACACACACACACACACACACACACACACACACACACCATAGACTTTTTCTAAAAGTCTATACACTTCCTACAGACAAATTCTCGACTAGTATACAGGCAATACAAATCTCAAAAAGAGTATGTGGACAATTTATAGATTTATGGTCATACCCTTTTAAGACTTTTGTCTACAACTACTATATGAATAAACAAAATGAAATATCTATAGAAATGCAGTAGAATCCGTAAGAGGTCTATAAAAAGTCTACAGGCTATTTTTATAAGGGAACCAACTTCAGTAGGCATACTGTCTTTCTTTTCAGCTATGCCCACTCTACACCGAAACGGTTAGGCAATAATTTATTTCCCTTCGCCGTCTTTCTAGCAAGCCTCAACAGCAATGTACCAGAACGACCTTCACACTAGTCGGTTGTTTTGCACGTCCGCTTAAAGGGACACTAAGGGGAACTTCATCAAATTTTGGTTGTCGAAACTAGATTATATGTCTCTTTCTGAGCGCGTTATTGCTTTTCTGGCGGCAAAAAACGCGTTTATTACTGAGAAAATTAGTATTGGTTTTAGTACATCTCGCTTTTGCATTGATCACCTTCCCCTTTGAATCTGATTTCGCCGTCGCCTTTTCTTTCCACGGCTGCGTAGGCTTCACATAGGTGGAGGTGGGTAGGTGGTTGGTAGAGCTAGAGGGTGGAGATGGGTAGTGGGTTGAGGCTTGCAGGTGGGAGGTCCATTTTTACCGAAGCGTCCTCTGAAGGAAGCACGTTGAGGGGTGAATACGCTTCGGACACACACACAGACCATGGCGTCTTCGTTAAAACAGGGCTATAATGCTAACGCAGTAAAATTTCCTGCCATTTCAAACTCGTGATCTCTGCACCTAAAAGGGCTCCGTGATAACCGTTTTGATGTGAATGTTGTTGTAGGCTGGCTTCTGAGATCCGCACCCCGAGAATTGTGTCGACGCACGCAGTTTGCTTACGGAATCGGCCGGGTGATGGCGACACTTGTATTTATTTTTTTTCTGCCTTATCAGAGTTCCCCTTTCAGTGAAAGTAGCATCTTTGTACTTAGAATGCAATAATCTATTGATACAGGACGACTTAAGTTTGTGCTCAGTATCCCTTTAAACGTAATGTAATTAGGCAAATATAACAGTGCCAGAAAGTAGGAAAATATGAAAAAGAACACAGGCGAGTATAACCTTGTTGAGCCGCTCGCAGAACGTTAACGGCGACAGGCGACTGGTGTCGGCGAAGTCGTAGTAGGCCATGTTGGTCTGCACAGTGTCCAGGTCCATGCTAATGTAGGGGTTGTGCTGCAGACTGACGCCTGCGCGAAATATGCAGGCATAAGTATTATGAAGCGAACACCAGCAGTTAGCGTGGTTGACACAGGGCGCTGCGGACAATTTATTTTTTATGATATGCAAGGGTGTATTATCGGCACAAAAGTTTGCAGGACGCGAGTTTTTGGAAAAATATTTATTGTAGCTCAACCTCGCTACCCACTCGCCTGATATTGTCGCCAGAGGAAGGAGAATTTAGGCCTTTAATACCTTCGTACAATATCAGGCGACTGCGTGGCGAGGTGAAGCTACAATAACCGTTTTTCAAAAAACTCGCGTCCCGCAAACTTTTGTCACCTAGTACCTGTCTCCACCAGCGCAAGTCCACAGACAGCGAAGAAGTTCAAAAGGCTATCATAATTTGGCCGTGAATATTCAGTGCGGATATATCCCCACCGCATCCTTCTGAAAATGCCATGGGTATTTTTTTTTTCTCTTCACTGTAATATCCAACGCATTGCTGCTCGCTTGGAAGAACTCATCGCTGATTCACTGCGGAGGTACTCGATGCAGCGTGCAAGAATTTTCAGATTTAACAGTTTCTCATCCTCAAGGAAATTTGAGAGGTGTGGCTTTTCTTTAATAAAACTATACGTATTTAAGTGCTGAATGTGCTTCCTCTCTAAATTTTCGAAGTAATTCAGAGCACCTACATCTGGACGGAGTTCCAACAACCCAAGAGCACAAATAATCGGCCCAGTATTGCCAATGCATGGCTTCACACTGGTCCTTTGTAGGAGCGGTCATTGCTACATTTCCAATATTGGTCCCATATTGCAAATCGATGGCTTCCCTCTTGTCCTTTGTAGGACCCGCTATTGTCAATACGTTTCTAATATCGGGCCAGTATTGCAAATCGTTGGTTTCACTCTGGTCCTTTGTAGGATCGGCCATTGCCAATATGTGTCCAGTATTTGGCCGATTACCTCTGCTGCTTAGGAAAGGGCCAGGCGGAGAGGCATAAAAAGGTAGACATACGGACACAAGCAGTTGAGGAAATCCTACCAGCAGCACAGCTAGTCGGCCCAATATTGGAAGTGTGTTAGCGAAGGACAGTCCTACAAGGGACCATAGTGGTGACGCCAGCTATTTCCAATATCGGACCAGTTGCCAGTGCTGGTTGAGCAGGCATCAAGCGGGAATGAAGACTGAAAGACAAAGCCAGACCGGCGGAAAAGCGGTCAGATAGAGGTAACACGCTACGTAGGCACAGGCAAGGACGTCTCCATACCCCTGGCCAGCCTCTGCGTGTTCTCATGGTCCTCGTGAAGCCGAGGCACGATGGTCTTGAGCGAGACGAGGCCGGCAGCGGCGACGATCCCCGCCTGCCGCATGCCTCCGCCCAGACACTTGCGCACCCAGGACACCCTGCGCATCGCCGTGACCGAACACGGGAGAAAAAAAAGAGAAAAACGCTGAGGCAGCGAACGAGTATCCAGCACTAGCAATATCGAACGAATACTGCGTCATTAGCCATCTTCGCTATATCCGGTACAAATTTTTCGTTATATCTGGATATCTAGTTTTTTGATGCCAACGTATACAGCGCAAGAAGACAAATCGTTTGACACCACTTCGAATATTCTATGCCAATTAGGGAGCACACAATCTGTGTACCAGTGGCACCATTCACTGTTCCCACTTGAATGATCTTGTGGGTCATACTAACGCGACCTTGAGCTCTTCCAGAAACCGCGGGCGCGGCGCTTATGAACAAGTACATTCACGTACCTGCAGCCATAAGACGCGACAGGTAACATTTTTCATGAAATGCCCTACTAGCAGGCTTGCCTACTGCATGACGTCTGAGCCCGTGAGATTGCATTTCGTTTATCAGTACTCTCGAGGCCAAATGACATTGTCGGCAGATGTCAGCCATTATGTGACACGATCTCGCTGCACCACCGGAAAACCGTTCATAATGGGGGATCAGCTGAGGAACCGAAGAAGGGCGTGTATCGCTGGTCTCTATTCCAGAACCCACCGGTCGATCACTGCGGTAATTTTTAAATTTTTGTCATCTCAGGGCCAACACTTAGCATTTTCCTGGTGGTCCGGCAATGCTATCCAGGGGGCCTAGGAGCAGAGCACCCTGATAGACCATTCCACCTCCTTTACTATTCAAGATGATGATGAATTTTTATGGTGCAAGGGCATCTGCGGCCAAAGAGCGCCATGGCACAAGTTTGTTTCTTTTACTCAAGGTGGGGTCAAAGACCAATTTTCCAGGCATTTTACCCTGAATAAGCCAAACACCAGGCTGCCAGGGGAAAGCTTGCACCTACTGTATCACCCGTGGTTACCCGGCGGCACTGGGGATCGAACCCAGCACCTCTCCAATGCGAGGCGGATGCTCTACCACAAGGCAACCGCTGTGGTATAAAAGTACCACGGTGTCCTTTACTACTGTGAAGAAAGCTTCTTTACTAACCCCCCCCCCCCCCCCCCCCCCCAGGTGACTCCAATGATCGTTTAGCTCAGCTGCCAGTATGAATTCCTCTCTTCCTCGGGCAGACGTCTTGCATACAGCGTACGATCGGCGGCCCATAGCACAGTTTTCCTTACAAGTGCAGCTCTGTGAGGCCCTGTACATGCAATAATCTTAGGAACCAGTGAAAGAGACAGCCAGTTTCTTTTTCCCTGTCACTTGTGGTAATGTTATATACCCTCGAAAAAGCAAGCCTAAACATTCTTCTACAGAGGGAATCACAAGGACGCACAGGTGTGCGGTTACAGAAAATTTGAGGTCACTGCGGCGACCGCATTGGGTCAGTTCGAAAGCATGACGTCCACATACAATATCGACGTCCGTGGCTGTTCTGATGTCCATGTACTATATCGACGTCCCTGGCTATTTTGACGTCCAATTGTAACTTTCACGCGTAATTAACTAATTGCAACTCATGAACCAAAATTTCCCCGGAACAAGAGCTCATCACGCGCACTTTATTGGACGACACAGTCGTGCGGACAGCCCGCGCTTGGAGAAGACATTGCTGCTGTCCCCACGCGCAGTTGAAGAAAGTACAGGCGCGGACAAAAGTAAACGGAGCACGCAACTGTCTTCGAATATTTTTCACGCGTCACCTAATTGAAATTTCCAGCAGTGGTACGTGCATGCTGGTAGAGGAGGTTGGTGGGGTTTCTTGTAGACAAACAACGCTTCTTCATTGCCAATGGAGAAAGCGTGATTGCACTTCGAACGCATATAGCGTGCTCCGTTTACTTATGGCCGCTCCGTACGTGTATAATAGGCTCCGATCCCCGTACACCTATTTTATGCTCCGTTGTTCTCCCGGACACGCGATACGATGTTGGATTTCTTTTTGAATGAAGGGGTCCTTTTCGTCATCTCTATGTCTGCGACAAGATTTCTTGCGACGACATGAAGCCCGCGTTGGCTATACAGAGGTGGCAGTGCGATTTGTCGACGCGAAAGGGCGACTCCAATTAATTTATTATTGACACCCACCTATTCTTGTCGCATACAGCTAAATTTTATGCTGTTACAACCAAAAACTTCTTTTTGGGATTTCCAAACCGGTGGTGCTGCCGTTGGACTCGTCGCACTTAAATGCAGTTAGTACACTACACACCACTGATAGCGTGTTTAAAGCTGCCTGATACGAGGTGACACTCTTTCACCTGTTAAGAGTTATAAGAGGCAACAAGAAAATTCTGAGGAACAAAGGAGAGCAGCTTACTTTTCGATGAAGGCCTTCGGTCCCGCCACCAGGGATCCGATGGGGCAGGCGAGGCTCTGCGGATAAGAATTGATAATGTCAGCAACAAAACCATGCATGTTTATTGGACCAATCGCGGATTTGCAGTGGCGTTTTCGTTATTTATTTCATTTGTTTTTCTTTATTTCAGAATTACTGCCAGCCTTCAGGAAAGCTTTATGCAGGAGCTATGGAATACATTATAAAAGAAAAAAAACACACAATAGAATTTTTTTTAGTAATCCTAACTTCGTGGCATCGCAACATCACGATACCACCTTGTCATCAAGAACAGCGACTTTCTCGCCAGGCAATCAGGATATTCTCTATGGCGTCAGCAACAGCGCGCGATCATCTAGATATACTCAGCAGCGAGAAGCTGGACATTTTGCTGCTTAAAAAACGCAAACATCAGAATACTTGCACGTTTGATAAACACTCGCCGAAGCGATGCATCATAGTGTAATATAACCTCCTTGATAGTGTGTGTATTCATTGTATAGCGCGCTGTGCGACGAGGGTACTGAGACTGAGGTCACCTCCTCCACACTGTTTGTGGAAAATGTGGAGTTTTTTGAAACCATTAGAGCGTACCACCGATCCAAATAGGACTTGTTACAAAAGAGAAAAAAATTTTTTAATATCTGCCACAATGATCGAAACTCAATGAACCGAAACATAAAGTGTTTACAAGACCACAAAGCCCTGGATGGTTGAACGAATGGTCATAATTATTCACAGCTAGAAGCGCGGGTGTATCAGCAAAGCATTATTACGCCAACCGCCCGACGCATTCTCGCATCAGGGCACACGCTTGCGCAAGAGATAATCCTCACGTGGATTAATGGGCATGCCTCGATCCCGGGTAATCAGCGCGTTCATGCGCTGGCTCGAGAACCATCCCTCCTGGCCCCGGAGGATCGGACACCCAAACCCACGCAGGAAATCTCGCGGGCTCTACTCACATACCGCCAAATCACCACTCATTACAAAAACAACCGGTTCACCCTCCCAGCTCCTCACCGTACACTAGATTCAAAATGCAGTGCGGTCTGGCGGCAACTGCAGACAGACTGCTACATCGAGAACCTTAGGTGGGGAGGTCAAGGTATGGTGATAGCTGTGGAGGACCTTAGGTCCTCCACAGCTATCGCCATACCTTGACCTCCCCACTATGTTCAACATGTGCGGCTGCTAAGACCACCATGCACTACATGTAGGAATGCCGCCATACAATCGCAGTTTCCCCCATTCACAACCCATCCCCCGCCTCATGGGAGGCCGCTCTGCAAGTTGCTCAACCAGCTGGCCAGACATGGCTAGTGGACAGTTCTCTCTGTGAAGCTCAGGCCTGTTGAGTCTTGTACAAGTAGGAGCGTGCCCTTGAGGGCCTTTTGTTCCTTTGTTAATTAAAGTTGTTACCACACCACCACCACCATATCGTAAGCATTCTCGAGGAAAGGTCAGGTACACTACCTTTGAAATGCACATCTGGATGGTGTCACATCCCCTGAGGATGTCCTTGACCGGGAGGCCCAAGTAGGTGGCCGCGTTCATGATCCTCGCTCCGTCCATGTGCAAGGGGATCTTGTTGGCCTTCGCGAACTGCGCAGCCTGGAAGGTGCACGATGGTGGAGTCTTCGTTAATCACACGAGTTACCTATTCAATATCACAAGAGAGTGTGACGAGGATTAGGATGGGCTGGGGCAAACACACACACACACACACACACACACACACACACACACACACACACACACACACACACACACACACACACACACACACACACACACACACACACACACACACACACACACACACACACACACACACACACACAGAAAATATTTATTTATTTATTTCCTTTTACCCTCAGGGCCTTGCAGGTATTGCAGAGGGAAGTGGGCAGAAAATATAGAACAAACAATGGAGAAAAAGGAAACGGGTACATAAAGATTAATCCTGTTTATACAATGTTAGCTAAGACAAAAATACATTAGTGCAGAACAAAATCGTCAGAGTTTATACAACACCAGCCAAAACTTTGCGAAAGTTATTTACATTAGTAATAGATACAAATTCATCAGGAAGATCGTTCCATTCCTTAGAAGTACGGGGAACAAATTAGCGTAAGAAAGAAACTGTTTTGCATAAGGGGATGTCAACTTTGTGGGGATGATCAATGCGGCGTGATACCGCCGCATTATGCAACTCGGTCCGCGGAGTTGAATATTGTGAAGAAAAAAAAATTAAAAGCAGCGCTGACAGATGGTTTCACCGGTGTTTTCATATTCAAGGAACGTGAAGCGCGGGGCACATTTAATAGACACCTTGAGCATACCGTGTAGCGTGTTACCGGTACCGGAGTTTCGGGAGCCCGCGCGCAGCCAATGCGCATGCGCAAATCGCCTTGATGGCGCGCTTGCAGCATCGGGACCAATCAGTGCGTGCGCACCGGTGGTGGGAGGGATCGCAGTACTTCGGTAACGGTAATGGTAACACTGTACACGGTATGCTAAAGGTGTGCAATAAATACTGTATACGTAGAGAAATTAACCTAGAAACGACTGTTTAGGAACCATGCACAAACCATGTCAACGTAAGCAAACGGCATGCTTTGACCTGTAGGCCTAAAGTACATGCACCTGTACTTTCGAGCCTCATAAGTAGCAGCAGAAGAGTAACTGAAGAATACTATCGGAATTCGTTCCCTAAGGTTGTCGCGAAGATTCCGCCAACAGTCTGCGGGCAACGGTTCGAGAACCGGCGCCGTATTGGTAGTGACACCGACACTACCCAGTTGTCGCACCTGTTCCATGTAGTCCATGGGCAGGACGGTGCCCCCGCAGAAGTTGTGCGTGTTCTCGAGGCAAAGCAGTGAAGTCCTGGGGTGGTGGAAGTCCCGGTACCTGACGCGGGACTCCAGGTCCTCCAGAAGGAGGCGGCCGTCCTTCTGGGTGGGTACAGCCCAGCTATGAACGGACGCCACCTGCGGAGAGAAAGAGGGACCTTCTCTAATAAAACGACTCATGGTCCGAGTGTGGTGGTACGGAAGTGCAACAGACGAGGGTGACTTGCTCCAGCAGGTGTACTGCATGGCAATGCATTGATCCTATGTTCCTTCTTCATTTCGTACCACTTAAATTCTGAACTTCCCACTGCTCTGATGGTGCGCCCAAGGGTGTTGTGACTGTCAAAAGCTGCTGAAGCGAGGTCGAGGATGTTACATCTAAAAAGAAGAGCCCAAGTCCGAAAAATAACGGGGACACCTAATTTCATTGTGTGCTGCCAATGCGATAGCGCTAGCAGCTGTAGATGCCTTTACAGTAGCGACGTCATGTGCGGTCCAGTGACGTCACTTCCCTCTAGCCAGTGGGAAAGCTCCCGTCTCGTGACGTCACCTTCCTCCTGTCAATAAGAATGCTCCGGTCTGGTGACGTCCCTTCCTTCTAGCCGACGGGCGAATGTTATGACCAAAGGCGCATTTTGGCCCCAATGGGCTCGTAACGCTATTGCAATAGAACTGTGTCCTGGGAACCATCTTAGAGTACCACTTACATGACGAGATTGTCATCCGCCGATTACGTCAGCACTGCCTTCCATATAAAAAATGTCTCAGCCGCTTTTGACTCACATGAGGGCCGTCAAAATGCCTGGTTGTAGCAAAAAAAAGAAAAACTATGCGGGCACTTTGGCAGCCTAAAGTGCGCTAGGCGAAAGCCTTTGTCGCGCTACTTCGACGAACCACGTGGCGCGTAATCGCTGCACCGCTTGGGAACCATCCTCCTCCACTAGCTGCCGCACACCGACTGACGACGGAGCAGCGCTCGACGCCGCCGCGCCGACAGCTCCACCTGTCGACGAAGATGACGTCAACTTCTGGCAGCTGCGCTCGTCAATGAGTCACTCCAGGCGCTGGGTGTAACGCCGGACGGATGGACGGAAGAATGAGCCATTAAAGACTTTCGCATTAAAAAGTAGCTTTAACAAAAACAAATACAAGCACGCACACAGTATGTATTACTTGGTAGCGACTCGGCGACGCTGTCCCAAAGGCAGCGATGTACTGCTGCGACACTTAACATACTTATTGATTTCTGCTGCTAAATCCTGTGTTGTTATTGCTATTGGTCCTTTAGGGTACCGAAATGGATATCGAGAAAAGGGAAGCGTAGCAGGGGGTGGCAGAGAGTGAGATTTGTGAATGAGATTAGGAAGTCTACGAGGAAAAGTAAAGATGGTCGCAAGTGGCAGAGGACAGGGTTAATCAGAGAGAGGAGGGAGAGGCCTTTGTACTGCAATGGGCGTAGTTAGTCTGATGACGATGATTCGAGGTCCCCGTACACATACCTGTGCCACTCCTCCTTGCTCGTTGAGGAAGATGTGCGAAGCGTCGCCCACCAGGATCTCCTGTCCCCGCTGGTCGCAGTGGGCCATCACTGCGAACGCCACGCATCTGCAACGTGATTCTACTACTTTTTAACGACTTGGTCACCTATAGAACAGCTCGCCCGCTGGGACTAATCCCAGTCAGAGTCAAAACTTCATTTTTTTATCGTTTGTTGTCTTAAACTTCGTGCACTTCTCTTGAGTAAATAAAGAAGTGAGCGTGCTCCGAAGAAGTCTTTCCCACCGCGTCACCCACAATTCGTTTCCCCACAAAGCAACAACCACAAAATAATAAACATCCGCTTGTGAGTGAAAGTGCTAGCAGAAGTGTACGTGTGATGTACCGGTAGCTAATGAGCAAGCAGGAACTCGAAGGTTATCGACGAAAGGAATTCCAGCGTGCGTAAGACGACACGCCTTTTGCCCTCCCCCTCTTTGCTCACATGCATCGTCATGTGACACATTGCTTGACTTGCGTCGCAATTTCCTTACCTCAGTACCTTACCTCAGTAAGGAAGCCTTCAATGCAGTGAGGCCCCCTCGTGTCAGCCTCGAAGCTTTCTTACTAGGCAGCACACGCTTGGGCTATGCCTCAATGCATTGTCGATGACAACTTAGTTACAAGCAAGTAAAAAAACGCTCTCAAGGCAGGACGGGGAAGTGGTAGTACGAATGAATGAATGAATGAATGAATGAATGAATGAATGAATGAATGAATGACAGACGCTCACCTGCGGCCAGGTTCCCCATGGTCCCCGTCGGCACGTACAGGGCGGCCTCCTTACCCAGAAGCTCGGCCACCACGCGCTCCAGCTCTGTAAAGCGCAAGCCGTTGAGCTCTTCAACTTCCCCCGCGTACTAACACCAACAGTTTTCTATATGAGTTTCTTCTTTTACTCTTTTTCTTTCCTCCTGTCTTCCTAGCGGTGTCTAGGTACACATACATATATATATATATTGAGAAGAAAAACTTTCTCCACTGCTGTTTATAGTAAGGCCAGCTTCTGGACAGAACGTCGACCTAATAAATGTGTTGATATGAAGCGATGTTCCTCCTTTTAAACTTATATATATATATATATATATATATATATATATATATATGTTTATATTTATATATATATATATATATATATATATATATATATATATATATATATATATATATATATATATATATATATATATATATATATATATATATATATATATATATATAAAGGTCTCAGGTAAAAGTAGGAGAGCCATTATTTTTTTGTCGCATACAACACGCTCCTGAATAATGCTCATTTGCTTCTAGGAAACATTTGTCTCCAGAAAAGAAGGCTCAGAAGAAAATCTCGGTTTTAGGAGTACAACATACCTTTTATGGGAATAAAAGAAAATGGTACAGAGACTATTCTCAATTCCCTTTACGCAGCGCGTGTCCAACATTTCTGAACGAAAATATTGAATAAGGAAAAATATAAGGTGCTGTTATGAAAATTTTGATGGTAATGTTCCATTCTTCCGGTGTGACCTCTAATGCTATCGCATAATTCGTTATAGCAATAGTTTCGTTATATCTCTTGTTGCCCGAACTTCCGAGGGGAATCGTCATTCCTTCGTTATATCCATTATTTCGTTATAAACTGTTTCGTTATAACGAGATTGAATTGTATTCCAACAAATCCGTACCCCCTGCTTACCGTTGACGGTGGGGTCCTCCTTGAATACGTCGTCCCCCACCTCGGCGTCCCGCATGGCCTGACGCATCTCGGCTGTCGGCTTGGTCAGAGTGTCCGAACGCAGGTCCACCACGCGAGGGTTGTCCATGGCTACCGTGTACGCCTACAACGATCAGCAAATGTCATTGAACTGAGAGGGACCGTCACTAAATTGTTTTGCAGTCGTTTCGCACTCGCTGTGGAGTAAGCACTCTGAAAGGACCCGAGCCTCGTCAGCACGACGCGAATCGACCTTTACCTGTTTGGTCACAGTGTCACCATATGTGTGCATAATTCGTTTCTCGTCGGTTTTGGTTACTACTGGAATATCATCATCAGCAGCAGCAGCGTCCACCTGACTACGCCCACTGCAGGGCGGGGAAAAGCTTCTCTCATATCTCTCCAATTAACTCAGTCCTGTATCAGCTGTGGCGCATGAAGGCCACGTCGGCGAGTTAAGAACTAACAGCCCTAGAGCTATTGCTATGTTAAATAAAGTGAGACACCTGCTGCTAGGATATAATGCGCCACTGACACTCGCAAGGAAAAGGTCAGAGTATTCACTAAGTAACTATTAACTAGTTGCCACGCCGATCACTACCTTCTCCGTAACTGGAGGTAGTAATAAGGGAGTAATTACTGGTTGGTTGGTTTATGGGGTTTAACGTCCCAAAGCGACTAAGGCTGTGAGAGACGCCGTAGTGGAGGGCTTCGGAAATTTCGACCACCTGGGGTTCTTTAACGTTCACTGACATCGCACAGTACACGGGCCTCGAATTTCTCCTCCAAAGAAATTCAGCCGCCGCGGCCGGGATCGAACCCGCGTCTTTCGGGCCAGCAGCCGAGCACCATAGCCACTGAGCCACCGCGGCGGCGGAGTAATTACTGATTGGCATCCACCCAATCCACCCAAGCGCAGTCCTACTCCTACATAGGGAAGCTATATAGCTTTCACTGAAACTTCGTAGTTAAAGAAAAACTCGTTCTGGTCCGGAGTTCGAACTCGGGACCATCATTTCATCGGTGCAGTCGCTCTACAAACTGAGCTAACCGGAACGGCTACCTTATGGTACGGCGGGAGCGAATTAATCAATAACTCGAAGTGGGAGCAGTGTTGTTCAATTGACCAGCACTATTATCAATATACGACTACAGGTGTTCGCAGCGAAGACGAGTACATAAAATGGAACACAATCTGCAGTGTGTGCATACTGACCAAATGCTGTTCTGTACAGGCCACAAGAAGTTCCATCTCAACCATAGCCGTATGCGGCGCGTAAAATCTCCGAGCCAAGGAGAAAGCAGAACACGTTTATGGGCCTACCTTACGCTCATTCCAGAGAAAAACAAAAAACAAAAAAGCTGCACACACTGCATTGTTTACAAAGTCGAGAGTGCTCCATCCGTGCTGCACGAGCAGCGGCCCGCGAGATGTAATGTGCATGACCTGGTCGCTTCCCGCAGCTCGCGGGGGGGGGGGGGGGGGGGGGGACACTTAAGCTCCGCGTTTAGGGTATGACGCGGTAGTGTAATGGGTCAATTTCCGTATATGCAGGAGGTCGTTCTCTACTCTACATTCGTAGATCCCTGGGAGTCCTCATACCCCTCCTGGCGCAGTGGTGCAGCGGTTAATAAGCGATGCGCCACTGCCCTGCGGTGGCAGGTGCTGCCACCGGTGGGAGATTGCGCGAACCATATTGCTCTTCACGACAACGCAATCCTTAATTTAACTGCCACCTGCCATGGCGGGCAGGCTGTGACGACGTCGCAAGGTCACGTGACCTGGGTGGCCCACCTGCCTCCTAGGTATAGTTCTTTGGACATCACCTGCCAGAGTGCTTCTGGTTTTTCGCTCACAACGCCGACGCCGACAACGCCGACACCGGATTTTCTAGTGAACGGGTCATTTCACGCTATCGCGTCAAAATACTCAAAAGCGCGAGGTCAGGGGGTTCATTTATTCCCACTGTTCATTTGCTCCGCTTCCTGTTCGCTGACATCCGCATTGCTTTTGCTTCCGTCGATCTCGACAATCACCTTCTACGATAGCAGAAATTTCCATTTTTTGAGCTCTTTGAAGAAACTAATTTACGATTTCACGTAATCGTTGTAAGGAATATTCATGTTTGCAATAAAAAAAAGCTCATCAGTATAGGCACATCCTCAAAAGAACTATACCAGGTGTTGTTTTACAACGATTACCTAAAATCACTCAATGGTCAGCGTTGGCAACCGTTAAGCCCAAGTGGTATCAAAATCGCACGCCAAAAACTTGGTTCAGTGAAGCTTCTAGTATTGGATATTATTTCGACGCGGATATGAGCTTGGAAAGGCGTTTCACAAAACATATAAAAATCTGAGAGGAACAAAATGAATGGTCGAGAGAAATAAATAAATTTGCCTTACCTCGGCTTCTTCAGCCATGCTTACCGTGCATTTCCTTCTTCTTCTTCACCCCGCACATATCGGTGGAAATGAGGCAAGCAATAACAACAATAACAAATGTGGGAACAGTGATGTCAATAGCATCAGAGGTCCAGGACGAACTCTTTTTGTAAAAAGCAACAGTATTTACGCTCGTAACTAAGGCGCCAGCAGAACACTTGCGTCGTGCTGTCAATTGACGCCACTAGGGCCGACAGGGTTAATCCAAGACGATGACCTCAAAGGGGCTCTGAAACTCCTTCCGAGGAGAGCACATCAACTCGCTCAATCACTCCATTGTGTTGTCATGAACACTTGAGCAAAATTATACACTTCTATACACGCAGCAGAAAACCCACAGTCACTCGCGAAAGTTGGCGAGCCCTTCCTGGCTACTTTTTCATGCTCACGCGTATACAAGTTGAGAGGTGGCTATTGGTTAGGTTCTTTCAGACATCAGGCAGCTACCATGGCCGAGGCCAATAAGCCTCGTAGCTCCGGCAGGTGAGGAAGCTCCGCTCCCAGAGGTCGGGCCGACTGAGGAGCGACTACCTTTTCGACCGGAGGAATTTCGACCACTTGGAGTTCCTGAACCCCAGGTGGTCGAAATTTCCGGAGCCCTTCACCACGGCGTCCCCCATAGCCTGAGTTGCTTTGGAACGTTAAATCACCATAAACCAAACCGTAAACCAAACCGTTTTTATCCTCTGCGTTCCGCCATTTTATTGTTTTCTTTGAATGCACGTAGCGGTGCGTTCTGTCAGCGTTCTTCGTGTTAAAAGGACCTCGTTATACCTTATCGACTGATGATCATGTTGATGAGTACGGCACTTTTGCATTTTCGTCGGACACCAGTACCACTCACGGTAGAGTAGCCAGACTTCACCTTCCATGTTCACCTTCCTCTCTACCCCAGAACATGCGAGCTCTGCTATATACCTGCCCGAATTTGACCGAGGCGGGGCCGATTTCATCCGACTTAGCGATAGGTTTGCGCCACAGAAGAGTACATAAGGGTGACAAGGCCGAACGTGGCTTGCGAATTACCCAGTTTTCTGAGTTAATGAAGGCCGCGTATTGACGAGATTCTACGGTACAAGCCAGCTCGCAGTTCATTTTTGAAAAGCCTCATTAAATTAGCGTTTGTTTTCTGTGAAGCCCGAAAAACAAATTGCAACGACTCATCCGTGTCTCAACTAAGGGTGTTAATTGTCAGTTAGGATAATTTCCTGTCTCTGGATCTTGGCTAGGTGCCGTCGTTATATTCGCCATACAGAAACCATACTCACTCCGTTCGACCGTCCTTTCAGTGCATGTGACTGCGGAAAATCTGCGGCGTCTGACGCTGACACGCCAGTGTAACGCTGTTAAAACTGAGTGCTGACAACAATCACATCTCTACGTCAGCTCTGCAGAGTGCATGCCGACAGTATGTCGCTTGCAGTGTCGCGGAGACTGACGCACGCGCATTCCGTGCAGCAAAGCATGTGCAGTTTAGAAAGAACTGTGCGCCAATTCGAAATTCCTTAATCGATCAGCGCGTTATTCCACGCCACCTTTGCCCTTCTTTTGCCGCGCGAAAGAGACGTGTATAATCGTCGTGCCTCGACGCAGGGTGGCGCAGCAAATGGTATTTAGTTTTCGGGTCGTAGCTATAATACATTCAAAAGCAAAAATGTAAAAAAAATTCTGAAGGCTTTTATCGCAGCAAAGCTGTACTTTTCCCCAGCTTGCTCTTTGGACGAAATACAGCTGTAAGCTCTTTCGCCGACGTATTCTTTTTGTTGCGAAAGCACCACTACGCGAATCGCCAAGCCATTTCGCGGAGCTGAGGAAAGGCCATACTGCGCATGCGCGAGGAGTAGTGACGTCAGACGGCGCACAGCTGGCGCGCCGCCGCCGTCGCTGCGCGGGTGACTCAGAGGTGCCGCCGCCGCGCTCGCCAGTTGCGCATGCGCAGTAGCGGCGCATAGCTAGCGCGCCGGGGCCGCCGCCTCTGCCGCGCGCTCTCCATCGCCTCTCTCTCTCTCTCCTCGTTGCTTTCGCAATCCCCCAGGTTTAACCAGAGGTAAACCACTGCCATTTTTTTAATTTTTTAAACTAATGTGCTAGAGGAGAGCTTACTTCTTTTTTACTCCCATGTAGTCGTATTTGTGCGCGCTTAGAAAAAATGAAAATGAAAATTGGTTTCGAGGAAAGCAAATGACGCAGTAGCTGTCTCAGAGTGCACTGTTAGGTTTTCGGAACTTTCAGTATGTTCTAACGTGCATAGGATCACACCTTTAATCTGAAGCATTTGGCGCACGATAGTCCCGGTTGCTTACGCGCGCCACGAAGCGCTAAATAATTTTTTAAACTTTACCATTATCTCTCCAGGGTTTGTGTGCCATCATTATAAAGTTACGCAGCGCTATGAAGGTCGATGAGTTAGGAGCCAAGTGCTAGTTACGTCATATGCCTAAACGTACATACAAGGCGTAGCCAGCGAATCGACTTTCTGCTTGTTCGTGAGTGGACGATCGATGCGCGCGGATGGCCGGCCAATCGCTGTGGCTGATTTGTGCACTACTCGTTCCGTGATTGGCTGGCTGCTATAACGCTTCCCTTGTACTCCCTATTCCTCCAACGTGACAGACTGCCGATTCATAATTGCATATAGGTTTCGAAAGCTTTAACCCGTCTGCATACGGCAATACCAAGCTAGAAAACTACCGCTAACTTCCGCCTTTCGTTTATTGCGTTAGCATTAGAACCCATGATAATGTAAAAATCCTTCCGTCCATCCCACTGAAGCCTCGATTGTCGGTGGCAAAGTGGAGAGAGAGAGAGAGAGAGAACTCTTCCTGCGGGAGGAGGAAAAAGGGAAAGGAAAGACGAAGAGAAGGTGGGAAGAGATGGGTGGTGGATGGGCGAAAGCGAAGAGAGGATATGGAGTGTCAAACAGTGATTTACGGACTGGGTCACGCCACTATAGTAGGATACAACTTATAAAAACAGCAGTTGCTAACACTGGGCCGCGGTCCGCGGCATCTTGTATTACTCCGCTGGCCAATCGCAACTGTAAACGAAATCAATTTTTTAATGTTTGACTATATGAAACAATCCACGTATCAAAACTGAAGAGCTCATAACTTTTTTCTTGTGCTAAGCTTCTTGTTTAAGTAACAAGGAACGTTTCAGCCACAGACTACTTTTTCGTCGTGGAGGAATTCTGCGCGCGGAGACTGAATGTGGGCGGAGCTTCACTGCAGACATAAGTTGTATCCGACTATAGCTTGCAGGGTCTGAACCCGTCAGCGCCATCGTGTGGTCCGTCCGGGGGGAACAGTAATGCTAACGCATACCCTCCCTCATCAATTGGATTGCTCGTATATATAACTGTTTCGTTTTGTGCCTTGCTCTGAGGTCGTTATATCTGCACTGCTTTTTTATTTTTCATCTCTGTTTCATTACAGGTGTTCATCAGGGCATTGGTTATTCATTCACGCCGTGTGATCTGTAACTCCTGTGACATTCTTGTATGGCCTCAGTGTCAGTTAATGGGCCTCGATGATCCCCTTTCAAACAGCTACCCCATTCGCGTCTTACAGCTGCTCCGTGTGTTCAATGACATGTATAGAGCATACTGCGTTAGCCTACAAAAGCTGGTTAATGATATGCTAGCTGGAAGGATTAAGATAAGACGGATAACGGGAGGTCATGTCTTGTGGAGAGCACAATTAATGGCCCTTCAGGGTGACAGAGTGTGCTCCAGTACTCCAAGCAAAGCCAGCCTCAGCAAGGGGCGACAGAGAGTTTATGTGGGTGAATTTTACCCTTAGGTTTGTGCGGGTACAGAACGGCCGCAGCTGGCACAGGAGGGCAGGATCAATAGGAGAGATATGGGAGAGGCCTTTATCCTGCAGTGGTCGTAGTTAGACTGAAGACGATGACCTCCATTAGTGATGTTCTGAAGCAGACTGAATATTCCTGTTCCGTCCCTACTGCGACCACTGAACTTCGAGCGTCGGTTTTATATTACCCGCCGCGGTGGCTCAGGGGCTATTTCCAATGAAACTATACTTCAGCCGAATTGGAGTTCCACGCCATAGGCGTATACATCTGAGGAGATCGGACGTGGTGGTCGAAATTCCCAGTTTTCTGAATTAAAAGAGGTCGATTTGGCGAGATCTTACTGTTCAAGCGAGCTTGCAGTGTTCATCTTTGAATCGTCTCATTCGATCAACAAAGGCCCTTGTACTGTGCAATGAATGTGCATGTTGAACCCCACGTGGTCGAAATCTCCGGAACCCTCCACTATGGCGTCCCTCATGGTCTGAGTCGCTTTGGGACGTTAAACTCCAAAAAACCAAACCAAACAATTTCTGGAGCCCTTCACTACGGCGTCCCCATAGTCTGAGTCGCATTGAGATGTTAAACCCCCATAAACCATAAAAAAAAAATCATTAGATCAACGTTTGCTGTCTGTGAAGCCAAAAAAAAAAAATAGCAGCGACCTACTCGGGTCTGACCTGAGGGTGTGAATTTTCAGCTAGGATGTATCTCTATATGGCACATGAGATCATGCCTCGTTATATTCCCCGTAGAAATCATACTCACGTCGTTCGATTGCCGCTTCAATGGATATGACCACGGAGAATGCGCGGCGTCTGATGCTCACATGCCAGCTTAATACTGTTGACTGAGCGCTAGCGACAACCGCATTTCTACATCGGCTCCGCATACTGTATATGAAACTATATGGCATGCAGCGTCATAGAGATAGACAACCGTGCGGTAAAGCATGTGCGGTTCAGAAACAACTGAGCGCCGATTCGAAATTCCTTCATCGATCAGCCACTCAACCTTTACCCTTCTTTTGTCACACTAAAGCGTCGTGTAGTGACTGCATGCGTCCACATATGGTGGCAGTGAATGATATTACTTTTCGTTTCAGAACTGCATTTAGGAGTAAAAATGTACAGCACATTTCTAAAGGTCCTTATCAACGAAAAAGCTATATCTCTCTGCAGCTTACTCTGTGCGCAATGAATGGCTGTATGGTGTTCCCCCGCGTGTGTTTTTTTAGCTTTTTAAACTAACTGCATATTTCGAACTTAGAGGTCGTCGAAACTTTCAGCATGTTCTAACCGGTTTTTTCTAGTTTATCACAGGTTTGCCATTCTTTCAAGTTTGCGCATGCGTGTCTTTGCTCGAGAAGGGATGTGTCTTTCGTTTATCGATTTCATTCAGTTGTAAGTTGTAGCCCCGTCCTGTCCTCATCTTTCTGTGTCCTGTTTTAAACGCTACGTTTGTTCGTTCAGATTATGTTCTAACCTACATGGGATCACGCCTTTAATCTGTATTTTGAGCACGATGGCCCTGATTGTGTAACGCGCCTGGAATCGCAACACAATTTTATAATTCTATTCTACCGCTATCTCTCCGGGGGGTGGAGCTGAATGGCATCAATATAATATCATGCAACGCTATGAACATGATGAAAAAGGGGGCGCAAAGAAAATGGAGACACAGAAAGAAGACAACAGGACGAGCGCCTTATTTTCTTTCTGTGTCTCCGTTTTTTTTTGCGCCCCCTTTTTCATCATGAGCAGCTTTCAACTAACCCAACTTTCTATTCTGCTGAACAGTATGAATGTCGACCAGTCAGGGTCCAAGTACTAGTTATGTGACACGCCTTAAACGTACAAAGCGCGTTCGGCCAAACGTATCTCCGCTTGTTCGGCAACAGCCAATCGCTGCAGCTGATTAGTGCGCTATGCGCTGTAAACACAAGTAAGCTTATATGGGAGTAAAAAGAGAGTAGCCTCTCCTCTAGCCCACACCCTTTTAGGGGCAAGGTATTCTGCCCATGTTACGGAGTAGATTTCGATCACTAAATGTACGGAATACTTACACTTGGCAACGGGAGCATGTTACCATGTAAAGCATAGCGACTTGACTCTGCCCAAGTTCCGGAGTGGATTTCCATCACTATAAAAATTGGCAGTGGCTTACCTCGGCTATGCGAGGATATACGTAGCGAAAGCGAGCGCGACGACGAGGTAAAGGGTGTGACGTCATACCAAACGGCGGCGGCGGCTCCGCGGCGAGGCGCGTGGTGTGACGTCATTCCAGATGGCGCGGCGAGCGCGCGGCGTCCGCCAGCTGCTGCTGTTGCTAAGCAACGGCTCAAGGAGGTTGGTCTCTGTGCCTCCTCGGAGCACCGCCACAGCGAAATCGCAAGTTCGTGGCCAATGTAGCTTTCGCTACAACATACGGAATGATTACCCTTGGCGACGGAGGCATACTCTCACAGCAAAGCACAGTGATGCAGTTAGGAATAGGAGGCGGATTTTAAACGCGGCACCGGAGGTTTTGAGGTTAGCAAGTGGAGGTGTTTTAAACTTCGGTTAAGATTTTCGTAAGTGCTAGAATTTTGCATGTTATGAAAGGAGAATTTGCGTTGCCAACCGTAAGTATTCCGTGTGCTTAGTGATAGAAATCTATTCTACCCCATGGCTTCGGTAGCGTACTCTGCCCTCAAAAGAGGGAGCGCTAGACGACCTCTAACTCCGTTTTTACTCGTATACGGGTCAGTTCGTGTTTAAAGTGACACTTTTCACGTGATTGGTTGACTTCCACGATGCATCCTCGGCACTCCAAATTCCTCATATGCACGAGAGCACGGCTTTATAACTGCATATAGTTTCGAAAGTTCGAACTCGTCCACATGCGGTAATACCAAAACAGAAAATAACTTTCCACTGCCTTAATATCAATGCGATAGGATTACAGCCTCACATGCAGGAAAAATCTGTCCGTACGTCAGTCCGACTGAAGCCTCAGTTGGCAGGTGGCAAAGTGGAGAGTGGAAAATCTCTTTGAGGGAGAGGAAAGGTGGAAGAGGGAGGACGAAGAGTGAGTGAAAGGTTACTGGTGACACAGAGTGGAGAGGGGGGTACCGCGTGTCACACGGTGATTGACGGACTGCATCGCACCACCCGCTCGCACTGTGTGAACCCGTCAGCAACAGCGGCTGCTCCGGCCTGACGAATCACTGTTGCTAACGCATGCTCTGCCGCATAAGTCGCATTTATGGTCTACAATTCTTTTTTTTTTGTTCCGTGCTCTGCCCTGCAGCAGTCATTATATCTGCACTGTGCTTTCTTTTTTCTATCTCTGTTTCATTACAGGTGTCCACCAGGGTGCCTGTTTATTCGTTCACGTCTTACTATCTATAACTGCTGCGACACACGCCTGTATGCTCTTAGTCTCAATCAGCTTCGATCAACCTCTTTCAAACAGCTATCTCATTCGTGTCTTACAGTTGCTCCCTGTGTTAAGTGACGGGGATAGAGCAGATAGCTCGGTTTTGGTTTTATGCGCTTTAACGTCCCAAAGCGACTCAGACTACGAGAGACGCCGTAGTGGAGGGCTCCGGAAATTTCGACCACCTGGGGTTCTTTAACGTGCATTGGCATCGCACAGAACACGGGTCTCTAAGAGCAGAGAGCGTTAGCGGCGGTCGGATTTAGATGTAGCCGAGATTCTAGAGGCCCGTATACTGTGCGATGTCAGTGCACTATGAAGAACCCCGGGTGGTCGAAATTTCCGGAACCCTCCACTACGGCGTCCCTCCCTCATAGCCTGAGTCGTTTTGGGACGTTACACTCCACATAAACCAAGCCAAACCAATTAGCTTTTGTTTGCTGCCAAACCCGAAGAGTAAAGGCAACGACCAATCCGTGTCTCAACTGAGGGTGTTAATTGTCAATTAGGATGTCCCTCCCTCTCGCATATAGGTTGGCTGCATCGTTATGTTCCCCATAGAAATCATACTTAACGTCGTTCGATCGGCGTTTCAGTGCGTATGACCACGAAGAATCTGTGGCGTCTGAAGCTGACACGCCAGTGCGACGCTGTTGACAGAGTGCTAACAACAATCGCATTTCTGCATCAGTTATGCAGAATTTATGCCGACAGTACGTCGCTGGCAGCATCATATAGATAGACAACGCACGCGCATTGCATGCAGTAAAGCGCGAGCAGTTTAGAAAGAACTGAGCGCCGATTCCAAATTCCTTCATCAATCAGCGCGTTATTCCACGCCATCTTTACCCTTCTTTTGCCGCGCAAAAGCGGCGTGTAGGCGAAACGCAAAAGGCACCCCTGTGCTGCGCGATCGAAATTATTCCGGAGACGACCACTATGGCACCTCTTTCTTTCTTTCTTTCTTTCTTTCTTTCTTTCTTTCTTTCTTTCTTTCTTTCTTTCTTTCTTTCTTTCTTTCTTTCTTTCTTTCTTTCTTTCTTTCTTTCTTTCTTTCTTTCTTTCTTTCTTTCTTTCTTTCTTTCTTTCTTTCTTTCCTTCTTTCCTTCTTTCTTTCTTTCTCTCTTTCTTTCTTTCTTTCTTTCTTTCTTTCTCTCTTTCTTTCTTTCTTTCACTACCCCCTTTATACCTTGCCTTACGGTGCGGTTGGGGTGTCCACCCAGATCTCGGACAATCACTGCACCAGTTCTTTTCCTCAAAAACCAATTTACCAATTTCCAAACTTCATGAGTCGACATAGAGTGGCATTAAATTACATTTAGTTTTCGTGTAATAGCTAAGACACATTTAAAAGTAATAATGCAAAGAAAGTTTCTGAATGGTTTTATCAAGAACAAAAAAAGAAGCTGCATATCACTCCAGCTTTCTCTTTGGCCAAAGTACGGTCGTAGGCTATTCCGGCTTTTTTTTTGCTTCTTTTTACATTTTAAAACAAAGAATATTCTTCGTTCCCCGGACCCAGCAGCTCCGTTGAGATGTGGCTCATAGCTCTTCGTCACACCTTTCAGACAAGCCCGGCTGCCCTGAAAGCTGGTAACTTATGATTGAAGTGACCAACCGGTGTGGCTGAATGCAGCGGAAGGCAGCGTTTGCAAGCACTAGGCGAAGTGGCGGTGGTGCGGGACGGTTAGTGATGAAGCTCTCGTATACTGAATGCTACAGGTACGGGTGGTACGATCTATGGTGGCACTATCTATGAATGTGACGCATTTTGCCTAGTCACGTACTCGAAATTCGAAGAGAATCATGATTGGAATATATTGGGCAGGGAAAGGCAATTAACTCAGAATTGAAATAGGATCATAATTGGAATTGACTGCCTCAGTAAAAAATTGACCGCCCCTAATGTTCTCGCTTATGCTGCGCCCAGCACAATCTGCCATTCGGGTGACGTGTACTATACTCCGTTTCATACATAGCTGTCAACGCAGCCAAGGCTGCGGCGCCTGTTCGCGCTCCTCGTCCGCATCGTAATGTAGCGCGTCGAAAGTGCAAAGAGTAATGAACTCAAAATTAAAGTAAATGTTGGTTGATACTGCAGTATAATGATAATGGTGTTTTGTTTTGGAAAAAGATTGCTTTTTCTTTAATGTTCTTCAAAACAGAGTGCCTTAGTTTCCTGGGTTTTTTTCGGCTCCTCCTGTATCAGGTTTTCGCAGCTAGGCCGGCCGGCGATGTCGTCTGCTTTCGTCTTTCGGTTTCCGAGTATGCGAAAATGGCACCGCTATCGCCTACTTGCTTGTTTTCTTCGCCCACTGCGGCTTCAAAAACATCTCCTGCTCGCCTGTTCTCCAAGCTGAAGTCTCCGAAAATTTCTAAAGACTCCAAGCAGGTTATTGTCAACGGTTACTCTAGCGTAAGGAAGCGCTTCCCGGAGAAGAATGTGCGTGAAGTTCTCGAAACTGTGGGCGAGATGACCGGGGTGAGCCCTCGGACAGTTGCGAGGTTCGAAAAGGAAGGTCTCGCTACTGGAATAAGATCACCGCAAAAACGACCTAGCAAGGTGACCATATCTAGCTCTCGCAGTGTTAAATATGACAGCTTTGCAGTCAACGCCATCCGACTCAAGTTACATCGTATGTATGCCGTAGACTACACTGCCCTTTCCCTTCGAGACAAGTAAACAGCGCTGTGTTTTTCAAAGTAGGTGTTAGAGTTTGACAGTTTCGAGTTTCTACCTAATGAATCTTTTAAGAAAAATAAAAAAATAATAAAAACCACCCGAGCCGGGAGTCGAACCTAGGCCCTTTGTAAAATGAACACACAGGCGCGCGCTTCGTACCACTCAGCCACGACGCGAGGCGGACGGATACATTGTGCTTGTTTTTTGCAGCGGACTACTTTCGTACCTTTGGCAGCGTTGACAGCTATGCATGAAACGGAGTATAGCGCCATCTCATTTCTTCCGCTACGCTTGTTATTTCAGTGATTTTTTTTTTTGTCGCTTACTGCTGGGTTTCATGCACACACGATGCGCGCTGCGACAGCTTGTGGCAAGCTTCGGTCCTCGTGAAAACCTCAAAGCAACGACGAAGCGAAAATGCAATTAGGGTCCCGCTCTCATCATGTTTACTTCAGCGACTGTACACGAGTTCCTAATTGAGTTACGTGCTCCGTTTCGTAGACGTATCCTATAATAAACAGATTCTACAAGCCTAGGCGTCGACCGAGCGGCACAGTTCGCCGATCACGTAGCGTATCTTGACTATGGCCGCGTCCACGTCGTCCGAGTTCACGTCGTTGTGAAGCACGGCGCGCGCCTTGGTCGATGTGATCGGGAACATCTTCACGGTGATGGCCTGCTCCAAGTCCTCGTATTCACGCTCAGTCACCTGGCGGAGGAAGAAGGACAAAGCGAAGGAAATGGGCTACTTGGAAAATCCTTTTCATGATCAGGTCTGATAAAAACAAAATGGCTGAGTTTCAACCTGGCTGACGAGCGAAAGCAAAGCTGGCAGTATTTATAGCGAATGCTGTGACGTAATTGCTACGTCATCGCACGACGTCACATCAGGCGATGCGAATATATGCTCTAAAAGGTGAAGGTTAAAGGTCACACGACCGCTGGTCAGTGGTAACGCTAGTTGGTCATGAGATATACCCGCACGTTATACTTTGTAAATCATGGCTATGGCAGAATGACTGAGTCCTAGTTTGACCTTGCTAGGCTTTGAAGGTCAAAGCGACGTACCCACTCTAAATCAAAAGTTGTACCTCACGTAGCAGAGATTTCGCTCTAAAAGCTTTATTCAGGGGTCCGGTTAAGCTCATGAATGTGTCTCCTGACGATGAACACAAAGAGAAGTAGAGGACAACGGACGAAGTCTCGTGTGAAGCTCTTTCCGAACCATGCTAAGCTATTAAAGCGAAAGCATTTAATGGCTAATACTCGCGGCCATGACTCCGTCCGTCCGTTACATCTGACGTGAAAGTCCTAAATAGTCATTACTAGTCACAAGTCATGTCTAACTAGTCATTAACCAATCGCGACTAGTTGTTCATGACTGATTGGTCATCGCTAGTATGTCATTAACCAGTCATGACTAGTTAGTCACCAGCTAATTAGTCATGACAGGATTGAACAGCGCGCACAGGACGAGGACACAGAAAAGAAGCGACAAGACACGAGCGCTCGTGTTTTGTCACTTTTTTTTGTGTCCTCGTCCTGTGTGCGCTGTTCAATCCTGGCATGCACCAACTAGCTTTGGGAATGTCCTTCCCCAAAGGCAGTATCCCCCATCCCCAAACCCACTCATTCTTCCTGGGAGGCTGCTTTACGGACCGCTCAGCCCGCCGGCCAGAAATGGCTGGTGGATCGGGCTTTACGTGAAGCACTAGCCCGTGGACTCCTGGACCAGTAGGGGACCACCCTGGAAGATTTTTTTTTGTGTGTGTAATAAAGTTGTTTCCATCCATCCTAGCTCAACTCTCCGTACTTTATAATTAGTCATGACTAGTCAGACATTAACAAATCATGACTAGTTAGTCACTAACCAATCATGACTAGTTATTCATTAACAAAAATGACTAGGTAGTCAGTCACCAATCATGATCACCATAATCTGTGTCATGTTGTGAATCATGACTCCGTGATCGCGGGAAAGAAGTGAATTTTGGTGCAGGCTAGCCTCTAGGATTCGCGCGGCCAGCATTGCGACGACGCACTCAGTTTGCTTGCGAAATCGGCCGATGATGGCGCTACTTGTATTTAGTTTTTTTTTCTACCTCATTAAGAGTTTTTTTTTTTATGGAAAGTAGCATCTTTGTACTTAGAATGCGGTAATCTAATGATACAGGCCAGACCAGCTTGAATTTGTCCTCATTATTCCTTTAAGTGTAATGTAATTGTGTAAGAATGAAAGACAGTGCGGGCAAGCAGCTGAGTATGAAAATAACCTTGCTGAGCCGTTCGCAGAAAGTGGCCGGCGACAGGCGACTGGTGTCATCGAAGTCGTATAAGGCCATGTTGGTGTGCACTATGTCCATGTCCATGTTAATGTAGGGATTGTCCTTCAGACTCACGCCTGCGAGGAATGTACAGACACATTTTACGTTATCGATTCCCACCGTTTTACATATAGGTTCGACAAAGGCGCGTTCAGAGAATTTCCGTTAGGCCCTGAAAAAACTCAATCTGCTGGCATATTTTGCCAGCAGACTAATGTTTAGTGGGCATCCGCACCACAGAATACTGGAAATATGATTATGAAGATTATTTTTTAACTTCACTGTATTATGCTATGCGTTGCTGCTCGCTAAGAAGAACTTATCACAGAAGTAGACGCAACGCAAGTGCTTTGAAGACTGCGTAGGTACTTGATGCAACTCGCAAGGATTTTCTGATTTATCAGTCGCACTGCTAGTGCCATTACCTCCGCGTTCACCGAAAGAGTCGTTTCGCAAGCAGATTTTTTTAATCCTGGCGCAAATGAGAGAGGTGCGCTTATTCTTTATTTAAACTTTCTGGATTTTAAGTGCTGAACAACGTCATTTCTGCCTAAATATGCGAAGTTACTCCGGAAACCAGCAGCCGAACGCAGTGCCAACAAAAGGCAATTCAGAGACCGTTACAAAAATTTATTTTGCTTACTGTCCGTAGACTTTTGTCTATAAAGTGTACACGCTTTCTATGCACAAATCCTATAGACTAGTCTTCAGTAAAGGTAATGCCTATAAATAGCATATACACAATCTGCAATCTGTAGATTTATGGCCATACAAATTTAGCAGAATCTTGTCTATATATAGTCTATAGACTATGAATAAAGAAAAGGAAATATCTTTAGGAAGGCGGCAAAGCCTATAAGCATTCTATATATAGTCTATATAGCATTTTTATAACGAATACAACAAAAAGTACCTCTTGGACGCTGGGACCACATCATCGTTCACTCCTTGACTTCGTTAGATCAGCGAACCTTTTTATATTTATCGAACGTCCTCGTCATCCATCATTACAAACCCTTTTATGTCCTAAGGCAATAAATATCGCTTTGAAAAATAAAAAAACAACAAAAGGCAGGCATACGGACACAAGCAGTTGAGGAAGCCAAACATCAAGAAGAGCAGGCGGGCAGGAATGAAGGCTGAAAGACGGGAAGACAAAATGGCGGAAAAGCGGTCAGATAGAGGTAGCACGCTACGTAGGCACAGGCAGGGACGTCCGCATACCCCTGGCTAGCCTCTGTGTGTTCTCGTGGTCCTCGTGAAGCCGAGGCACGATGGTCTTGAGCGAGACGAGACCGGCAGCGGCGGCGATTCCTGCTTGCCGCATGCCTCCGCCCAGACACTTGCGCACCCAGGACACCCTGCAATCGCCGTGACCGAACACGGGAGAAACATGGGCTACGTATTAGCAAAGCTCTTCCAGGAACCACGGGCGCGGCGCTCGTAGACACGCATCTTGCCAAAAGACACGACCGGTACAATCTCGCATTAAATGCCGTACAGGTATACAGCCCGCGAGATGTCAGCCATTATGTGACAGAGCCTCGCTCTAGCCACGGAATACCGTACATCTCTTGTAAATTTTTTTATACAGTCTATAGACTGTCCATAGACTTCTGTCTATAAAATCTATATACTCTTCATAGAGAAATCCTAGAGAACTGTCTATACTGTCTACAGGCAATGCAAATCCTATAGACTCTTGTAGGCAGTCTATAGGCAATCTATAGATTTATTTCGCCATACTATTTCAGTAGACTCTTGTCTACAGACAGTATATAGACTATGAATGGACGAAAACAAATATCTATAGGAAGGCAATAGAGCCTATAAGAAGTCAATAGACTGTCTATAGACCCTTTTTATAAGGGATCATAAGTCATCAGATGAGGAACCTAAGAAGGACATGTACTGCTGGTCTCTGTTCCAAGGCCCATCGGTCGAGCAATGAGGTCATTTTAAATTCTGGATATCTCAAGGCCAACACTTACCACTTTCCTGGTGGCCCGGAAATGGGAGAAGAGTACAGCCCTCAAAATTTCATCTACGTTAAATATTGTAGGCAAAACGTCTTAACTAATACCGCTCAGGTGCGTCTCCCATAATGGTCTCGCTTAGCTGTATGAATTTCACGCCTTGCTTTGAAAAAAACTCAACGCCAAACAAGGCGGAAAGCTGGGCTAGTTGGTGTGTCATAGTTAATTAAAAGACTAGCGCATAAAACCAGGACAAAGACAGAGAAGGAGACAGGACGAGCGCTAAACCCTGGCTAATTCCTAATAGTAGGTTTGCCCCATTTCGACAGAGAACAGGAGCATATGACCATTCGTTGGGGGTGCTGTCTTGTACAGCGTACGCTCGGCGGCCAATCCCACAGTTATCCTTAGTGTAGCACCATCATGCCCTAGTACACGCTGTTATGTTTAGAATGTGACGAAGAAGGCCAGTTTCTTTTCCTTATGATAATTTATACACCCTCGAAAAGGCAAGCCTAAATATTCTTCCAGCAGAGGTGATCACAACGACAGACAGGTGTACACTTACAGAATGAGAGAATATCTTAAACCACTATATAATCGATTGCCAAAGCCCATCAGGTCCAGCCCGCGTTCGGAGAAACCGATGCTGCTGGTGCCGCGCAGTGGAAGAAGTGCAATGGGAGCCGATCCCCACCCAGAGTTCCAGCCATTTTATGCTGTGTTGTCCCCCCCGGCCACGCGATAGGATGTCGGTTTTGTTTGGTTGCGAAAGCAACACTACGCCAGCCAGCTCGGCTCGTCGCGTGGTCGCACTACAACTGTATGCCGCGGCCCACGAACGACCTTGAGCCGCCGTTGCCTAGCAACGCAGCAGCCGCGCTCCAACGGATGGCGCCGCCGTCGACGCCGCTGCCGTCGCCGTTCGCTCCACCAGATGTGCTCCGCTGGGGTAGAGGGAGAGGAGGTGTCGCCTTCTTCGCTTCGCCTCAGTGGATTCTAGCCGTTATGGAGAGCGCAAAAGAGAGGCAACAACGAAAGAACGAAGCGAGGAAGAGTAGACGCGCTCGTTAGCTTTCGCAATTCAACTATGGTTAATCAGAGCTAAATCACAGCCAATTTTTCAATAAAGGGTCCTTATAGTTATCTGAGTGTCTTGAGACTACAAGAGACCATTGGCTGTGCCGAGATTGCATTGAGGTTTGTTTGTCAGCGCGAAAAGGCGGCTGAAATTCGTTTATTCTTCACACCCGACTGTTTTTGTCGCAAGCGGCTAAATTATTAACCAAAACCTCTTGTCATTTCCAAACCGGTGGGGCTGCAGTTGGGCCCATCACACTTATATATGTGAGCCCGTGTGTACTGCGCACATCACTGCTAGCATATTTAAAGTTCCCTGATATTGGCTACCACATTCTTTTCTTTTAAGAGGCATCTAGGAAAATTCGGAGATGCGGAGCATAGCAGCTTACTTTTCGACGAAGTCCCTTGGTCCCGCCACCAGGGATCCAATGGGGCAGGCAAGGCCCTGCGGGTAGGGTGTTAACGTCAACAGTGAAACCATGCATGCTTATTTGACTAATCGAGGATGTGAGTTTTTGTCTCCGTTATTCATTTTATATTATATTATTTTGGAATTACTGCCAGCCTTCAAGAAGGCCTTAGGCAGGAGAAAAAAGCACAATACAAATTTGTTAGCAATCAAAGCTTCGTGGCATCGCAACATCACGATATCACCATGTGATCAAAGACAACGACTTTCTCGCCAGCCAATCAGGGTTTTCTCTGCGACGTGAGCAACACCGCGAGACCATCTAGATATACTTATCAGTGACAAACTGCAGATTTTTCATGCTTAAAGAGAACGTAAAATGCTTTAGATGGGCACATTCTAGTGCAACAGATATGCAGAGGTGTTATTTGTGGGGATTCGAGTCAAATTTGAAAGCTATGCGTGGATCCTATAATTTAGAGATAATTTTTAAAAGGCTCCTCTTGCTCAGCCCGACCCCCCCCCCCCCCCTCCTCATCACCTGACCCTGTTCTTGGGGCCAATAAAGTTGTTTCCTCCTCCTCGCCCAGACTGCCCACTGACGTCATTGCGGTGGGCAACGCGGCAGTGAGGTATAGTCCTAATCGGTTGCGAGCTACTTCGGGCAGCGATTTTTAAAAATTATTTCTAATCTATAGGTTCCACGCAGAACTTTCAAATTTGACTCAATATTCACAAAGGCCACCTCTACAGATGTGTTGTACTAGAATATGCCCCATCGAAATCACTTCAAGGTCCCATTAAAAAACACGAACGTTAGAGTACGTGCGTGTTTGAATAAACAATCGCAGAAGCGGTGCATCATATTGCGAGTATTCATTGTATAGAGCGATGTGTGACGAGGGTACTAGATTGAAGTCACCTCCTCCACTAAATGCGGAGCAAGCACGCCAGGATGACGAGCGCGACGAGCCAGCTTCATAGCGGGGCCATCACTTCCGGCTTCAAAAAGTGACACGTAAGGGCCTCTCCTAAATACTTTCCTTCCTCCAATCCGCGGCGGCATCCCCTGTTCTAGCCAGTAGTGTGCTGGTAACACTGATAGAGTTTCTCTATATTACCTAGAGATGGCGCCACCGTCTACTTCATTCGCCGCATGGATGCCGGGAAACAAGGTTTCGTATTTGGCTTGGCTATTGTTGGGCATAAAATGTGCATTCAGGGATTCACGAGCCTTCCCGCGGCAAACCTCAAAATAAATGTTGGGAAAGTGTTCATATCAGCCTTAGAACTGTGTTAAAATTATTTAAAAAAAAAGTGCAAAACGCACTGTTTAAATAATGCCATCTGCGCGGATATCAGAGCATCGCGGCGAAGCTGCCGATTCAGGCGCAGATTCCACTTTTTTGGGCCTACATTAGCCCGGCCAAGAAAAACTAACCTCGTCTTCCCGGCATTCCCGCGGATGAAGTAGACAGTGGCGCCATCTCTAGGTAGTATCGAGAAACTCTATACTCGCGGCTATTCGAGTGAATGTAGCGCCAGGGAGGCAGTTCCGCCGGTAGGGGAAGACGTCATGCGTAATCCCGCTGACGGAGTTTCCTGCCAGAATGCCGTCGAAACGACTAATTCAAATAGGCAGCATTCACGTGGAAAAGTCAGGTGTGGTACCTTTGAAATGCACATCATGACTGTGTCGCAACCCCTGGCGACGTCCTTGACCGGCAGATCATGGTAGGTGGCTGCGTTCATGATCCTCGCTCCGTCCACGTGCAAGGGGATCTTGTTGGCCTTCGCGAATTGCGCAGCCTGGAACCCACGATGGTGGAGTCTTCGTTAATCACACAAATGACCTATATCCAGTATCACAACAGAAAACAACGAGGTTTGGGAGGGGTTGGGGCGAACAGAGATACACACAAAATGTTATTAATCTGGGTCTGTGGAGTTGGATGTAGTAAAAGAAATAAATGACAGTTTTAACGCCGTTAAACCAAGTATTACATGCGAAAGCACTCGGCTTGAGTACTGCCTAACATTGCCTTAACCACTACGCCTCCAAGATAATTTCTTTTAAAATTTCGTACCACGTGACCTTCCCCTAGCCATACCGTTTCCATTTCATCTCAGAGGTCAAGGGTCAACAGTCAAAAGTCATGTGCAAATGATCAGGGGTCAAAAGTAAAGGGGTCAGAGGCCCATCGGATTTTTGTTCAGGATTGCTAGTGAAGTAGTGTTTTGCACTAAAAAAATCCCTCTGAATGCCTACAGATGGCAGCACCGGCAGTTTTATACTCATTCAGCGTGAAACACCGGGGGCGCATTATATATTTCAGTCTAAGGCAGTTCGCAATGGCTAAAACTCTCTCAATGTTGTCTTCTGCATTATTTGGCTCTTCAGATCATTATAGGAGCATAATATGATCGTGAAAAGAAACGGTAGTTTGTTCAGCTGTTTCAGTCTTCGACATAGGTAACAACTTAGCTGAAACTTGCAAACGTCGAAAGCGTTGCTTTCAATCAATCCGGCGAGAAATGTGTAAGCAAAGGGCATACTTCGAAGGGCATGGCCGATAGGCGCACCTGTACCTTTCAAGCAACGTAAGTTGCAGCAGACGGAGATTCCGCCGAGTCTGCGGGCCAGAGTTTGATAGCCGGAACGGCATAGGTAGTGGCAGGCACTACTCAGTAGTCGTACCTGTTCCATGTAGTCCAGGGGCAGTACGGTGCCCCCGCAGAAGTTGTGCGTGTTCTCCAGGCAAAGCAGTGAAGTCCTGGGGCAGTGGAAGTCTCGGCATCTGACGCGGGCCTCCAGGTCCTCCAAAAGGAGGCGGCCGTCCTTCTGGGTCGGTACAGGCCAGCTATGCACAGCCGCCACCTGTTGAGAGAAAGAGGAACTATCTATAACAAAACGATTCAGGTTCTCGATGCAGTGGTGACGGAGATGCATAAAAGATAGAAATACAAAAAACGGGGGAGGGGGGGGGAGGCATCTGCTTCAGCGGGTATACGGCTTGGTGATGCATTGATACTGTGGCCCTGCTTCATTTCGTGCCATTTAACTTCTGAACATCCCAATGAACATCTAGAGCGCTACAATAGCCAATTGCTGATGACGCGAGGAGGACGAGGAGGTAACATTTAAAGGAAGAGCTGAGGTTCAGAAACAGTGTCTTGGGCACCATCTTAGACTACCACTTACACGACCAGAACGTCATCCGCCTCTTCCGTCAGCATTGCCTTCCACGTCCAAAACGCCTCATGCGCTTTGGATTCATATAACGGCTGTCAAAATCGCCAGCCGTAACAGTAAAGCCTGTTAACACATGCACACATTTACAAACATGCACATGGCTTTCATTACCTGGTAGGAAGTCAGCAAAGTTCTTCCAAAGAGAGCGATGTACTGCTGTGCTGTGACTCTTAGCAGACTTACTGCTGTCTGCTATTAGAGCCCGTATTGTTGTTATACGAGAGCATAGCACCCTCACTGGAGCAAATACCCGGCGCTGTCCGCCGTCGTCCGGAAATATCTTCATTGGATGGCGGGCAGTGCCGTAATCAGTGACGTCACCAGAGAAACTTCATTGGCTGGAGGGACGGGACGTCACGAGATCGGAATGCCCATTGACCGGAGGGCAGTGACGTCACCAGAACAGGCTCGTCTGTTTGAAGCCTGCACCTTCCAACCGCCACGGTTGGCAGGTGGTGTACGGGAAGAAGATGCTGGGTCTCACAAGCCTCACCAGCCACTTCCGGCAAAAGTCATCAATAGGTACGAATGCTGTCGCATTGCTCCCACATAATGGAATTGGGTGTCGCGATGTTTTTGCTATTGGTCCCTTAGAGTATCGGATTGAAATCCGGGACGGTAGAAAGTCAGGTGAGAGGGAGGTCGAGGATAGGATGTTTGCGAGGATAAGGTGGCCACTGGTGGTAGAGAACAGGATTAAAAGGACGGCTATGGGAAAGACCTTTGTCATGCAATGTACGTAGCTATAGGCTGATGATGATTAGAGCGCCCCCACACACATACCTGAGCCACACATCCTTGCTCGTTGAGGAAGATGTGCGAAGCGTCGCCCAGCAGAATCTCCTGTCCCCGCTGGTCGCAGTGTGCCATCACTGCGAATGGCGTACAAGTGCATCTGCAACATACATCCTAAACGTCTTGGTCGCTATTGAACAGCTCTATCGCTGTGGATACCCTAGACTGACTGAAACGTTTATCTTTATTTATAACTTGTTGTCTTAAACTTCCAGCATTTCTCTTGAGTATAAAAAGCACAGAAGTGGGTGCACTCTAAATAAGTCCTTCCCTACCACGTCCACCCTTAACTTGTTTTTCCACAATGCAGCTACCACACAAAAAAATTAAAATTTATCGCCGCCTTTAGCAGCCACCCCTCCTGAACAACAAATTTCAACTTATCACGCTCCCCACCCCACCACCCTTCACAGATCACACCCTCCTCCCCAACCGGAACTTCCTGCTCGGAGCGAAGGCCCTATTTAAACCTCGCCGCTGACGAACACTTTGCCCAGACGACAAGTACTCTAGATGAAACGCTGGTTAAGCAAATTGAGGCTCCCCTTTCGGAGCTTGTCTTGTTCACTTTGTTTTGCGCTGTCAGGAATCTCATCTTCCCTCTGTCTTTCTGCCATGAACCCCTATTAGTCATCATCATCATCAGCCTGACTACACCGACTGCAGGGCAAAGGCCTCTCCCATGTCTCTCCAATTAACCCTGTCCTTTGTCAGTTGCCTCCACCGTATCCCCGCAAACTTCTTAATCTCATCCGCCCATAACTTTCTGCCGTCCCCTGCTACGTTTGCTTTCTCTTGGAATCCACTCCGTTACCCTTAAGGACCAGCGGTTATCTGGGAGTTATTTGGGAGCTATTAGTCAGGGAGTCGCTTAAACTTGTGCAGAACAACGCTGGGCTACGCTTCAATGTACTGTTGATGGCGTAGTTTCAGGCAAGTAAAAAACGTTCTCAAATACAGGGCAGGAAAGAGAAAGATTATATAATTAATTAATTAATTAATTGACTAATTAGGATCAGACGCTCACCTGCGGCCAGGTTCCCCATGGTCCCCGTTGGCACGTACAGGGCGGCCTCTTTACCCAGAAGCTCGGCCACCACGCGCTCCAGCTCTGCAAAAGGCAAGCCGTTGAGCTCTTCAACTTTCCCCGCGTACTAACCCCAACAGTTTTCTATATGAGTTTCTTCTTTTACTCTTCTCGTTTTTTAGCTCTGGTTAAACCTGGAGGATTGCGAAAGCAACGAGAGCGCGCGGCAGTTGCGGCGGCCCCGGCGCGCCAGCTATGCGCCGCTACTGCGCATGCGCAACTGGCGAGCGCGGCGGTGGCGGCGGCAACTCTGCGCCACCCGCGCAGCTACGGCGGTGGCGCGCCAGCTGCGCCTCGTGTGACGTGACTGCTGCTCGCGCATGCGCAGTATGGCCTTTCCTCAGTTCCGCGAAATGGCTCGGCGACTCGCGTAGTGTTGTTTTCGCAACAACAAAAAAAGAAGGTGCGTCGCAAAATTGTGGACGGCATTATTTTCCTGTCTTATACTATAGCCTCTAATGCTCGTTGCTTCTAGGAAAAATTTGTCTCTATAAAAGGAGGAGTGAAGTTCGCGGTGCTGTACTTTGTTTTGCCGCATCCGGTTCGCGTTAGTGGACTGCCCATTACGTTCTTTCTCTTGGGCCCTCCGCACAACCGCAGAGAAGGGGGTGAGTCACTCGACCCAGCGGGATAAGGGGGGGAGGGGGGGGGGGCGGTTAGCGGAGGATTACGGGAAAGGTCAAACTCAGGGACGGATTCATTAGGTCGCATCCTGTGTGCACGTGCATGCGGCGAGGCGGACCCGCGTCACAGTGCGTGGCTTTTGTCCCATGTCTGCAGCGGCGTGCGTTGACAGCTTGAAGAGCGGTCAACAGGATATTGCCACGCTAGCTGCAAGCATGAGGAGCGACGATGCTGAACAGATGTGTTGAAGTGACTTTCCTTGAACTTGGGTCAACCGGACGTTGGGAAAGTGAGAGTGTTCGCGAAGCTCGCAGTAGGAAAGCATAATTCTCCAAAATCGTGATGGTAGAAAGTGTACATATGTGTACAGTGTTTGTCGCAATGAGTTACCTTCTTTCCCCAATCATTGATTGGTTGTGTCTTCCTTTCCGAATCGTTGATTGGTGATGTTTTCCTTTCCCCAATAATTTATTCAGTGGATGTTTCTGCAGCTACCTGATTGGTTATTCTCCCCACCGAGGGCGGGGACATAGGGTTTAAAACCAGCTGTTTCGACAGGACCGAGGGCTGATTTCGTCAGGTAGTACTACGAGTCAGTCAAGTGTAAATATGTTTTCTCCTTGCTTGTACCTTCCCTCGTGTTTTAGTTCTTATAAAAAGTTAACCTCTCCAGAAGTGTCCTCGAGCAATGTGATTGAGCAATTCGAATCTGCAAGACATCAAGCATCCTTCAACGATCATCATCAGCCCAATTTCCCTCTACGAGATCTTAAGAGAGGACTCTCAACTGGCGCAGTCAAGACAGGGTCGCAACTGGCGCAGCCGTAAAGGGGAATCTCAACTGGAGGCTTCGCCTTTAAGAATACACCATACCTTTTATGGGAGTAAAACAAAATGGTGAAGAGGTTATGCTCGGTTCTTTTCAGACTTGGGTGCCAAAGATACGCTGTTTTATCTGCAGTGTGCTATAGCTGTTGAAGTACGCAACAGTGATTTAAGCGAATGAAACGCTTGCAGTTGCCCGTATTGCCCTCTTTTGTGAGGACTCAAAGATTGTAGGTTTGTCGCGGTTGTCGTTGACCACACCAGAAAGGAGTACGCCAGACGTGCAATCGCACAATTGCATATTAAATTTCACGCTTAGCATCTGACGGGGGGAGTTATCTGATTTTATTTAACATACCAGTGGCTCTGGAGACGTTTAACGCGGTGACGTGAGGCTCCCACAAAAGTTTTTTCATGAAACAAAACACCTATACACTTGTATGACGCGTTGACGTGGGGCTCTCACAAAAGTTTCTCGTGAAACAAGACACTTATACACTTGTATGGCACTTGACGGTTGGAAATATTTTCCATAAAATTCGAAAGGCAAGTTTGTACTTCCTTTAGTTATAAGCAACAATTACTTCATTTATTTCTCTATTAGAATGAAGTTTACTTTACTTTAGGCAGATGTTAAAATTTTCTATCCATATTTTCGCCTCGGTAAATATTTCGTCTGCGTTAACTGCTTAGAAAAACACATTCTTTGTAATTTGCACACGGTACCCCAATTTTACGTCCTTGAAGATTAATAATGTCATTTATGAAAAGTAAAATTACTGGGAAGTACAGTGATTAAATTTATACCGCTTCTGAGCACCAGTCGTATAAGTGGGGAACTTAAGAAACTCACCGAATCCTAGGAAACTAAAATGCGTGACAAAGATAGAGGAAGGAGTTATTCAAGTATGAATTCTACCGCATTTCGTCGCCGAATGATTGCCTGGTAATTGCGGTCGCATTCTTCTTTATTTTTTGTTATTTAACTCTATGAATTCCCCCCTGCTTACCGTTGACGGTGGGGTCCTCCTTGTAGACGTCGTCCCCCACCTCGGCGTCCCGCATGGCCTGACGCATCTCGGCTGTCGGCTTGGTCAGAGTGTCCGATCTCAGGTCCACCACTCGCGGTTTGTCCATGGCTACCCTGTCTGCAACGACCCCCCAACGCCACTAAATTGACTGGGGTCATCACTATATATTTAGAGCGTCAGATCTGATACACGCATTACTCAAGGTCGCACATGAAACACATGATCATTCAAGTGGGGCCAGTAGGTGGTCCCATCGGTACACAGGTTGGGGACCACCTAACTGGCGTACAATGTTTGGGGTAGTATCAGATGATTCAGCGCGTTACGGCACATTAGATTACTAGTCGAATCAAAGCATAGCTTATCATAGCGATTTGCACCGACGACATTTGTTTACAACTTCTTGAAACCTCAAACGTCCATTACGGCCAAACTAATTGACGCAGGACGTTCGAAGTGGTGTCAAAAGATTTGTCTTCTTGCGCTGTATACGTAGCAGATATTCGGATATAACGAAAAATTTGTACCCGATATAGCGAAGATGGCGAATGACGCAATATTCGTTCGATATTGCTAACGCTCGATATTCGGGCGCTACCTCAGCGTTTTGCTCTTTTTTTTCTGCAGTTTCCCACTAGCTGTGGAGTAAGTACTCTGTAAGGACTCAAACCCTGTCATCCCGACGTGAATAGACCCTTATCTGTTCGGCCACGGTGTCACCATATGGCAGAAGGTCATTCTCTACTTTCCATTCATAGATCCCTGGGAGTTCGCATACCCCTCCTGGTGCAGTGGTGCAGTGGCTGAGCGATGCGCCATTGCCCTGCGATGGCAGGTGCTCCCAGCGGTGGACCTTCTGCGGCCCAGGTTACTCTTCCCGAGAGGCCAATAATTAATTTAACTGCCACCTGCCACCGTGGCAAGTTTGCTCAATATCTGGTGGGCAGGTTATGATGACGTTGCAAGGTCACGTGACATAGGTTGCCAACCTGCCTTCTAGATTGCTCTCTGGGGATCACCTGCCAGAGCCACGCCCGTGATTTTTCGCCCACAACGCCAACGCCGACGACGCCGACACCGGATTTTTCGGACAACAGGGCGTTTAACGCTATCACGTTAGTAAACGCCAACGACCCAACCGCGTCTGAACTGAGTGTGAATTGTCACAAAGATAAAGTCTGCCTCTTTCGCGCATGCGATGGCGCCGTAGTCATATCGCTTATTCAAATCATACTCACTTTGTTCGATCGTGTTTCCAACCCGAATTACCACTGAGAATCTGCGGCGTCTGAAGCCTACACCTCAGTGTTATACGCAAAGTGGAGAGGGGGTACGGTTTATCACACAGTGATTGACTGACAGGATCAGGTCACCGGCTCGCGGGGCTTTAACCCGCCATCGTCAGCGGTTGCTCCGTCCGAAGAGAACACTATTTAATGGTAAGGCATACTCGACCGCATTAATCGAATTGATCGTCTGTAGTATTTTTGTTTTGTGCATAGTTCTGCTTCTTTCGTTATGTCTGCACTGCGTTATCTATTTTCCATCTGTGTTTCATTACGGGTATTCGTCAGGAGATCTGTTTATGCATTCGCGTCGTACTATCCGCATAACTGCTGCAACACATTCCTGTATGTTCATGGTGTCAATGAGCTTTGAGCATCCTCTTTCAAACAGCTACCCCATCCGTGTCTTACAGCTGCTCTCCGTGTTAAGTGACAGGGATAGAGCAGATTGCGTTAGCGTATGAAAGCTGGTTAATGATATCCTGGCTGGAATCATCGAAAGAAGACGGGTATCGCGGCAGGTCGTGTCATGTTGAGAACACAGTTGATGACCCTTCAGCGTGACAGAGTGGATTCCAAAAGAAGCCATCTGCCGCAAGGGGCTACAGAGAGTTCAGAGGGCGGATGTTATAAGGAAGTTTGTGCAAGTGTATAATGGCCGCAGCTGGAACAGGAGGTCAGGGTTAATTTGAGAGATATGGGTTGCAGACAACATATGCTGAAGACAGTGACCCGAGCAGTGACGTTCTGAAGCTTATTGGGAACCCGTATTGAAGTTTGAGGTTTATTTTCCTTCAAATAAATGAAAGAGGGAACTGTGACAAAAGGCGGTAAGGCCTGACGAGGTCACAGTTCCCCAAAACAGTTCATGCAGCAGTGTGCAGCACATAAAAACAAAATTTAAAGTAATATGACAAAAAAAAACATTGGGACAAAAAAACATTGCAGCAAGCGACAGTATTTCAATAATAAATAAAACAAAGACAGTGCACCATAAATCATATCAAAGGTAGTATATAAACATGGCAGGAGGTCACAAAAGGAAACGCAAACACACAAACAATTTAACATATTATATTGTCCTTACTATGTCCTTATATTGTCCTTTATTACATTATATTGTCCTTACATTGTCCTTATTATTATGTCCTTACTACGACCACTACATTTAAGGTGTCACAGAAACAAAACCAGCCGCGGTTCATGCAGGGAGTATGGCGCCCAAGTGTTGAACCCGGGGTCGCGGGTTCGATACCGGCCCCGGTGGGTGCTTTAAAGCGAGGTGAAATGCAGATGAACTCCCGGGTACCGGGTGGTCCATATATATCCGGAGAGCAGAAATTAATCAAGAAATCGATCAATCAATCAATCAACAAATCAACCAGTCAGCCAGCCAGTCAGTCAATCAATCAATTAATTAATTAATTAATTAATTAATTAATTAATCTCTGACGCTATTAAAATTAATATCAGCAGGCGCTTGAATTATTAGTAAATGACGGCCCGAATTGACGTGCTAGTAGCGAAGAGTAAGAAAAACGACTCAGAACGACGTACAGGCCCAAGCAAAGAAGTACGTGCACTTGATGCGCGGACACTACGGGAATCTCGGAACACTTACACATCATCATCTTCTTCTTCTTCAGTCTGACTATGCCCACTGCAGGAAAAAAGCCTCGTTCGGCGTATACTCTGTGTTGAACGTGGTGGTGGTGGTGGTGAAAAACTTTAATCAAGAGAGCTTGAGGGTTAAAAAAAATAAATAACCCTGCTGCATGGTCGGTATCCTTAGTCCGGGACACCGCATGACGAGGCCCCGTCTCGCGCCCGCTTGACCAGAGCCCTTTGGGACTCCAGTGTGGAGCAGTTGAGGAGGGCAGTCTCCCATGCCTCTCGGGTGGGGGTGGGGGAGGGGGGAAGGTGAGGATTCTGAGTACATGCCCACACCATGTGAAATATATCGCAGATCTCTCCACAGTGCGGGCAGCGCCCATCTGTGTTCGGATCGAAGTGTTTTGCTATTGCAGGACAGAGAACGAGGTCTTTGTCCTGCAGCGGGCGTAGTCAGACCGGCGATGATGATAACTTTTCGGCGTCCCCTCTTCACCTTTCCCGGCAAAGAAAGGTCTCGTTAGGCTTAGGTTCGTCTATCATGCTAGCGATCTTCGTCTCCCGACGTTGCGCGTATCACCGGTCTGCGACAGGAGAGAGTGTCGGTCTAGCAGCAGACTGCATGCTACAGGTTTCCGACCGGCTGCAATTCAATCGCAGCGTCGATGTACTCTCTCTGCGACTGACCAACGGAGAGCGCCCAGACGGTGTGCCACGTGGGGCGGAAGCAAAACCGTTTAGTGTAATCTTGCCTTGTATCAGAAAGTAGGCTGATTATAATAACGTAAACACATTCCGTGCAGCGCTATACTGTCGCGTTCAATCATAGGGTGCCGATGCGAACATCAAGTAACCCTACCCTGTGTGTCGCTACGGCCGAATGGGTACGTGTTTTCTTTCGAAACACAGGCTGGCGGACAACGGACGAAAATGAAGGCACACAGAAGAAACACAATGCGGTACGTGTTGCATATGTAAACACTTACCCAAAATAACACTGCGGCATTACCGACAGCGCCAAATACTTTGATTTCATCATAATCAGCCGGAAGAGTTGCGGCGGTTAGGTTTCTGCGCTAGCCCTCAAATGCAAAATGTACGTGTTTACATACATCCAATTTTGCACTAGGCACAGTTATTGCCAGTGCAGAGATTCTCTGACTCGAAGAAAAAGGACAAAATTTTTTTCAATAGTACGGAGTGTAATACCCCTGTCAGACGAGCAAATTTAGTGTCATTTTCAACGACTGACACTCGCCTGTAGTGTCATTCGCATCGTGTCACACGATAGACTTTAATGACACTCGCTGCTGAACGCACTCGGCAAGAAGTGAGTTTGGGGAACTCACTTCACTTTTCCCGAGGGGCGAAGTGTATAGCCTCGGTAGCAGCGTTTCGAAATTAGAATACAACGTCGGCAATAAAGATGGCGTTTTATTGAACGCAGCTAATTTTTTTTGCCCTCTTGTTCATGTAAACTTATTTTCGTTGCCATTAAATATATATACTGCACATATTCCGACATTCTTGTTTTCAGCTGCAATAATTTTTTAGGCAGCTGCAGCGGTATGGCTATGGCGGCTAGTATGGCGACCGTAGCAACCATCTGCAACCGTTTCGGTGTGACGGTGCAACAGTGCAGTGTTTGCAATCCAACGAGGTTCTTTGCCAGTGCAGTGAGTGTGTGCAACATGGAGTTCTGCACAGCGGCTGATGCAAGAAGAGAGCGGGCGTCAGCTGCGCAGAAACTTTATCGTCGTGGGTCGTCATGATGCTTCAAAAAGTGAAGCACTGCTCCTGGCTTGTCTCGTCTTGCGAAGGCTTTTTTGTAATCGCAAATATTGCACAAAGATCCCGATTTTCTTAAAAAATTGCTTGCAGTTTGGAATCTACTGTACATTAAAGCTTTGAAGCGCGGAAAGTAATATTTTTTGTGCCTTACTTGAAACGCCATCGTCACCACCATCAATTCCGAATGACACTATTTTTCCGTGTAGCAGCACGCCCCGAAAGTGTCACTCGTTCTGGAGAAGTGCACTTCGTGAAAGTGTCTCTGCCCGTGCGACAGGGGTATAACTCTGTATTCATCGCCTTTCATCATCATCAGCCTGACTACGCCCACTGCAGGGGAAAGGCCTCTCCCTTGCCTCTCCAATTAACCCTGTCCTTTGCCAGCTGCGGCCACCGTGTCGCCGCAAACTTCTCAATCTCATACGCCCACCTAACTTTCTGCTGCCCCTGCTACGCTTGCCTTCTCTTGGAATCCACTCCGTTACCCTTAAGGACCAGCGGTTATCTTGCCTTCGCATTACATGCCCTGCCCAAGCCCATTTCTCCCTCTTGATTTCGACTAGGATGTGATTAACCCGCGTTTGTTCCTTCACACACTCTGCCCGCTTCCGATCTATTAACGTGACACCTATCATTTTTCTTTCCATAGCTCGCTCCGTTGTCTTTAACTTAAGCTGAGCCCTTTTCGTTGGCCTCCGCGTTTTTGCCGCAAAGGTGAGTATCGGTATGGTACAGCTGTCGTGCACATAACTGTGTGACAAACATCACCGCATTGAGCAGCCCGGCAGTAACCATGGCTTTTATTTGGTATTGCTGGGGGTCTGTTATTTTTCTTTCTTTCTTTTGGTAGTAGCACCCCAGGAATACATGCGCGAATGCACGAGCGAAGGGAAGTGTCTGCAAGATGTCCCACCTCTAAGAAAAGAATACTTCAGAACAGCTTCGGTATAAAGGCCGAAAGCGACGACCTCCCCATGTTTGCAAACAGTGTGACGAGGGGGCGTTATCGGAGTGCCAAAAATTTGGATTTGTTGTCAGGAGTGTGCCACCCGATTGTGCTTCTCTGTGGAGCCAAGCACTACTATCGATGATGACCGTTTAGTGCGTGAAGTTGCGCGGTAGCGATATAATGCAGGCATCGCCATCCAGGCTTATGAGCGCCATGAGAGCAGTTGAACCCGTCGGTACTTCGGGAGTACTGTAGACCAGACAAGACCTGGCTGCCTGCCCCCCCCCCCCCCCCCACACACACACACCCCCCAGTGACAACATCATGTTCAAAGGATATCCGAATCATAGCCAAATATCTAAACACCAATTAGTACTTGCGAGAGATGTCCGTGGGAAGTCCTTGTTTTAGATGTCCTGAGAAGTTATCTGGTGGATATCCCGTTCGTGTGATTTACGGACAGCAACTTGATATACATATTCTTTCTGTAGAGATGTCCTGACAACGGTTATCCGGTGGCTGTCGCACGTACAGTCTTTGTGAAAAATATGTAGCCCTAAGCTTGGGAGCGTTGAGGTCTTAAGTTTGTGCCGCCTTCGTGAGATTGGGGTCCCTGAACATACTAGAGGAGCCGCGCTGCAGGGCTCAGAAGCAGACCCCTTAGGGCTTCATACTTTTGACAAAGACTGTACATTGATACGTCATCTGGGTCCCAGGCCGGAAAAGATTTCCATGTTCTAAGACTGGTTCGGTTTCTTCCGGAACAAACTTTTAAGCACGGTGGACCGTTGTTGCAGACGGTAAGATGGCGTAGGCCAAAGACCTGAAAAAGTTGAGTCTGTTAGAACTCGTGCTGATAGATTTAACTCCAAGAATCAAAACATGCACGGAGCAACTATCTTTCGACAGCATGTTGGCGGCGCGGTGAACGGCCGCCGCGGCAGCTGTGACTAGGGCCCATATTTCAATTTGCATTCCTTTCGAAAACACCCCTATCGGCGATTTCAAAACAGACACAAGTTGGGTTACGGGCCCTGGTCCGAGAATAGTCGTCAAAATGGAGGCTAAGCGTAAGCGTCGTTTCGATGCAATATATGGCCTTGCTGATAGAGAGTAACATGCCCAACATTCCTTGACAAACATTTTGAAAATTGGAAAATTGTAAGACACTTTTATAGAGATATTGAATGTTACGGTCCATTCTTCTTATATGCGGCAAAATAATTTTATTATAGTTTCTCCATCGATCGCTTCGAACAGTTAAAACTGTCATAGAAAACCAATGGGGAAAGCTTTTGACGACAGAAAAAACGTTGATAGAAACAAAAATTCAAGACTGCCGACGGATAATCTGCGGATGTACTGAGCGACATAGTGAAAGGTTACATTATATGAAAAAAAAAAATACGTTCGTCGAAGCTTTCCTGTTGAAAAATGCTTTTATCCTGAAATGTTGGGTACGTCCACCGTACACGATAAACATGGTAACTGCTACTGCACGGAAAATGTGGCTAGGCAAACCTCAACGGTAACATCGGCAACACGTTACCGTATTTGCGTGTGGCTGACCGGTGAAGCTAATACTGCCTGCGGACGAAGATAACTACGATGATGCTCGATACGCAAAACGCAGTTGCTGGCACAAATACTGCAGATTGCCAGGAAAGAGCTGAAGTACAAAAGCAACGTTACGAAAAGCTGTACTCCATTACATACATTGCAGGCAACGCTGCCAAAGCTAGCGCGCCTGTTCGCGCAGGCTAAGTCCGCACGCAAAAAAGTAGTTCGCCGTACAACCAAACCGAGCACAAACGTGTTCTGAAGCGACAAATCTTAACCCTTTACTGCACGATTTTTTATTTTATGATAAGATTATTTCAGGACATGCAGGCAGTCATAAAAATCACTATATGCACATGGAAATTTGATTCGCTGGTTATCAACATTTTTTATTGGCTGAAAAATGGTATGTTGCATATTTGCAACAATGTGCACAATGAAAACACCTTGCAAAGCTGAACACCGTTCTTGGTGAGAATGAAATACAAATAATGACCACTGAATCAACCACAGTAAAACGGTCATTTCATTGTGTGATACACGTAGAAGCAATTGCTCTTGTTTGTAGAGCAGAGATGAATGCCACACTTAGAACAGTAGCTCATGCAGATTCCGGTGCACTTGGGAAAATTGCAGCGCTGCCTCTTTTGGCTCCAAAGAACCCAGTGGCCAACCTGAAAGAATATATGTGATTATAACCTTTGAAACAACTCATGATTGTTTAGAAATTATACCTCATCTAGCCGAACATCCTGTGTAGGAGTGGGTGCAGTTGGGCCCCTCTTCTTCTTCACCTCAATGGCTTGTTCAATAGATTCGCTGCTTGGTCTGCCCCTTTTCTTCAGCTGCTTTTTTCCCGCCTTGCAGAGTGATGTAGCCAGATCCATCTTGAATTCTTGAATCCATCTTGAACCAAGGTGCACATTGTTGCATATGTGCAACATACCAACTTTAACGCGCCAGAAACAAAATATTGCATTATAAGAACGTTTTCTGCCTTACACACATTAACAATGATGCGTAGTAAAGACTAAACAATTTCACTGCACATTATCCAGTTCAGAAAGGCATAAAAAACGGCAAAACTTACCGTTGTTACAGCACGTGAGCGCGCGAAGCAATCACCATGTTTGTTATGGCTGTGATTCCACTGAAGCAGGACAGATGGCAGCACACACGATGGCGCGCTTTTCAAACCTATGTTGCAGAAATGCAACAACGAGCACAGGAAGCTCCAACTCAGATTTCCTTTTGTTTTTGGAGCCATTTATGCTAATGTTGCATATATGCAACAACGTGCAGTAAAGTGTCGTGACTGGCACCTCCCGGACTTCGTTTTACCTCTTGCCACATTTTCGTCCTGCGATTCATCGAGATTTCGAGAAGCAAAAAGAATACGTGGCAGTAAGATACGCGGTTGGTAGGTCGAATCGCCCCTACTCAATCCGCGCCCAAAAAGTAGTTCACTCTCCGTGAAAATTATGGACAGAGAGCCCGAACACTGAGCGCCTCATAGCTTCGACTGTGATTTTTAATGCTACCACATCGTTTTATACCGCTCTTTGTATTCGTCCAAACAATGACCGGAGTTTCGAGAAGAACGAATGATACGTGGCGGAGTAATATGGTTTCGCGGACGCACTACTTCAGTAACCTCTGCAGCGTTGTCTGCTATGTATGAAACAAAGAGTTTCTTACTATTACCTAGAGGGAAAGCTGGCAGCGCTGCACTTCAGCCATCATGGACGCCCAAAGCATCATGGGGCGGTGAGCTACTTGTTGCGGCACAGTCGAAATTTTTCGGGAACATGGAGTGGCACTACTAAAACGTTTCATTCCGAAAACGCTGTTCGTGTGCGCGCAGACGACTTTCGCGCGAACGCAGTGGCCAAAACCCATAGTAGTGAAAACGCGACGACACACGACGCCAATAAAAGGTTTCACTTTTCCGAAATACCATTTAAAAACCTCTTATAGTATTTAAGCAACAGAATCTTTTTTGAAAACATATTTACTTTTAAAAGTGCGCCTGTTAATTACGAAATATTAGTTTTTACAGTGTTCACTACTTGGCCAATAGGAGAGCGAGTTGTCTCTTATTTTGGGCAAACTTTGCACTTAAATGCTTTTCTGCTCGTTTGTTGCAATCATTATACAAGATATTGAATGTTAGGACGTTTGTAGTTATCAAACAGCTTTATTTTTTTATTATTTTTTGGCCAAAAGTTGCAGTTCCGCAACAAGTAGCTCACCGCCCCATGATGCTTTGAGCGCCCATGGTGGCTGAAGTGGTCTCGAGGGGTCGCCATGCAAACTCCCATAGACGGGCTGCCAGCTTTCCCTCTAGGTAATAGTAAGAAACTCTATGGTATGAAACGAAGAGCTAGCTCCTTAAGTAGACACCGCCGGCTGCTTCGTGTAAGCGACGAGAATTTTCTGCAGCTGTTGTCTCTGCATCGAAACGATCCAAGCAGCTTAGGTAATGGGCCCGGTATTGTAAATGGATGGCCTCAATGCGGTCCTATGTGGGACCAGCTTTTGAAAATGCATTTCCAATATTGGGCCAGTTAGCTAGGCTGTTGGGGGAATAGCATGGGGAAAAAACGAACAGAAAAGGCAGCTGGGTGCTCAGGCAAGATGGTGGTGTTTCGTTCTCAATTGGGGCTAGTTCACCGCCAGAATCCCAAAGCGAAAGAGCGCCCTCCTTTTCCTGTCCGCGGACAAATATTGATCGGTCTGAATCAGTGACGTCATGCCACGTGATGCGCGGTTCTTCCTCGAGATCTGCGATTCGGTACGTCGTGTGAATACTCTTCTAACGGTAGCATGAAATGGGATATACGTACTTAGTTTAGGAAAAACGCGTAAGCAGTTCGTATTCCATCACTCGTCACCGCACCGCAAAAATGTTTAAGCTAGCTTAACTAACAGCGAAGATATCGGCGATTCAAAAATGATGCTCCCCTTCTCCCCCCTCAACTGACTGTAGTTTCCATGTTTATTTTTTTTTTCTGATCACCTTACTTGTTTTAAAGCATCGGCTCGATGCTTCTTTGAGAGGGGACTAATGCCACGAATCTTTGTATTGTTTGAGTGTTCGTTCCCAAAGCTGCGTGAACGCGGCGTTATCATTCTGTGACACGAGTTGCGACCAGACTTATCTCGATTGATCGCGGCCGCTCGCAGCTGCTTCCATGTTGTTGCAGTCTGTTGTAGTTGCTTTGGCGCCTGGTCTCGACAGTTACTTGTCAGCTTTTGAATTGAGCACGGCTGAGAGCGGCAGGCATTCTCTGTTCGACTACCGCCAAGCACACTTGTTGCTTTCGCCGCCACCGAGTCATTCAATGCTCCGTGGGCGCGAGTCATCCCAGCAAAAAGTTTCTTTCACAACCCCTTTTCGCTATCTTCCTCACTGCCGTATACTGCCGTCACCACTACGTGACAAGCCGAAGCGCCAGAAAAAAAAAGACAGTTATTGCTTAAATTTCGTAAATGTGAGAATGCAGAATTGCATTAACGTTGGCTTGCCTTGTTACTTTACTGTCGGCTGTCTGGTTGCGACTTATCATGTTGTTTTTTATGTCGTACTATAATTGTGTACGACAGAAGCCAACAGCCACATAAACCAAGGGGCAGAGAGGAATTTTTTTTTAATAATTTATTTATTTTGTGGTGTTGATCAATTCAGAATATTACTGAGTATGTGCTTAAAACTAATTTATTAGAAAAGCAGAAGAAAAAACAACCACATGCCGCCGGTGGGATCCGAACCCACGACCTCCGAATTATGCGTCCGGTGCTCTACCTCTGAGCTACGGCGACGGCAGTCAATTCTTCTGCTTTCGGGGGTATTTATGTTTACAAGTAACCTAACCTTGAGAGTGTTCATCAGCGCCACCCACGTTCATAAGCGGCGGACGTAGAACCTTCTGAGTTACCGCAGGTGTGACGTAGAACGTCATCGAACGGAGAGGGTGGAGGCTGCGTGAGAACCCTCTTATGCTTCCTATGGCATCAAGGCTGCCAGAACCGAGGCCCTCGCTAAGCAATTAAGCAAACAAGGTAAGGGGAATGAGGGGCTCGTTATAAATATGACAGAAGCCAACAGCCACATAAACCAAGAAGCAGAGAGGAATTTTTTTTAATAATTTATTTATTTTGTGGTGTTGATCAATTCAGAATGTTACTGAGTATGTTATCGCTTAAAGCTAATTTATTAGAATGTTTTAAGAGCGTTAGTTCTTACTAACGTCTGCCAAGGAGGCGTCTGTCTGCATTGAAGGTCAAATTTACCAAAACAGCAACCACGTGACCACGCTGTATCACATAGCAACAGTGGGCGCGTAGCGCCTCACCAGATGCCTATATTTTCGCCGTTATATATGTGTCAGATAGGCCGCAATATCGCGCAGAGTCGCCACCTCGCGGCACAGCGGCGAACCCTCTATGGTTTGGACGCCCTCTCGCATCGTCTGCTAGCCAGCAGTGTTTACATGCGTTACAGTTTTACATTCCTCGTGATTGTTGTTTGTTTCGCGGTTGCAGTGCAGTTGCTATTTACATGTCTCCCTCTTAAGCTGCAATAAAGTCGATAATTGTTTATATCCACTACGTAATGCTTTTTCATGACATCCTGCGTCCGTCTTCGGCACTGCACGTTGCCGCGCAGCGCCTTAATGGTGTACTAAAGAGGGATCTGAGCTCGTATTTTTACTGCGGGAACTCGGTGTATACGTTCCGAGCATTCTTAAAAACTGCGAATTATTGTCGGGTGCGGCAGATTTCCCTAATTTAGATCGGATCAAACTTCCCGGCCCCCGCCTTTTTTTGAACTCACCGCTGACGGTAGGAGGAGTCAATTAACGCGTAGAGTGCCTCTCAGGCAGTCACGTGGCGGCTTCGCTTTCGCTTTTGCTTTGGTTTTTAGGTTACCGTGAATAAATAAATCCAGTCAGAGACAACATACCTGCAGATTAGGCCCACGGAAATAAAAATACGCGTGGACTCTTTGCTTTCGCCGATCGCTACGTATCACTCCGCCGATGGCGGATCGTCATGCCGCCACTGGACTGGCTGAAAGATTGGTTGACTCCTCCTATCGTCAGCGGTGAGCTCAAAAAACGGCGGGAGCCGGGACATTAATCTGATTTAAATTAGGGAAATCGGCCGCACAGGTCAATAATTCAGAGTTTATAAGAATGGTCGGAACGTGTAGATCGAGTTCCCGCGGTAAAAAGACGAGTTCAAATTCCTCTTTAGTGCATCTTTAAAACCACAACGTACAGGTCTCTGCCGTCCATACTAGTGAATTGAGTCACCCAGCGATTGTACATTGCCGTCGGCATGTTTGAAGGGGCCATTTTATGCCCTCCAATCGTATGATCAAGTTGAGTTTTTTTTTCTGCTCGCTATGTTAATCGGTTTCGTAAGGCGTTTAGTTATTTATTATTTCTGTTAAATTTTAAGGCTACTGTGCATACGCCACGTCGAAACAGTAAGAAAATTTTGCCCCAGAAAGCCGCGAGAACATTGATTCACATCACGTCCAGCACTTAATTGAAACAGCAAATATTACCTGGTCAAACTAGAGAAAGGTACTCCATTGTCGGCCAAGTAATTAACGTAGTTACTCAGCTAAGTGCGAGTGTTCTCCCGCCTAAGATCATTGCTCCTGACAAATAAAAATTAAGAAAAGCATACCAGCAACATATGTACTACGTCAATCTATAGAGCGGAATATAACAGCACTGAATATCATACGAGCTTCACTACATTTCCCTTCATACGTGCTGGTGTTTACTTGGCGAGGTGTAACAGATTTAATTGTCACACGAATGAGATGACAATCCATTTTTTTTTCGGAACAGCGAAGTAATATGCGCACAGTTTTATTTCCAGTTCCTTTTTTCCAAATATCCCACAATTTATTTTTTGTATAAGGCTGGCAGTGCCGATTATTACAGTGCTAAATAAGTCTTCATTCCCTCAAAACTCTTTTCACACGCCTAACCGCACTCACACGCAGTGATCTGCAGAGCCTTCGAGGCCGCCGCGGTGGCTCAGTGGTTATGGTGCTCGGCTGCTGACCCGGGAGACGCGGGTTCGATCCCGGCCGCGGCGGCCGAATTTCGATGAAGGCTAGATTCTAGAGGCCCGTGTACTGTGCGATGTCAGTGCACGCCAAAGAACCCCGGGTGGTCGAAATTTCCGGAGCCCTTCACTACGGCGTCCCTCATAACCTGAGTCATTTTGGGACGTTAACCCTCATAAACCATAAACCTGCAGAGATACGCAGCGACTGATCAGTAACTTGCACATCATCATATATTGGATTGGATTCTAAAACATTTATTTCCAAATGTCTGAGGTGCTTTAGGCCCCTCGCCAAAACGACGGCCAGAAGGTCTTGGCTCCTGGCGGCGTCTTCTGCCAGTTGGACGACTTTAGTCCGAGTCTCCGGATCGGAGCTGAGTAGGAGAGCCTCCCATTGGTCAAGCGACTATTTTTTTCCCCTCCAGGGGAGCAAGGCGGCATTCCCAAAGAATATGATTGAGATCCGCTTTGTCGTTAGATAGCTTGCACTCATTTGAATATTGTCTCTGATACTAAAGACCACACATAACCGGGTTCGGGAATGTATGAGTTTGGAGACAGCTCCAAGAGGTGGCGCCTGACTCTATGTCAATAATTTATCAGCCGGGGGGTACTTAGCTTTATTGAGTTAAGTAATGTTGTGTGCTCTCTCTGTAACAAACAAGACGATCACTGTCTGTGAAGCCCTCGGTATGCCCCCTGGCTCGGAAAGCGAGACCTCAAGCGAGTTAGTGAGCTGCTTCATTTCCAGCTTCTAAATTTTGGCGACCGTAATCCTCCGAGCTGTCACGCGACCAAACTGTCATTTGAAACGAGTGACACTCGCTTTCAGAGTCATTCTCTCAGCTTCGCACAATTAACTTCACTGAAATTGGCCGAAAAAAAAAAAAAACCATAGCCTCGCAGTAAGTTCAGCGAGCTTACTCCACTCGTATGAAACATTCCTCACACAGTACAAGCGTGAACAGTCAGCTTTCCTGTGGGGCGAAAATTCTTGTGCAATGCCGACGTGATTTACTTTTTGGGAACAGTTCTGAAAAGTGTCAGTGTCGTCTAGCCAGACCAGCAGTGGAGTAGGCAGAACTATTTATCGTTTGGGGGAGGGGGGGCTATAAACAGAGCCTGCGTCCAAACAATATCTTAGTAATTTCTCTGTTTTAGTAAAGCCGAAGGGTTAATTTTTTCCTTCACTACAATATCTGGATAAAAATACGAATGCACACAGGGCTCCTAGGACTTGATTCTTAAAGAACATTTATTTGCCCGCAAAAAAAAACACTCGTACTAAAAATCGCGGTTATTGAAAATATTTGTCGCATAAAATACAACAACACAAAAGCTTCTGCTCTACAACAAAGCCAGCAACTGCGAACGAATTGAATTTTCAAAACCTCTACGCCATTCATGTGAGCCTATGCCCTGTCGTAGTAGTGCTTTGCTTTAAAAAATAAAATGCGTTTTTAATTTTGCTATAGTTTGTGGTCATTTTGAAGACAATGCCAAGGGTGAAAAAAGTCAGCTGACGTGAAAATGTATCTTTAATTGGGTGAATCGTGCCTACAATAAAAGGAGTGCCATATGCGATGGCGAAGAAGAGTGACTATTTTCTGGCAGCACTTCCTATTATAGAGCTGCGACAACGTGCATCTTTTTTTCGAGGACAAACAACAGAGAACAGGGAGGGGGGAGGGGGGGGGGGGGCGCGAAGCAGCGCTAAGGAAATTTTGGGGAGGGGGGGGTGGGGGGTGTTCTGACACCAAGACACGGTGTCAGAACCGGTGTCATAACACCGAAACACGTTGTTCGACGGCCATTAAGGCCGAACCGTTTGTCGCAGGGGGTTCGGGATGGTGTCAAACGTTTCGTCGTGTTGTGATGCGCACGTTTATAAAATTTATTAACTGATATAACGAGGAAATATAGCGGATATAGCGAAGGTGGCTGTAAATCGCAATAGTAGTGCAAAATATATGGGATAGATGGCGCTGCTTTTGTATTAGAAGGGATCTTCCCGGAAACATCCGCGGATGTTTGTATTTGGTCTTCTCCACGTTTGCTGAACACACCGATGTAAACACTTGAAGCTCCCGTAGCTAACGCTCTTAAATCGGACACTGAGGCAGTGTTAGCGGGAGAATTTTTATCGAAATGAAGCAGGCGTGTGACATCACTTTAGCTTCGATACACGGGCGCCGCCATGTTTGCCTACATCGTGCCAAAATACATGCGCTTTCGAGAAGTTTGAAGGCAAAGCAAACTCAACAGTGCACGTAACTCATCGAAACAGCCAAATTTTTGGGGGGCCACAGCGCCTCGGATAATCGTGTTTTCGAAATTCTGAAAACTGATATTAATATAACTTACGGTGGTCTACACGGCTCTCAATAATTAAGAAGCCTAACAGTAACGATTAAAAGATTAACCATTCAATATTAGTTAACCAGCCTGCTGGTTAGCACGTCGTACGTGTATTCTGATGTCCTTGACCACTGCCAATGCAATGCCGAAAAAAATCGGTCTTCTAACTTAAAGAGGCTGTTGTTAAAAATTGCGTAAAATCTTAGGTGAAACACCCTGTATATGTTCTCCAGCGCAGTTTCTCATGAACGCTCTAGTTGCCTGATTGGCCATGGCGAGTGTGACAGTTTAGACTGCGGAGCTTACGACGAAGTCACTCCGTTCGCAGACTGAACATTCTGGAGACAACAGCGAGCTACGTGACCGAAGCGAACCCACGTCTGATCGGTGCATTATTTGTTCACGGCGATACGCGCGATGAAATTGAAATTCGGTCCCTCTCGGCGCTCGCGTAGGGCTGTTCGTACTGCGAGCGATACAAGCCAGTTGATTGAAAGCAAAACACATTCTCGCGTAGTCCGCTCCCGCCAGTACCCAATGGTCCGCAAATACAATAAAATGTGCAATTACATGGACTCATAGGCTGGTACGTTAATGGAATGCCATTAACGCTTACTGACAGGCCGAATCGCCGCGCCTCTGTTGAGAATTATAATCTCAGTCGGGTAGGGGCACTGCTCAATTCGTAGCGTTTTTATGTCTGACACGGTTATGCATCGTCTAAATGAGAGGACCTTTTTTCCAATGCAATCGATGTGATTTCAGTCTCATGACCTATTACAAAGCATGGAAGAGTTTACCGTCCCGTGCATGCCGCGTGTTCTTTGTTCTTTCGTTGCTGTCGCTGCATTTTTGCTCACTTTGCCTTTGGGTAAAATTTCGTGCCGCCTCTTCCTTTCATACCATGCAGTGCAAATTCGATTAGTATTTTCGTACTAACGCCATGTTTATTTCTTTTTCTGAAGTGGCGACACCTACACTCTTCTGATATTCGTGAACATGTGGGGTGGCGAAACAAATTTGTGGCCAAATTTTTGAAGTCCTTACATCGTGCGCTGCTGAACTGAAACAGCCTAGCCAAGACCATCCAAAAACTAAACTATACCTCCTAAAATTACGTACAGTCCTTGCCAAAAGTAACCCGGCATGGGTGGTTTGTTTCTTAGCCGCGTAACGAAGCACTCATGGGAGCCCTTAAGCTCCGATTCTGTGTAAAGAAAGGTGAGACCATGTCCTTACACTATGGCACCGTTCGGTCTTTAGGGGTGCCTTGAAGGCTCCGTTATACGTTTGAGAAGCAAGAACCTGTTGCTCGGTTACTGTTAGAAAAGGGGGTACATAGCAGTTGCTGAGCTATGTGCTCAGTGCTTCGTTCCGCGCCCGAGATTAAGCGCAGACAGGGTTTCTTTCTGTCTGCATTTCATTCTCAAAGAGCGCTGAACATATGCGTAAGCACGTTGTTTGCGCAAGTATTTCTGTTCATCAAATACGTCCACTGCTAGTGAAACTCGGGGCCGGCGAGAAAGCGGTGAAGAAATGACATCGCAGACGCACTGAGACCTTCGCATAACGTAGTGCGCGTAGATACTGGCGGCGTTTTTTTTTTAGTCGACAATCGCCGCAACCCGCAACAAAATATTGATGTATAGAGGATATTGGCGTTGCGTACAGCATGGCAGCTTTTGTTATACAGATGCACGGACGCGCTTGAACGGTGGTCAAGCAGCCGGACATTGCTCCGCGCGCCGGATTAAAAGCCCAGGGGAAGGTGGAAACAATGGGGTGTCGCGCAGCCCGCTCCTTGTGACGTCATCACGATTGAAGCGCCGCGGTGTCGGCAGGAGTATCGACCAAAAATGGGCGCTAGGTGTGTAAACGATGATGTTGGACTTCCCGCTGTACAGGTAATGGCGGCACCGTCGGCAGTGATGGCACAAGCTCACAAAAATCGCAACATCTTGCTCGGGGTTTACTTTAGTCCCATGTAGCTCCATCCCGCCTGCGACACCCGGGCATGTCCAGCGAGGAGCCTCGCTATCTCGTACAAATTTCCCGCTGACGTCATTGGGGAGGAGATGCGCGGTGAGGTGTTGCTCTAATCCGATGCCAGGTATTGAGAACAGCGATTTTTAAAAATTCTTTATAAATTGTAGGGACCAAGTGGAGCTTTTAAGTTTGACTTGAATACTCACAAAGACCACCTCTACAGTTATGTTGCACTAGAATATGACCATAAAAATAATTTCGGGGACCCTAATTTTTTTTGTTGCAGCCATCCCTTATGAAAAGGGTCTAAGGAAGTCTATAGACTTCTTATAGATTCTATTGCTTTCTTATAGATATTTATTTTTGTCTATTCATAGTCTATAGACTCCCTATAGACTGGCCATAAATCTATAGATTGTCTATAGACTGTCTGTAGCTTTTATATTGACTATAGACTGTGCTCTGGGACTTCTGTGTATAGAGTCTATAAACTGTCGAACAAATTTTTATAAGCGCTGTGCCATCCTGGTAACTCGATAAGGCCCACTTTATGCTGTTTTACTATGCCCCTTATTTAAGTTTTTTATTTCTTTCGTTTTGCTGCTAGGTTTCAAACATACACGGTGTGCGTGATAACAGACGTCAGTGACTCAAGTTCTGTTTACAAAAATCCCGAAACAATCCATACGAAACTACCATTCAGTTTCCGCTCCCATCCATGTTTACTAAAACAACTGTACACGAGTCCATATCCAAACACGTAATTCAGTGGCGTATACGAATCCTGCATTCGATTCCACGTTTGAGTGCCGCCTAGGCGCCGACCGAGCGGCACAGTTCGTCGATCACGTAGCGTATCTTGACGATGGCCGCGTCCACGTCGTCCGAGTTCACGTCGTTGTGGAGCACGGCGCGGGCCTTGGACATGCTGATCGGGATCATCTTCACCGTGATGGCCTGCTGCAGGTCTTCGTACTCGCGCTCGGTCACCTGGCGGAGGAAAAAGAATCAAGGCACGGAATTGGGCTTGGAAATAATTCCCTCAGACTTCATTCAGGAGTGAGGTTAAGATCGGAACAGGTGGGTAGCCTGATGGTCAACTTCAGCAGAGGAATGAATAGAGGACAACGGGCGCATTATCATAAAATGCTACATTTCACTGCCAAGTCATTCTACTTTTTTATTGCGAGAGCATTATTTGGCTCATTATGCGGAAACCCCTCCATCCGCCGCGGTGGCTCAGCGGCTATGGTGCTCGGCTGCTGACCCAAAAGACGCGGGTTCGATCCCGGCCGCGGCGGTTGAATTTATTTGGAGGAGAAATTCGAGGCCCGTGTACTGTGCGGTGTCAGTGCACGTTAAAGAACCCCAGGTGGTCGAAATTTTCGGAGCCCTCCACTACGGCGTCTCTCATAGCCTTAGTCGCTTTGGGACGTTAAACCCCATAAACCGAACCGAACCGGAAACCCCTCCGTCATCAGAAACTCGTGGCCAAAACGCAGAACGCAAATGACGTCATCACCCCTCCTGGAGCAATAGGCCGCCGGCGTTCGCACCGCCACCTATACCTCAAAGCGCGGCTGAGGTGTCCACTGACCCAGGGAGATAGTTATGCGCATTTCCTTTCCTCAGAATAAATTTCAGATGTAGTTATCAACTTTTCAGATGTCTCAACCATCGAGTTTTCCGTCAGTGCAAAGCTCTCCACGATGTTGGATACAGCAATGCTGTCGGCTACGCGTCAGCAGTCTGGCTCCGGGGCAGCGTTTAAAATGCGTGGCCTCACGGAACGCCTCTAGCCATACAGTCTTTCTTTTTTACTACCTTCAGTCAATTTCAGGAAGGGTTACCGTGTAATTTGGTTCTCGTTAACGTACACACTGGAAAGCAAAATTATCCAAGACACTTTGGAAATTCTAAAGTATGCTTGGCGAAAGCCTTGTGTCAACCCACTGCCGCTTCCCCGAACCGCTTGGCGCGGAATCACTGGGCCGCTTCATAGCCATGCGTCTCAATCACTCGACTGCAACGAGACGTCTGGAGAAGGAGCGGCGGTGTAGCTGGCACCGCCGACGCGCGTCCGCTCGTTCTACCGCTACTGTGTGACGTCACGGTTGCTATGCACAGCTGCGCCCCCCCCCCCCCACCGGCGCGCCGGTTGCTAAGGGGGAGGAGGTTGCGGCGCTGCGCGAAGGAGAGGCCACAGTGGGCACGATTCCAGCGCACGGACGGACATTGCGAGCTTGAGCCATTAAAGGCTTTCGCCTTAAAAACAGTGCGCTCACACGACTTACACGCGTCAAACAGGGACTCTGCTAGCGCGTTTAAAGTAATCTAATTAGCGCAGAGATGAAAGACCGTGAACGTAAACAACTAAACAAGGACATCAGCACAGTCGATAATAACCTTGTTGAGGCGTTCGCAGAACGTGAGCGGCGATAGCCGACTCGTGTCGATGAAGTCGTAGACGGCCATGTTGGTTTGCACTGTGTCCAGGTCCATGCTTATTAAGGGATTGCCCTTCAGGCTGACCCCTGCGAGAAACACACGCGCACATTTTTGATGTTATCGATGCCCCAGTCTAAGATATGGATTGGCTAAAGCTAAATCTGAAAATTTGTTTATGAGAGGCAAAGGTGCGGCATCGCGACCAGGGAAAGCACGCAACGAGCACGAAAGTGTTCAAGGTACACGCTATTTTAGCCTGCTTTTTAGCTACTTTTTAGCCTGCTATTTTAGCTTTTTTTTTTTCAGGGAATGTGTCCAGTACCACAGATACTTGCGTAAGCGAAGGGGCTTTTTTAAATTCACTGTATTGCAACGCGTCCATGCTGGATCTCTAGAAAAATGCATTTACCCACTGCTCAACGGTGCCGCTGCATCACCTTGGAGGTACTTCATGCAACCTGCAACGATTTTCGTGACTGCATTCCCCGAGTGCCATTTCACTGTATTAATAGTAAGCAATTCATTGTACGCATTATGACGTCATCCCCTCCCTCCATTTGAACTATACCCATCTCTTTCCGTCCCTTCCCATTTGCCCCCCGCGTGGAGTAGCAGGCCAGGTTACATCCAGGTGGTCGAAATCACTACGAAGCCCTCCACTGCGGCACCTTTTTCTTCTTTCACTCCTGAATTTTCTCACGGCGCGGTTGAGGTGTCCACCGAGAAGTGAGATACGGTTACTGCGCCATTTGCTTCCTCCAAAAACTACTAATTGTGTGACAGTTTGTTCAGCCCCCTCCCCGCCCACTGCGGCACCTCTTTCTTCTTTCACTGCTGCCTTTCCTCACGGCGTGGTTGAGGTGTCCTCCGAGAAGTGAGACAGTTACTGCGCCATTTACTTTGCTCAAAAACCACTAACTGTGTGTGAATTCTTCACCCGAACAAGATGTGTATATTGCTGAACATGCTTCCTGTCAAAATTGGTTAGGTTAATTAGGGAACATTGGCAAGGGCTGGTCCCACAAGGGACCAGAATGAAACCATCGATTTCCAATATTGGGCCGATTACATGTGCTACATGGGCCCGTACGCTACAGAGACGCAGGCCAGGGACGTCCGCATACCCCTGGCTAGCCTCTGCGTGTTGTCGTGGTCCTCGTGAAGCCGAGGCACGATGGTCCGGAGGGAGACGAGGCCGGCCGCAGCAACGATCCCTGACTGCCGCATTCCTCCGCCCAGGCACTTACGCACACGGGCCACCCTGCGTAAAGCGGCGATCGAACGTGTCATAATCACCATGCATTATCGATGAAGCTGTTCCAGGAACCACGGTGCTGAATTTCTGGACAAGTATGGAGTCTAGTTGCGCTTTGAAAGTTCCCGCTTTGATTTCCACTGAGCAGCACCGATAAAGTAAGTTTTTTTCTGATGTGGCGGTCACCCACTATTTAAAAAAACTTTGAGATAACTGCGGCGACCGGCAATGGAGCAATGAGAAAGCAAAACGGCCACATACTATTATCGACGTCCGTGGCTACTCTGACGTCCATGTACTACATCGACGCACGTGGCTATTTTGACGTCTAAGTGTATGTTTTCGCGTTTCTTCGCGTTTAGTTCACTAATTACGCCTCATCAACCCAAATTTCCCCCCCCGGCAACATTTTATCACGCACTACCTAACACAACCAAACTCACACACATTTATCTTCAGAGAACGACGTAATCGTGCGGACAAAATTTGCGGACACGTTCTGCGGACACTTTTTGCTGACGCGATACAGCCATATAATGTCTTCACATTAAAAATTACGGTGTACGACAGAGGAAGCGAGTGGCTATACTGACTAATGTACGTACAGCCTTTGTCAAAAGTTTGAGGAATAAGGGACTCGTTTCTCAACTAAGTATTCTTATAGCATCCACGGAAGTCATAAGTTTCGGAGGGGCCAGGACAAGAGTTTCTCGCACCTTCAAGAGATTTGGAACTCTTGGCCTTGTGGGCTCGCATTCGGGAGGTGTTCGGTTCGATCCCTAGTAGCGCCGGGTACCCACAGGTTTTTTAATGGGTGTAAAATTTTCCTCGGCCTGGTGCTTGGCCTTTCTGGGTTGAAATGTTTGGGAAGAGGGCCTTCAACCAAAAAAGTTCTTCAGCACGGCATATAATGAAACTCCTTAGCCCGCTTGACAACGGGCACGCTTCTTTCCATCCGTAAACACCGCATCGATATACTGCATGGTAGCGTGTTTAACGCACCGTAATACGATGCACTGCGGCCAAATTTCTTCGCAAGTATCAGAAAAGCCCCGAGAGACAAAGCGCGGCTTACTTATAGATGAAGTCCTTCGGTCCAGCCACCAGAGACCCGATGGGGCAGGCAAGGCCCTGCAGAGAGCAAGGTAGAGAAGTTTCGCTGTTACTCTGTTACTTAATTCACACGGACGCCAGGAATCAAGTTCAGGCGCAACGTTCTCGGGGGGAAGGAGGGTGCTTGGTACCTTTGAAATGCACATCTGGATGGTGTCGCATCCCCTGAGGATGTCCTTGACCGGGAGACCCAAGTAGGTGGCCGCGTTCATGATCCTCGCTCCGTCCATGTGCAAGGGGATCTTGTTGGCCTTCGCAAATTGCGTGACCTGGAAGACACGCGGTTCAAGTTATGGTAAATGCCCCTGGCCTTCTCCAGAGAGAGAGCGGAGGTGACAGAACTACATATAAACAGCTCTCGTTTACTAAGTTCACGTAAGGAGCATACCTCGAGACAAAAGATACCGCACGAGCTATACCGGTTATACCGGAGTGTTTTTGAACACGACAGCGTTAAAGTTTCAGTTCGGCGGAAAACACGGCGTCGGCTTCGTTGTGACTGAAATATCCCGATTGGTCGACAGGGTAGTGACGTAGAAAAGATGTTTCGTTTGAAAAATTAAAAAAATTGGCGGTGGCTTAGCTCGGCTATGCCAGGATATACGTAGCGAAAGTAGGCATGCGACACAGCTGGCGAAGCAAGCGGAGGCGAGCGCAATGACGAGGCGCGCTGTGTGACGTCATGCCAGATGTCGCGGCGAGCGCGCGGCGTCCGCCAGCTGCGGCGGTTGCTAGGCGACGGCTCAAGGTCGGTCTCTGCGCCTCATCGGAGCACCGCCCCAGCGAAATCAAAAGTTCGTGGCCAATGTAGCTTTCGCTAAAAAAGGTGGCCAAGTAGAATCGAACCGCCGTCCTTTGGGTCAGACGTTGGGCACGCCATCTCTAGACCGTTAAGGAACCTTCATTCAGTGAGATAAATGGAGGCCTTGTACGAGCACCTCACACCGGACAGTAGGAGAATTGCATTAGAGGAACACGAAGTTAACTAGGGTCACTAATTTCGCCACCAATTAATGTGGACGATGATACGTGATAAAGCAGTACGTGATAGCAACAAGTGTGTCGATGTTTGCGGAAGGGTGCGGCAGGGCACCCCTCAAGCGACCGCAGGGATCCTCTAACGCCATCGCGTCATACTCTTAAGGTGAACTTAAGTGTGCCCGAAGTTTTTACTCGAGGTATGCGAACAATGGCGGCTCAATGAATGTTTTAGGCTATCACCTTTCGCTACCCAACCTCAGCACTGCTGCCTTCAGCGTTCTTGGCGGTTGAGACCAGCGCCCAAGACGACCTAGCTGCTCCGAAACACTATACCTTAATCAGGCGTCCTAGCCGGATAAAACTCAAGAACGAAGCGGCGAATGCCCCCCAAAGCCAGCTCTCCAGCCAATGGCGTCGATCAATTGTGACGCCGAGGTTAATCACCTCGCATCCGTTGTCGTGAGATCGCAGGGGTCTGACAGGTGGAAGGGGGTTAACCACAGATGGGATGAAACGGATTAACCGAGATGTCAAGACAATCGGTACACGCCACTTTGCTGGAGGGCCTCCTCTGAGGGACGTTTTGCCGCATTGTTCTTGGGTTTGTCTTTCACCCATGCAAGAGGGTAACCGCAGACAGCTAAGTAGTTGCGCTTGTAAATGCCAAAGGCAGCATTGCCAGTCTATCTGGCGAGAACACAAAATCATTTTTGAAAAACCATGCACAATTAAACCACGCCGACGTTAGCATAAGCGTCTGTAGCTTCTCAGCCGCATGATTAACAGCATATGGGGTACGCGAGAAAATTAGGGGGGGGGGGGGGGGGGGCACTCTGACGATCGAAAGTGCGTGAGGCGAAAGCCTTTTCGTGGCGATTTGACTGCCTCTATTGCTGATTACACGCCGTTTGCGAATGAAAGACTGCTCTTCTGTTGCCAATTCTTATCATTCTACTGATGCATTTGGCTGAATCATTCTGCTAATGTATCTTCGCTGAAGTCCATCGTGTGTGGCTTGAAGTTGCCTGGCGCCAAGCGCATGCGCAGAAGGAACCACCGATGACGTCATCACTTTGATTGACAGCAATAGTGTGACAGAATTTTGGCCGACAGTATAAGCCATTAAAGGCTTAAAAGGACGCTCGTAATGGGCTCACTATAAGGCCGTCGCGAGGATTCTGCCAAGAGTCTACGGGTTATAGTATGAGAACCACCTTCATTGGTGGTGACTGGCATCACCCAATTGCCGCACCTGTTCCATGTAGTCCATAGGCAGGACGGTACCCCCGCAGACGTTGTGCGTGTTCTCCAGGCAAAGCAGTGAAGTCCTAGGACAGTGGAAGTCCCGGTGCCTGACACGGAACTCTAGGTCCTTCACGAGAAGGCGGCCGTCCTTCTGGGTGGGTACAGCCCAGCTCTGCACGGACGCCACCTGTGGAGAGAAAGGGGAACCCTCTCTAATAAAGCGACTCAGACTCCGACTTGAAGCGGCGACGTGTACTGTGCGATGTCAGTGCACGTTAAAGCTAGTAGCAAACATGGGTGTGTTGTTGCCGCGAACAGCGTGACGTCACCTCCTACAGCCTAAGTAGAGTATGATGGCAAGGTCCGCTCCTGAGGGTCCGCACGGTTTTAAAATGGATTTCCTCCTGAAGCCTCTGACTGCCGACGCGCACCGCTAGCTGTCGACCAGCGGTCGTGCAGATTGCTATGCTATCTCTTCCTTCTTTCTCATTTCAATTCCTTTCTCCGAGCACTTCATTTTCAATTCCAAACCTTTTCGGTACTAAGCGGCTTTTTTCGTGTTGTACGACTGAACATTTCCTACCGGGCGATATATCATTGGTGAAAGTTGGGGCCACACTTCTGCGACTGCGATCTGAAGATCCATCCAAGAACTCAGGATGCACCCAGAACGAAGAGTTGAAGTCCGAGAAGAGTATCTTGGGACCGTGTTTTCTAATGAGCCATTCTATTTCCCGCTTTATTTGCTAGTGACGTCAGCCGTGACGAAAACAGGTGAGGACAAGGGCTACCAATCACCGGCACGGCCTGTCTGGTAGCGGCGTCATCGCTGGCCACTCTCCGGTCACCGCATACACTCCAGCTGAGACACATTTATTTTAGGGGTGTGCGAATATTCAAAATTTTCGAATACAATTCGAATATTATATTTTTATTATTCGAATTCGATTCGAAATCCAAGTATTCGTGTTGTTTCGAATATTCGATTCCGAGCGAATATTCGGATTTGACCGTTATTCTATTGAGAGCACCGGTGTTCATTTCGGCTCGCAAGTCTTATCAACATAGACATTGCAACATGGCGGCACCCAGAGCCATGCGTAACGTTTGGCCATGATGGGTAGCTGACTGTGCTAGTGAGCTTCCTTGTGGCTTTACCTGCAAAGCTGGTATAGTCAGAGCTGCGCACGAAGTACCTCGCAATACCTGCCAGTTCAGTGCCGAGTGAGAGGGCATTTTCTGTGGCTGGAGAAGTCGTTTCAGCTCGAAGGGAACGACTTCGGCCTCTGACCATGTGGAGCAGCCGGTTTTCCTTCACGACAACCTTTAATGTTCATCCCAGCGACGTGCTTTTGTGCTTAAGGCAAGCTAGCCTTAATTAATGCTGTGTACTAGTCATTTTCTGCGGTATTTCCACTCCTCTAAGAAATATATTCTCGATTTTGATACATTTTGTGCAGCCACACACACCTTTTGTGTTCATTTGCTAATTTATAGTTGAACTGTGATGTTCTTGGATGCTCAAATAAATGTTTCGTAGTGATTAAATGCGTCTGTCCTTGATTATTCGATATTCGATTCGATATTCGGAACTAAGTATTCGTATTCGATTCGTATTCGAAAAATTTGATATTCGCACACCCCTAATTTATTTTTCATGGCTAGGGCGCAGGACTCGTTCATGAACGTCAGTAGCAAACATGAGTGTGTTGTTGCTGCGACCACCGTGACGTCACCTCCTACAGTCTACGTCACTGGGAGCTGCCACTAATGGTAAATGACCAAATCAATGGAAAATATTACACGGATCGTTGGAAAATACGGCCCCTGGACACCTCAATGGACTGCATTTACAAGAGAACATAATCAGCCGCCCCTGACACCACTACCGTCGAGCTTCACCCCAGACCCTATAGGCATAGTAGCCACTAATGAGAGCCGTGTTTTCGCACGTGCACCACACGCAGTGTGCTTTACCTGGTAGCCGCCTCGACGGCTTCAGCGCATGCGCAGTTATATCGCGGTCCCCCTCTGCAAGCAGTGTACCGTTTTGACTCGCTGTATAACAGACTACCTGCGCTTAAATCGCGTGCTTACCTGAGCCACTCCTCCTTGCTCGTTGAGGAAGAGGTGCGAAGCGTCGCCCACCAGAATCTCCTGTCCCCGCTGGTCGCAGTGGGCCATCACTGCGAACGCCGTACAAGTGCGCCTGCAACGTACGTCCTGAACTATCGCTCTCCAAAGCGGAAGTTGATTCTGACAGCGGAAGCCTGCAGCGCCACCTAGAGCTCACCTCTATCTGAGAAATGTGGAGGTGAGCTCACTGTAAATCACATTTTATTTCCGTGCACAGAACCCGAACGGCTAAGGGAAAAGTATTTTACATATTTTACAATGAACACGTTCCTTTCCACCTCAATTTACTTTTAGGACCCGCCACGGTGGCTCAGTGGTTATGGCGCTCGGCTACTGACCCGAAAGACGTGGGTTCGATCCCAGCCGCGGCGGCTGAATTTCGATGAAGGCGAAATTCTAGAGGCCCGTGTGCTGTGCGATGTCAGTGCACGTTAAAGAACCCCAGGTGGTCGAAATTTCCGGAGCCCTTCACTGCGGCGTCTCTCATAGCCGGAGTCGCTTTGGGACGTTAAACCCCAATAAACCAAACCAACTTTTAGGAGATAATCCACTTGTAAATACTTCATCTGTTTTTAGTTCCCTGAAACAAGCGGCAATCTTAAACAAACTATATCATCACAAAAAGGCCATAAATTCTAAAAATTCTTAACCTGTGCTTTGACGCATTTCGGGATACACCTCACCCATTATCTCAGGTCCGAGAAGAACCCAAGCGGCACAGGTAATCAGCTTAGTATTAGAAACGGATGGCCTCATTGTGGTCGACCGGCCTTTAATTGCCAGTGCGTTCCCAATATTGGGCCAATTAGCTGTGCTGCTGGGAGGAGACTGAGGTCTTTATTCCATTCGTTGGGCTCCTCGGTGTCCTTGTTCGGACAAGGACTGTCCCTGAGGACATCGGATTTCTTAAAGTAATTATACAATGTGTTTGGCGCATGATTGTCTGAGTTTCTTATGCGCCATAAAACACAATGTAACACAACACATCTGATCCACACACTGTCATCGGTGCTCGGCTTTCTAAACATTTCCAACGTGAGGCATTCGTATACTCCCATAAAACAAAACCTAAATCCCTCTTGTGCAGCAAATGCAACTGTGGCTATATTAAGGCGAAAGCCTTTAATGCCTCATCGTTGTCGACAGAAGGTTGTCAGCAGACGTGTCACGCTTTTCGGATGGTCGAAATGGTTATGACGTCAGAATGCGCGGATTCGCAGTACTGAGGTCACCAACGGATGCCTGACGCCCCCTTTTGGAGCAGACGACAACTAATAAAATAGTTGTCCGCTTCGACAGGGGGCGTAAGGCGCCCGTGGGTGACCACATTACATACCTCACTACTGCGAACAGAGCCATGGATACAACCGAACTCATCGTAGCAGAGAGATTCGTGCTAAAGAAGCAGTCAAAGTCGGCAGTCAAAGTGTGTAGTTGTAACGTGTAGTAAAAGTGTGTAGTCAAATAAAGCACTAGTACAGCACAAACAGTCTCGTAAGTCAATGAAAAAAAGTGCGCCAGGAAAGGCTTTCGCCTTGCAGCACTTTAGAAAGCCAAAGTGCCCCCTGAATTTTTTCAACTGCACCAATGACCCGCCGGCGAAGCCTTCGCCGCATGTAACATGTGAAGCACCGGGTTGATTCAGGTCATCGGTACAAGCATCCCCGCGGCCAGGCACTCTGCTCTCTCACGCCGCGTCACAGATTACGCAAGCTGAACAAGCAATTATAACAAAGCGCACGTGAGTCCCCTGTTTGTTCGGAAGGCGCATATCTCGTCTACTCGAGAGCAGAACCGCGCAAGGTGTGATGAACCGGCTGCTAATGAGCTAACACGTGTGCGAAGGCCCGCGGTTATCGGTGAAAAAGAATTCCAGTGGCGTGTGTTCGAGACCAAGCGAAAGTGCTCGTCCACGGCGCCTTTCAGCCGAAGCAGAACAAAGGGAGCGTGCGATACGTTTATTGCTGTAGAAGGAGAAGAGATTTGAGACCGGATAAGATAATCGCTGGATAAGCCCTTGGGGGGTCGCAGTTGTTCTCATGCGCGCGTTTGTGCACAGTGGGATCCGCATATTGCGCGGAAGCGTGACGGCCCCGTGTCGCAGAAAAGCCGGTGTCGGCGTGGTCGTCGGCGTGACCAAAAAGTTAAATCTAGTCAATTAAAAGAGGCTTCAATAGATGGCGCCAGCCGCACCAGCGGCGCATTGGGAACGCACGAACCTCGGGCCCTCGAGCTGCGAGTCAGAAACGCTACTGCTATACGCCACGCAGACATGTTCGTACGGCTTGGTTAAAGCGGGGCTTTATCTGTACGTCGTGCGGTCTTTCACATTAAAATCGTGGCTGCTGACCCGAAAGACGCGGGTTCGAACCCAGCTGCGGCGGTCGAATTTCGATGGAGGCGAAATTCTACCCGTGTACGGTGTGATGGCCGTGCGCGTCAAAGAACCCCAGTTGTTCGAAATTTCCGGAGCCCTTCACTACGGCGCCCCTCATAGCCAGAGTCGTTTTGGGACGTTAAACTCCATAAACCATAAACATAATAATCGTGACTGTGAAAGAGAAAACAGTGTCAGTGCCTGCATGAACACGAGGAACCGCTATCGCGTCATACCCTAAAAGGCGGAGCTTAAGTGTTCCCCAATTTTTCCCAACAGGTTCTGAAGCACGCGAAAACGCTGTTTCTTCTCATTCCCTTGACGGCACTCTCTCTCTCTCTCTCTTAAAGTGCACTGTTTGCATTCCATTGATGTATTCTGGTAAGGATTCTTAGCCTCTAGCTTGTCAATTTTCCTCTTCTTCTTAGTGTTCATGCGAGTTTCCTTAACTTTGATCGAAACATAGCACGAAAAACAAAAGCGCTCGAAAGAGAAATACAAGAACTTCACACTTCTTTGTGTTCTGTGCTTTATCTCGACCATCCTAGCAACTCTCTTGTGTCCCTCTCTTAACTTCTCTACCCGCAAGCGCGCGCACGCACGCGCTCACACACACACACACACACACACACACACACACACACACACACACACACACACACACACACACACACACACACACACACACACACACACACACACACACACACGCACACGCACACACGCACACACGCACACACGCGCACACGCACACGCACACACACACACGCACACACACGCACACACACACACGTGACACATCGCTTGACTTTGAAATTTTTCGAAGCGCTAAAACAACAAGGACCCAGAGAGAACAGACAGGGACGAGCGCTTCCATCACAAGGGTCTTAAAGCTATTTCTTTCTCATGAACCGATCAATTAGAGAAACACTCGATGTTGTGCAGCGCATAGCTCAGCTACCATGAACAGTATAGTGTTGACAGTCATTTAGTTTCAGAGAGGAAAAAAAGGAGTACGAAAGAATCAATAGCTTGGTTTATGGTGTTTAATGTCCCAAAAGCGACTCAGGTTATGAGGGACCCTGTAGTGGTGGGCTGCAGATAATTTCGACCACTTGGGGTTATTCAATGTGCACTGATATTGCACGATATTCTGAAAGGTCATTCACCTCCACCAAATGACAGAATGAATGATTGAATTAATTACTTATTTAATTGTTTAGGTTATTGTGTTTAACCTCTCAAAGGGACTCAGGTTATGAGGAACACCGTAGTGGAGGGCTGCAGATAATTTAGGCCTGGGATTCTTCAACGTTCACTGGCATCGCGCAATATGCTGGCCTTTAGCATTCACCTCCACCGAATGATTGAATGAATGATTCAATTAATTAATAGTTTGGGTTATTGTGTTTAACGTCCCAAAGCGAATAAGGTTATGAGGAATACCGTAGTGGAGGGCTGCAGATAATTTCGGCCTGGGGTTCTTCAATGTGCACTGACATCGCGCAATATGCTGGCCTTTAGCATTCACCTCCACCGAATGATTGAATGAATGATTCAATTAATTAATAGTTTGGGTTATTGTGTTTAACGTCCCAAAGCGACTCAGGTTATGAGGAATACCGTAGTGGAGGGCTGCAGATAATTTCGGCCTGGGGTTCTTCAATGTGCAGTGACATCGCGCTGTACACGGGCCTCCAGCATTTCGCCTCCACCGAATAAATGAATGAATGAATGAATGAATGAATGAGGATCAGACGCTCACCTGCGGCCAGGTTCCCCATAGTTCCCGTCGGCACGTACAGGGCGGCCTCCATACCCAGAAGCTCGGCCACCACGCGTTCCAGCTCTGCAAAGCGCAAGCCGGTGAGCTCGTCAGCGCAGTGCTAACACCAACAGCGTTGTAGAGGACGCTGTTTCTTTCTTTTACCCTTCGTGTATTCTATTTTTCTGTTCATTTTCTCGCGGTCCATCATTATTATCAAAGAAAAGAAAATGTGTTGTAAAGGTGAAAGTATATTAGCACCTCTCGACCACACGTTTAGACTCTGTACACTGCTCACATTCTATATTCTGTCTCCAAAAAGGGAGGCTCAAAGTGAGATGAAAACAACAGTACGGCGATCATTATCGATCGTTCTTCGAGCGATATTGTCATCAAAGCTGGGTCCCGAAAATGCGGCGATGGTGCTAGCAGCATGTCAAAGCAAGAGCTGGTCTTTTGTAACGTATAAAGATACCAAGAAGCAGCGGTTCGGTAGCAACTCTTAAATTACACTGAAGATAGAACTCCCGAACACGCACGCATCTACCAATTACCTGGTAACTTAGACCAGATTTCTTAATAATCTTATCTGATGCTTTCTTCCATGCTTACCGTTGACGGTGGGGTCCTCCTTGAACACGTCGTCCCCCACCTCGGCGTCCCGCATGGCCTGACGCATCTCCGGTGTCGGCTTGGTCAGAGTGTCCGACCTCAGGTCCACCACTCGCGGGTTGTCCATGGCTGCCATGTCTGCAACGATGCCGCCGAAATGACTCAGACTGTCATTAGGATACTTGACGATCTTTTATTCCGGCGTGTGCACTCTGAAAGAAAGAATAACATTAGAAGCCCCATGGAGCCGAAATTCGTCGTCGCGGCCATAAAGTTTTCCCATTGGCTAACAAGACGTGACGTCATCAGACCATGGCATTCCCATTGGTTGAAAGGAAGTAACTTCACCAGACCATAGCATTCCCACTGGCTGGAGGGAAGTGACGTCACTATAGATCATAGCATTCTCATGGGCTGGAGGGAAATGAGGCGTCCAGACCGTAGCATTTCCATTGGCTGAAGGGAGGTGACGTCACCAAACGGAGCGTTTTCGCTGGCCGGAGGAAACTGACGTCACCAGACCGGAAATGACATCACTTCTCGTAAATGTATCAACAGCTGTTAGAATCGCACTGCGAAAACAATGAAATTAGGTGGTCCTATAAATTTGGTGACACCCCGACGTGAACAGAACTAAAGAATGTGCGCGCACGTGAATCGATACCTATTCTGTTTCGCATTCACTGCGTACAAAAGCCGCATTTGCTGTTCCAACAGCGCCCCGCTGCGGTGGCTCAGTGGTTACGGCGCTCGGCTGCTGGCCCCAAAGACGCGGGTTCGATCTCGGCCGCGGCGGCCGAATTTCCATGAAGGCGAAATTCTAGAGGCCCGTGTGCTGTGCGATGTGAGTGCACGTTAAAAGAACCCCAGGAGGTGGTCGAAATTTCCGGAGCCCTTCACTACGGCGTCCTCATAGCCTGAGTTGCTTCGGGACGTTAAAACCCAATAAACCAATTCAACCACCAGCGACACCTATTTGAAATTTTGGTTGGGGAGGCCCGCTGAATTGCACCAGACGGCATATGCGATCCCGATGGAATCTCGAAGGGCTGTCGCAAGCCGCGATATTTTCGTCCCTATTCGTCTTGTCCTGTTTTGCATGTAAAGGGCCAGTCAAAAGTTTCCAGGTCACAGGGTCTGTTTTTTAGTAGTATAGTCAGGCAGTATAGCAGTACGACGCCCCCGAAGCTCAAAATATCTGGAGAGGGTAGAACTATCGTTCTAACCTCTAAAAAAACATTGATAGCTTTATCAGCATATAAGTGCCCATATATACAGATAAAGAGCAGACCGTGCGGCCTGGGAACTTTTGACCAACCCTGTACGTTCTAGACGAAGCAGAACGTCATCTCTGGAATCAAGTAGACTACAAGCACTGTGCTCGACTAACTGCAATGACGACCTATAGCCCTGCGCGCTGAGCAAGGAAGGGTAACAGGTAAAAAAAAAAAAATCCATCCATACAACCCTCACAAACATTTCTACAGACAGTCTATAGACATTTGTCTATAAAGTCTACAGACTGGCTATAGACAAATCCTAGAGAAAAGTCTATAGATAATACAAATCCTATAGACAGTTTATAGACTATCTATAGATTTATAGCCATACACTTTTACTACACTTTTGTCTATAGACTGTGAATAGACAGATGGAATTATCTACAGGAAGGCAACAAAGTATAGAAGAAGTCTGTAGACTGTCTACAGACCACTTTCATAAGGAAAGGCTCCGTCACAGCTAACAAATGCAACGGCAGCGCCGCATTAAAATGAATTAAAGAACCTTCTTTATATAGGAGAGGTCCACCCGAAGGATGGGGTGTTTAGGTTCGTTTAGATGAAGCACATAACCTCCTTTTCCCGTAAACTAATGAGCTCTTCAAGAAAATAAAAAGAAACAGGCCGACCCGTGAAATAAAGTCGTACGCGTTGCATATAGAATACCTGGTTAAACGCTGGTAATACGCTATACAAGGGTCGCATTACACCCGAGGAACCTCTTCTCTCTCGTCCTTGCCTCAGCTCGTCCTTTACCTCGGCTCTTGCCTCATCTCAGTTCGTGTCTCACTCTCACCTCCTCTTTGGCCATTAAATTATGGTACAACGAAAGTACAAAAAAGAGAGAGAGAGAGTAAAGCATAGATACCAATGGACCCACTGCTTACGAACAACTGACCGCTAAGTGGTCGAAACGATAACATATGCACTGATACGCCGGACGGAAACACAATGATTTAAGTAAAAGAAACAGCGAGGATTCTCGCTCACATGGCAATTCAGAAGACAACGCCGGTTCTAACTGAAACTATATTGCTATCTATGCGATGTCGCTTTTAAACAAACAAGTCGCTGTCGACGGCACGGCAGATGCGCCGAGAAAAAGTTACTTCGCTGATTTTGTTTCTTCTGTCTTACCAGAATTAAGATAGTGCCAGCCTTTACTGAAGAGCAATTGGCTAGTTGTTTGTAAGCACCGTATCCACCTTTACCACGGCCTGCACAAATTCCCCCCCCCCCCCCCCCCCCTCGAGCTAGTCAGGACCGTTTTTCATTCTTCAAATTCACTTGTGCCAACTTTCATTTTAGGCTATGAATCCATAGTGTGCCTCAGGCGTCATGTACGGATTACCGTGTAGGAGACAAGTATACAAGGCGTTTCACTTTATTCAGTGCTTATTTGGAATAAAATGGGCATTTCTTCAGGCATATTTGTAAGTATTCACAATGTTAATAACTACGACGTAGTAGTCTTAGGTGACAAATGTGATAATAATTTTAAAAAATGTACCTGAACACATTCTCTTGGTTATATAACTCAGGTTGAAAAGCCGTGCTCTGTGGGTGTTACAGTATTAAGAAAAACATCTACTTGATAAAATTAAACACCCCGCTGCGTGACCTTCCCTTACTGTGAGCGGAACAATGCAGACTGAAAAGAGTTCTCACATCGTCTCGTAAAAATTACGCCGCACCTGATATATTCGCCACCTTGCAGTGGATTTCGAGCACACAACTGTTTTAAATAAACGCCCGCAAGTTCACATAAGTTTCAAATTTATATATACATAAACGTCGCTGCCTTTGTTTCAAATTTACATTGATGTAAAGTTCGCTATAGCCTTGGGAAAGTACTAGACATGGTAAAAAAAAAGAAAACGAGCACACAACAAGAAACAACGTAGCGAAGGTTTCAGCTTTCGCTACATAATTACGGAGCTCCCTTTAACGTATTACTGACGCATCAAAACAAGCTCGGCTAAGTTCGGGCGTACCGCGTTTCAATTGCTTAATTTCCTTTACACTATCGCGGAACAAAAGAGCTTTCTGGAAGCAACGACGCTGCAACTTACTTCGTCTTTGTTGCAACTGTGTATACGCTGCTCTCCGCGTCCGACCGACAACTCCGGGTATACGGTGGTTGCTGCTACCGCCTCTGAACCGTGCCTGACGCTTCACGAGTAACGACACACCGCTCCGCCCCTCACAGCGGAACCGACTGCGTCGGGCCCGATAAAAGAGACAACGGAGACCGCTTCATTGCTCTGGTGTCCGTTGTCTCGACGCTCGCTTTCTGCGAAGCGTATACGTATGAGATTGCGTGGTTTGCAGCCCGTGGCAGAGATAAACAAAAAGAAAAAATAAAACGGAAGAACAGAGAAGCGAGCTCCTCGTCGCCGCTCGCCGGCGCTCCGGTTAGTTTTCGGTTTCAGTAACACAAACCTCCTTCTCGCGGAGTTTTTGTTAGCGCACACAAAGACGACACAAAGGACGAGGGAGACGGGACAGGGCAAAACGGTTGCAAGTAACAATTGTTGCAACAACTCCATGGCCACCGAAACTCCAGTGGACGTCCCCGGGACGTCCAGATGTCCCCTGAACGTCTAAGGCAGTTTTAGTTACCATTGGGAAGGCAAAACAGCTGCAAGTAGCGTCTTGTCCTGCACTTCCTCGTTCTTTGTGACGTCTTTGTGTGCGCTAAAAAGAACTCTGAGAATGGATCAAATAGCCCAACAACGAATATTACTCAAACCTCCTTCCTTTGCAAGTGCGAAGGCTTGGACCACAGTTGCTGAGCCAAGGTCAACGAAAGGAAAGCCAAAAACAAGGCAAGGACGAAATAATGAGGGTATGCCCTGAGGCAATCAACGTCGCTTTAAAAAATTAGCTGTGGTTTAGCTCTGGTTAAACTTAGAGGATTGCGAAAGCAACATCTGCGCGTATCCATATATTGTTGCGTGAGCTACATTGCCCACAGTCTCGTCATTTCGTGTGCTCTTGCACGACCATACTGCGCATGCGCGAGGAGTAAGTGACGTCACTACGCACAGCTGGCGTGCCGGCGGCCCCGGCACGCTAGCTGTGCGCCGCTACTGCGCATCGGAGAGGAAAGAGAGAGGCGACGGAGAGCGCACGGCACGGTCGCTATGTGCCGCTATTGCGCATGCGCAACTGGCAAGCGCGGCGGCGGCACCTCTGAGTCACCCGCTCAGTGACGGCGGCGGCGCGCCAGCTGTGCGCCGTGTGACGTCACTGCTCCTCACGCATGCGCAGTATGACCTTTCCTCGGCTCCGCGAAATGGCTCGGGTGACTCGCGTAGTGTTGCTTTCGCAACAAAAATAGTGAGGGCGCACGAAACCATGATAGTTTCTCAATATTACCAAGAGGGAAATCTGGCGCCACCGTCTATGCCAGTTTCTTAATCATCCACCGTGTGAATGCCGGGAAGACGAGGTTTCTTATTTGGCTTGGCTAATGTTGGCTCTAAAAAAGATCCTGCCCCTTAATTGGTAGCTGCGTTGCGATGCTCTGGTCTGCGCGCAGGTGTAATTATTTTATTATTGCGCTTTTAACTTGTTCAATGAATTGAACACAAGCGTTAGGCGGGTATGAAAACTTTCATACCATGTCTTCTATTTTTGCCACGAGAAGAGCCGTATTGCTACGCTGAATCCGCACTTTTGTACCCAACAATAGCCAAGCCAAGTAAGAAACCTCATCTTCCCGGCATTCCTGCGCCTCATCGTGCTGTATGAAATTCAGCGCCGTCTGCTTTCCCTCTAGTTCATATGAGAAACTCCATGGCACAGACAGCACTGTACTCCGTGCCTTCATTCTTCTGTCCTTGTCTTTTTTCCAAGCTATTTTTATGTTGGGTTTCTTCTGGTTTCTTCGTTCTACGTTTAATTACTTGTTGCTTGTAGCAACGCGCACCTCTCATCTCCGTAGTTTCGTACTCTTAACTTTCTCATTAACCTCGCTTTCGGGTAACTGTAAAATATCGTTCTCCATTTTGTAGCGGAAGCTACACTAAGATACCTAACTCACATTTGGCGTGCCTATAGCCGCCGACCTTGAATGACCTTGGTTGAGCTATGGCTAGTGTTACTGTGCGCTTATGTCTGGTTCTGGTTCGAGCATATGGCATGGTGTTGCTACGCACTTATGCCTTGCCATGTGTGGTCCACTCAGTGGACCACCCTTGCCCTTTGACCCTTGAACTTTGACCTACAGTGTGTGAAATGGTGTGGAAGCAGTCACGTGACCTTCGCGTGATACCACGTGATTGTGGCGTGATGGAGTGTGGGTGTGACGTCAGCGTCGAGAGTTGTATATAATCGAGGTTTGGTTTTATTGTGGTTTAACGGCCCAAAGCAACTCAGGCTATCAGGGACGCCGTAGTGAAGGGCTCCGGAAATTTCGACCACCTGAGGTTCTTTAACGTGCACTGACATCGCACAGTACACGGGCCTCTAGAATTTTGCCTCCATCGAAATTAGGCCACCGCGGCCAAGATCGAAACTGCGTCTTTCGGGCCAGCAGCCGAGCGCCGTAACCACTGAGCCACCGCGGCAGGTTTCGCGCTGCTGCTTTAACTAGGTTCGGCCAAGTCGAATCGCAGCCTAATTTTTTTCTTACCTGTCAAGCTGCTCCATATTTCTTTCTTTTTATCTGCCTTTCTTAAACCGCAGTCCCACACCTCTTCTCTGCTTCCTTATATCGATCAGCAGCAGCGCTTAAAGTCAGGGGGGGGGGGGGGGGGGTACTGCCATAGGAACTGAGACCCCCTGAGCTGTAGAATGCAAGGAACTACATGAATCCGAAGCAGGCAACCACTTTTTCCAGAAGCGTCGACAGTTAGTGCCATAGTGAGGCGCGAACCGGCGAGATCGACACGAGTAATCGCATGCGCACAAAGCACGGCGAGCGACCAATCGCTCATACGAACACACGACATTCGGGCTGATCTTTACAGCGCACACACAAACCCTCGCCAGTTTCGTCCGTTCGCGCCGTGTTAAAGGGCCACTGCCCTCCTCCTGGTCGAAAATATTTTGTACCTCTCTGGTAGCGAGGCATCGTCCCCGCGCCCGCAAATATTTTTTGAAAAGACTCATTAATAGCGTAGTTACAGCCATCGCAATCAAGCTACTTCGGCATGCTCCTCTCCTTCCGTTCCCTCCTTGAGATTTTTCTCTCTCGCGCCTCGTCGAGTAGGCTCCGCAAGGGAAAATAATAATAATAATAATAATAATAATAATAATAATAATAATAATAATAATAATAATAATAATCTTTATTCATGCCTATAGGTATGAAAAGGAGTCGAGGGAAAAAGCCACAAAGCTTAATTGACAGGCCCTCGACCCCTGGTACATAGATATCGGCAAGCTGGGTTTTTCTTTTCACAGGGTTCTTTCCTGGCACGGCACAAGCATACTTCACAAAGGCAGTGTTACATGTTTATACAAAAATAACACTATGAGAAAAGAAAACAGGAATAACACAGTTAATAAAACCAAGAAAAAAAGGCGTAAAGGAAAAAAAAGTTACAAGCGTGATTCGACATATATAATGTACAAAAAGGGCCTTAAAAGATATGACACTTAAATCAACGTTGTTGTTTTGCAGTATAGTGAGGTGTTTTGGTAGTTGATAGAATAGCATTTGTTGTCCATAATTTGTCCTCATAGTTTCTATATGCCATGGAAAAATATTGCGAGTGTTATACGTCTGATTATTTCTAGTTAATGAGGCCAAAGATTGCAGTTGTTGCATATTATTTCGTACTTCCTTCTTAAAGCGCGATAGTAACTGAAAGCTGTACAAGGAAAAGATTTTCAGTGCATTTAAAATTATGAAATAGTTGGTGGTGCTGCTCTGTTCCCTATTTAATTGGAATATGCATCGTATGGCCTTTTTTTGAAGAATAAAATTTTTTTCAAGATTACCCAGGGACGTGGTACCCCAGACAAGGTGACAGTATTGTAGCTGTGAACAGAATAATGAGTTATACAGAAGTTTTTTAATATTGACTGGAAGTATGGTTCGGTGCCTATACATCGCCCTTCCTCCTCCGATGCTAGCCGGAGGCCTGGTGTCTGGTGGAGTGCGTCACATGTCTACGTCATTGCCTCGCCTTGAAAAGGATTCATTCCATGCTTTTTGCTACCTGGTCTATTTATTGGTAGGGGGAGGGGGGGGGGGGGGTTGAAGGTACAGGTCTCCCAACACCCTCATACATTTTGCTCTTTGGGTCTCCTCGCGGTGATCTTCCTCTCTCCAGTGAGGCTGTGCTTGGCGCCTGTCAAGCAGACCAGCCTTGCTTTTCTTGTAATATCTTTGTTTATTTTCGTTTCTTTCATAAAATATGATGAACATCCGTGATAGGAATAAGCGATGTTTTACCGATGCGTAGTCCCGTAGTGGGCTACGCTGATAATGGCGGGTTTCACCGCAAGATACCTTTTTATGTGATTTTAAATGCCAAATTAAAATTATAAATTCTCGCTTCTTTGATATTGCAGTGCTCAATTCTTACAATATGAGGCCCGATCTTTTCATTTCCGACATAATTTCATAACACCTTTGGTCACTGGTCGCAGTGGCTTCTGCCCCCCTTACAAAAAAAGTTTTAGACACTCTATAGAGTGTCTATAGACTTCTGTCTATAAAGCCTAAAGACTGCCAATAGACAAATCCTAGAGAAAGTCTATAGGTGATACAAATGCCATAGACAGTCTATAGAAAATGCATGGATCTATGGCCATATACTTTTAATAGACTTTTGTCTATAGAAAGTCTATAGACTATGAATAGACAAAAACAATATATGTAAGAAGTCAATAGAGTCAATAAGAAGTCTATAGACTGTCCATAGACCATTTTATAAGGGTGGCCAGAACGGGCGAAAGTTTTTTTTCTTTACACATCTTCTCCTTAGTTTAAGACTATATAGGACGCGCTATAGCTCGGGCGTCACGCCAGCTGCGTCGTCGGATTATACTGAAGCTTGGCTCAGGGTAAACTCCGTAAAACGGCTCTCGCCGCAAAAACAACGAAAGCTCGTTACAGTGGAACATAGCTAGAGGATATGACTGCTCAATAGGACCAAGGAATAGAACAACGCCCATGTGACATAACAATAATTCTATTGTTTCGCGCAAGTATCGTGTTTTCGTTCCATTATCGCACCCCGTCGGATAGCCTCGTAAAGAGCTCTTGGAAAACTGCGGATATGCTACACATTTTATTCGAGTCACATACGCCTCGGCAAAATTGCGTCGATGAATCCAAATACACGTATAGCGAAAGTTCGTTGTTTAGAGATCTAAAGGGAGCCGAAAATTCGCTGAGGTTATTAAGATCGAACTTTTAAAACTTCTGAATGTCGGGCAGATGAGCATGAGCAAAGCTATGCAGCCTTGGCAGGCAGTCAGGGGTGCAGACAGTCTATAGTCTTCTTATTGACTCTATTGACTTCTTACAGATATTGTTTTTGTCTAGTCATAGTCTATAGACTTTCTATAGACAAAAGTCTACTAAATGTATATGACCATAGATCTATAGGTTTTCTGTAGACTGTCTATAGCATTTGTATCACCTATAGACTTTCTCTAGGATTTGTCTATAGACAGTCTTTAGGCTTTATAGACCAATACCACCGCCTAGTCCATGGATGGAGGAATATAACATTGAGGCTGTGTGGAGGAAAGACCGCTCATCGCGATAGAATGCTTCGTAGAGCCCACTTTCTCTGCGACGATATCGACGATGACTGGTTCATTAAATCCCCAAGATGAAAATATGAAGTGGGATTTCAAATGGTCCCATTTGTTTTCAAGAGGTGCCACTTGAAAGTAAGCAGTTTTTACAGTTCTCTCGTCTTACCCCAGCCGGAAAGTTTGAACTGCGAGGTTTCGCACAGATTTTTTTCGTTCTTATAGCTCACAATATCTCAGCAAACCAAAAACCTCTCAAAGACGTCTAGCTAGACGTCTCTGAGAGGTTTTTGGTTTGCTGGGATCCCAAGACATTATGCAATAATCGAAGCGAACACAGGCGGAGATGCCACCATGCGGCCACTTCAGCTGTCCAGGGTCTTGGCAGCCCCGCCGGTGTGGCTAAGTGGTTACAGCGTTCGGCTGCTGGCCCGAAAGACGCGGGTTCGATCGCGGCCGTGGCGGCCTAATTTCGATGGAGGCGAAATTCTAGAGGCCCTTGTACAGTGCGATGTCAGTGCACGTAGAAAAACCCCAGGTGGTCGAAATTCCCGGAGCCCTTCACTACGGCGTACCCTATAGCCTGAGTCAGTTTGGGACGTTAAGCCCACCAATCCAAACCAGGGTATGTCTTGCTGATATTCGAAAAGAGCGCTTCAAGATCCGGTCTAAAAAGTGCAGCCCAAGCTCATTTGTCTCACGCATTTTACGTATTTATTTACAAATTGCGTACAATAACTCGCGCCGAAAAACATCGGGAGCGAGAGAGAGAGAGAGAAAAGCACAAGTTATGCAAGGAAAAACACGATAACACTAGCCTTTATTTTGTTTCGGGAACATTCTGAATTGGAACTGAAACTGAAAGTTATAAAAGGACATAAATGTGTAGACCGTCCATAGATCGTCTACAGACAATTAAAAGTCTATTAACAAGCTTTGGACAAAAAGGTACGTATTCGAACACAAGTCTATGACAGTATATAGACAAAAGTATATGAACAAACTTGAGACAAATGTCTACCGGATGTCCAGACACAAGTCTGTGGCTGTCTACTGACCACCTACCGAAATTGTGTGCACAGAGCCTATTGACAAAAATCAGCAAAAGCGTAAGGACATAAATCTGCACACTGTCTTTAGGCATCCCGTAACGTTTCATAGTATGTAGATCTTATTGGTGTAGCTTTCACCAACCATTACTCTTCCTTAATTGGTATGGCTGATAGCCCTACATGTGCCATCTGCGGGTATGATGAAACTATAACCCACATTCTTTGCGACTGCCCTGCCTACACTACAGCGCCGAAAGGCAATCCCTCAGCCATGCGCTGGAACGCCTAGATCCACGCCCACTGACTGAAATGAAGATTCTCATCTTGAAAAATTTAGCGCGACACACAAGGACAGAAAGAGTAGACGACACGAGCGCTCGTGTCGTCTACTCTTTCTGTCCTTGTGTGTCGCGCTAAATTTTTCAAGATGTATGTTAACCAACTCGCCCAATCTGCAGTATTGTTAGAAGATTCTCAGCCACTGGCCGCGGCGATCGTCGGCGGTGAAGGCCTCAAAGGCACTGCTCCGCTTCTTGCGGACTTCTGGCCCGCACGACAGGTTGTGACTTGAACGAACACTGACTTTTTAGAGTGACTTCAATTTTTTGTCACTCCCCTTTCACTTTCATTTTTTTAACCCCTCGCCCCCTTCCCCCCGTGTAGGGTAGCAAACCGATTATTATTTCGGTTAATCTCCCTGCCTTTCCTCTTCTACCTCCTCCTCCTCCTCCTCTAGGTCTTATTGCCAGAAGTCTACAGACTGTCTACGACAGTCTAATGGATTTTATAATGGTGCAATAGGTCAATACGCGTGCAAATTTTCTCTTGGATATTTAGACTGCCAAAACAAGTGAAACAGTAGGGTGGCTTCGGTACAAAATTTCGCGGCCAGATCAAGTAGTAGAGCATAAGACTATCAACCTGGGTCGCACAAGCCCCACTAGTGGCAGCACCTGCCGTAACAGGGCAGTGGTGCATTGCTTAACTGCTGCACCGCTGCGCCAGGAATGGTAATCTGTGAATGTAAAGTAGAGAATGACCGACTCCGCATATACGGACATTAGCCCATTAACGCTAGCGTGTCATGCCCAGATTTCGCCGATCTTTGTCTGAAGTCTTGCTTGACCTTGAAAACCGAGCCTCGAACCACAACCGAAGTGAAAAATTGCCAGTGGTTTAGCTCTGGTTGAACCTGGAGGATTGCGAAAGCAACGAGGAGAGAGAGAGAGGCGATGGAGAGCGCGCGGCAGCGGCTCCGGCACGCTAGCTATGCGCCGCTATTGCGCATGCGCAACTGGTGAGCGCGGCGACGGCACCTCTGAGTCACTCGCTCGGCGACGGCGCGCCAGCTGTGCGTCGTGTGACGTCACTGCTCCTCGCGCATGCGCAGTATGGCCTTTCCTCGGCTCCGCGAAATGGCTCGGCGACTAGCGTAGTGTTGCTTTCGCAACAAAAACGAAGTGCTAGCGCACCTAATTCGCATTTGGCCTAATCACGCAAAATCGTCTGCCATTTTTACAATTAAATGTGCACAGTCTGCGGACTGTATTCTAGAAAACACGGTAATCCGAAGCCCTCCTCTGTACGGAGTCTCTCACTGCCCACGTGATGATGCGGAGGGAACCGGCAGATGAGGCCCTCGCGCGATCGCTACTGCATGCACAAACTCGATCCAGCAAACAACGCCAAGGCCAGTCGGCAAGCGTTGCCAAGAGCCGCATACAGTTGCCTGCAAAAGCTCGCGAAACACGGAAACCGCCAGAAATATCTGAGTTTCTTAGAGGCCTATACCGCCAGAAATATCTGATTTTCTTTGAAGCTATACTTCAAATAAATTCAGGCATTTCTGGCGGTTTTCGTATTTCAAGAGCTTCTAGGCATTCTGTAATCCAATTTACACCCTAAAGGGTATAATGCCACCGTGCAACCTTAGCTGCTCGATTTTTGGGGCATCTTATGGGTGCAAATACACCCTTGGAAATGGCTGGGTGAAAGGGTATCCCGGGTTTACTCCTAAACAGCTACTGACGAGGCGTATAGCACAAACTGTTGAGCAAGTGCCCATAATCTTGTGCTATTTGTCCTGGAATTTCATGCTGCCCTCTGCGATCATAGGGCAGCAAACTGAAAATTACCTTACCGCTAAAAATGCTTTTCTTTTTCTGGTTCCTCATCGAAATATTATCGAACTTTCACAAATTGCTCTCTGATTCTCAATATCATTCAGTAATGATTTCATTGATTCATAACAAAAGGAAATTTGCTAATTCGCGGTAGCCAGCTTTCGGCTCTCTCTTGCAGGACGCCTTTAGCGCTTGGAAAACCTACAAGTATCAGGACGGATTCATGCTGTAAACTCTTGGAGAGGGCCGTCGGAAGGAGGAGGGCAGCCCTATTTTAACAATACATTTCTTGAACCTTTATTCGTCAAAAAGCCAATGGCTGGCTTTTCTATGGTAAATTTCTCGTTTTAAGGGGGCCGTTCAGAGACACTGGTATGTGCACATTTGATGGAAACAAATATGTGCTAATAAATTAGTGCACAACGCAGACACAGAACGTCTTTGAATAACCACTGCATTTTACGCGCAAATTCATTTCCAAGCATAAAGAGACACACCGAACAATAAAATAGGCGAATCTTCTAATTAAGTCATGACTTTTTTGAAATGCTTAATGAATGTGCTTTCCCATCAAAAACACACATAAAACATTGCGTTCGGTGCATGAAGGAGTCTACATATATTGCTTATGTGGCGTAAAAACCAGCACAACGCACTTATCCTGCAAGAGTTTTGTTGGAAACATTGTTGCCAGCTGATCATCGATCGACACGCAGAGACTCTTTCGTAAAGAAATAGAAAATAAAACTAAGGATCCCGGCCCGGTGCCATTGATAGTTTAGCTTAGTGTTCTGGCCAGTGGTTTCCCAACTTACAAAAATCTTGATTTAACGAAATAAATAGTTGTAACCGCTGATTCCGTAACATTCCGCCGGCTTCAGCACAATAATGCAGCACAATAATGTAAATGGAGTACATCATATATTTGTGGCATTCTAAATGCCGGTAACACCAACACCAATGCTCACACGCGAAAGCTCACACTCGCAACGAGGGGAAACACCAAGCGACAACTCACTTTAAATTACCGCTGGTGAGATATGTTTTAGCTTCGATGCCCGTTCAGGCCCGTTAAAAAATTAGCCGAGTACGGGAGAAGTACAATCTTCGGCAACGATTTGTCGTCAGTCCGGACAAACAGCTGCGCCAGGAGCTGCTGGAGCGCACAGATAGTTCTTCAGTTGAGACGACGATCGTCACGCAACGGCGGCGTTTCAGCTCCAAGTTTCATCAAAATCACGCGCCCGAACACATCGTGAGTGGTTCAGAACATTTTGTGAGCATGTAGAATTAAAACAACGAACCGCAGATTATCCGAATTCACCTTACCAGCTGGTCTCCTTCCTACTGCAGCCACGGCAGCGGTAAGGTAGAGTACAGCATGGAGTACAGCCTGATACAGCGTCCGTGACAACCACCTAGCAACCATATTGATATTTTTTTGTAGCAGTTCTTTTTACTCTCTGAACTAAATAGCAACAACAAAAAAAATATTCAAAAGCTATTATATACAACATGCATGTTTTGTCGTTTATTGGCTTCGACCGCCGTTAGAATGATAAATTTACGCAAAATGTAGCGCCCTCTTCACACACAAGCCATTCGAAGTAGTTTGTCTTATTGTGTTTTTGAATGGCCAATCACAGCCGTTCCTTTAATCTGACATGGCCGCCGTGCCTTTTTCCCAGCTGTATCTAACATGAAATGGCTACCTTTCGGACACCGTTTGTTCGCTAACTGCACGTCTTTCCGACTCCGCGACGTCGTCATCTACACGACGAGACCTTCATCTGTTATGGTGAACCATCGGTGAAGGAAGGAAAACTCGAGCGACGACCATGTTTCGCAACAAAGGCTGGTTCTCCGGCGGCCTGTGGAAACCGAAAAACCCGCACTCGCTGGAGCACCTCAAGTGAGTTTCGCCTCGCGCGGTGCTGCAGAAAAAAGAACGGAATATTTGTTTTTAAGGCTGTACTCGACAGCGCATACGCTGGTCGAGCATGAACATTGCTCGACTCCTTCGATAAGAAGCTGTCACGGTGTTTCTAGAGCGCCGCAAATGCAGGAAACTCGGGGCGAAAAAACAGGTGTGTCAGTCGGGAGCGCAGTGTCTTCCACGTTTCTGGCTGGCGCTATTTCATTTATGCTCGCGCATATTAATGTTACTTCGTTTTCGGTTACTCCATGGCCTGTTTCATGAAGTTCGCAAGTGCTAATACGTTGGAACCTCGCTGTTTTTGGCGAGCTGTTCGCGTCACGACCTACGCGACGGTTGATCTTCCGAGGCCGACCGCGTAGCGAAGTGGGTGTTGCCTGCCACAGTTGCTGCTTACACGTAAACAGTCTGATTTTTACAAGCCTTCGTCTCTCAAGCCTGCGCGCTTACCGCTACCTGGCCGCAATCTCTGAACGAGGGATGCGCAACGGAGCATACACGTACGCCGCAGCGAACGTAATTAGCGTATGTTGCAACGCATTTTGTGCGGGAAAGTGGGCTGCAAGGTAGTTTCACCTTCCGCGCTGGCAGGCCGCCGGGGCTTTGCCCCCGCGCCACAATGTTTCTGTTTTGATGTAGTTTCGCTGTTCTCGTTTGAATCGCGTGCTCCGTGGCAAAACTGACCTTTGACATGCGCATCTGCGGGCGGCAAAGCGCGGACCTTTGTATGACATGGTCGTGCTTATCTGCATTCCCGTTCTGATGGCGATTAGCGTGCACAGAGCGAGGGAGAGAGCCCCCGATTATCGTTTCTGACGGGAAGCGGAATTCCTGTGCGATCTGCACTGCGCAGTCTATCCGTGTTGCTAGTGACGGATCTCTTGTGTGGAGCCATGGATGTGTTGCTGGGTTATCTCCGAGTGGCGCGTTTACCGGTCCCTTTTGACAACAGTGAAAACGAAGTGCTTTTTCAGAGTGGCCTTACACTAACCACTAACCCGTGACTGATCATTAAACTTGGTGCCCGTGACGTTGAGCTCATAATTAGTTTTTTAAGTCATTTCTCGTTTTATCCAGCTGATTGGTTTTAATTCATTTGATGCTGTGTTAACGTATATGGGTCTGGTCTCACACTGCAGAATGAGTCTTCTCAGTGAGGTGGCATCAGTAGCGTTGTTCTAGCTGTGAATGGTACAGCCTTCGTACAGGCATTAAATTACCAACCTGTGCAGTGCTGGCTCTGAATGTACCTGTGGTATTGTCTGAAAGGTTAGCTTTGCATTGTGTCCATACAACATGAGGAATAGTGTAGCCACTGTAGTTGTTTATTTGATAACCTTCTGTTAGTGTGCAGTCATGCATGTCCCATTGTGAGTCGAGGTTGCTTGCAAAACGTTGTCTCGTACCTGACACTATAAGAGTATTGATCCTTGTTAGGTGTGCTATAATTTTCGTGGTGTGTGTTTTACTCGTGCAGCCATAGTGTTGCACGAGTAATGTTTCAGCACCAAAATATAGCAATATTGATTGTTACTCTGATCATTTGCAAAAACTGTAGCGGACACTTAAGCTCCACGTGGGGATCAAATCGCAAAAATCTCAAACGAAATTGAATTTCAGAAAACGTCAGATTTGGAATCTATAATCTCTTTTTAATGACATCTCAGAAAATCTCCTCTAAAAACAGCCCCGAACTGGCTTTTAAAAATGTCTTGTGATCATAGGTATCAAAAAAGCGACTGATTATGAAACTTCAGTGTGAGTAGAGAGGAAAGTTAGTCAAAAAATAAGTATGTGGCAGTAAGTAAAAAGAGCGGTCTAGAACTATACAGATATGGGGTCACTGTCATACTCCTTAAAAGACCCTGGCATACTATAAAATATAAATACTTTAACAGCTTTCGTTGAAATTTGCTTTACGCATTGGTAAACCATCCTGTTATTTTTTGAATTACTTTTTTTACTTTGCAACTACATTGACGTGATGATAATGAGTGCATTATGCAAGCATGACTTACTGTTCTGTGAAGAAAAACGTTAAGCTGATAAAAGTATTTTGATGTCACTGCATCGACCATTCGTTTGGCTAGATTAAGACTGACTGCAAGCTCCTAGCATGTCTTGTCGTCATGTCATGCTTTCTGGAAGTTCGGTATAGCGATGGAGTACCTCAAAATTTATAATGTCAAAAGTACTGAAGGTATGTCAATGAAATTTTGTATTTAAGCATTAAGTGGGTTTTTCAAAACAACTGCGAAATTTCATCACTATGCTTGTGGGTTTCTAAGTGGACACAGGCCACCACCCACCGCGGGTTCGAGCTTCGCGCGAGCCAAGGGCCCCGATCAGCCGTCACCACACACACCCTGGGACACCGACGCGGTGCACTCAACCTCCGCTGGGAGGAGAGCGATTCGCCGCAAAGAAATAGGCCTCCAAGTTCACCAAGGAGACGTTTATTCACGTCGTCCTTCAGCAGTACACACACACTCAATCGTCACCCCGTCCCGGGGGCGCGCGAGGAGCAAGGCTCCGCTGCGCGCACGAAGCGACTCGAGCAATGCGCGCCGCTAGCACGCCGCTGCAGGAGAATGTCCCCGCGGCAGTGCTGTGATCTCTCTCTCGTGTCGACCGTTGGGCCGGTTGCGAGAGAGAGTGGGCAGTCAACGCAAGGTACGCCTGTCGGAGGTCGCTGGACCCCGCTGGACAGGCTCGAGCCGCTGCAGGTCAGAGGACACGTGCGGGCGAGCTCGAGTATGCACTGGTCCGAACGGCAAAGGCCGGCTCGGACAAACAGTAGCGTACGCACCTTACGATGTCTCGGAGGGATCCCTCTCTGGGCCCCGCTCGGACGGTCGCGCGGTGCGCGGCCGCCCAAAGCGGGTCCCGAATTCCCGCCAAAAGGCACCAATGGCAAAGGCCGTTGGGGAGCCGGGGCGGAGCTGTGGCCAAATGACAGTGATTAGTCACCTAGCCGCCTCTCCACCGCCTGAGGCGGGAGCAAGGGAAAGAGGAGAAACAACGCGGGAAGCTGGCACAGCCGCGCAGAGGCAACGGTGGAAAGCCAGGATTCCCACATGCTAAACAATAAAAAAGTTGCTGCTGCGAAACGCTATGTTCCCCTATAAGACGCAATAGCAATAAGGGATTAATGCCCATATATATGGAATTTGTCATTCTCTACTTTACATTCGTAGATCCCTGGCAGTCATCATACCACTCCAGGTGTAGGGGCTACTGCCCTGCGATGGCAGGTGCTGCCATCGGTGGGGCTTGTGAGAACTAGGTTGCTCTTCCCGAGCAACTAGGTTGCTCTTCCCGAGCAACTAGTAATTAATTGGCTACCACTTGCCGTGGTAGGCAGTTAGCTCACAATTCAGTGGGTAGGTTCTGATGACATCACAAAGTCATGTGACCTAGTTGGCCCCCTTGCTCTTTAGGTTGCTCCTCTGGGGATATTTCGCGGGTCTTTCGCTCATGGCCAACGACACTGACCACGGTGTAAGAAATATTTCAGGTGATACAGCTCACCGCGCCGTCCACACGGCGGCCGGAGAGGAAATTCAGTACCCATTTCCCTCCCACGCCACTAGATGGCGTTAGGGCCGAGGGGGCTTGGCGCCTTACGCTGTGTTCGTAGCGTGCTGCTTTAGCGCTTGCTTTTCACGTTTGTGTCTTGCTTTGTTCGTGATCATTTCACTTGTGTGGTGGTGTTTGGTTGCCAAGGATTATCTCCTTCATGCGTGTAGTCAAGTCGTCTCTTTGAAGGCAAGAGAAATGGGAAAAAAGTGCTTTGTGTTAACCCGTGTTTTCTGGTCACACTATGACACGCCATTCATTGCAGACACTAAGCATGAAGGGAAATTGAGGGCTTGTCCTAAACTCTCATACTCACATCTAAACCCAACAAATACTGAAAAGATGCGGGTGAAACTAGCAACACTGCTGTTCAGCCTCAGCGTTGCCAATGGGCTAGAGTTCTATTCCAAAAGAGGTACGCCATGTCTAGATAATGTCAAGGGCACTGTTGATTTTACTGTGAAAATGAGCAATTTATTCGATGCATTGAATCGGAAACATCAAAAGGAAGGGTTAAAACTGCACAGTCAAGATTTTGTTGTTCAGGATTCTTTTCTGAATTGGCTCAATGAATGGGAAAAAAACGTGAAGGCAGAAATGTTCTGTCAGATTCAACTGCCGAGGGCTTAAGAGTGACTATTCTCTCAAGCCATGCAACTTTCCAAGTACCTGTTGGAGAAATGCAATATCAAGTATGTTTTAACTGCGAAGTTTAACCAAGATGTGCTCGAAAAATTATTCGGTATTATCCGCCAAGCAGGTGGGCAAAATGAGCACCCGTGTCTACCAACTTTCTTGCAGCTGTACAGCATGCTTTCTGTGTACAGCTTGTTGAAACCTCCAAAATATGGTAACTGCCAGGTACCGTCTTTGTCAAAATTAACCAGGCTGCATGGTTTGCTTCTAGCTCATACAGTGGAACCCTTACAGCTTCCCTGGAGCTCAAATGGCAGTTAAAGAGAAGGACGGGGGGTCTTCTTACCTTCCAACAACTTTTGGTCTTTAGGGAAGCCACAAGGGCTCAACTATACAAGCTAGAAGCAAGCCATGCAGCCTGGTTACTTTTGACAAAGACGGTACATGACAATGAAGACTCGCGTCTGATAAACACTGTCCGACATGATTCTAGCCTTCAAAGAACCTTACGAGGCCAAACTTGATGGTCTTGTAGAGAGAGAATGAATGTGAGGACTTTATTCACAACGAACCCGACTCAGGTAGTGTAACCGATTGTATAATTTATTATGTGACCGGGTTTCTATGCAGGAAACTGCTGAAATGCACCGATTGCTCAGCGTGCAAAACTGAGCTAACGGCTTCTGCAAACGTGACCAGTCCTGAAGCAGCCTTAGTTTTGCAGAAAACACGAGGCAGGCTGCTACATGCAAATGTTGCCTTATTTTCTCTCTTAAACGAAATAGAAAAACAGTTTCAGGATCATGCTTCTGATAAGAATGTCTACGACATAACTGTTGACTACATTCTAGACAATGATAAGATGTCATTTCAATGCGGTGAGCATAAAGTCGACATAATGGCACAAGTCGTGCACCATTACGTAGCACTACGCATGCGTCAGTATTGCAAGCAGCTGAAATAGAATGCTCAAAACAAAACACAAAAGCTGCGCAAGCTATCGAAGCTAGTTTAAAACTGTTTTATCCTCGTTGAAATTTTGAAGTAATCTCTTTTCGTTGCATTGTCACAGAGTAAAGTATCGCCCATGGGGCCTGTTTGTTGTCATAACTGCGTAATGAATTGGTGCATTTCATGGCTTGTGTTTTCAGAGAATAAATTGAGGTGCGTTCTATATGCCTTTTGAATTCTTGCAGCTACTTCCCTCTTTTTAACCCCAGCTCTACAAACACCTACCTGTAGTGAAAAGCCGTTTGTGTGGCACGAGAAAAAAATATACACACATACTACTTGTCAGTACATTTGTGGGCGTCAGTATTGCATCCAATACCACTGGTTCTAAATTCCGTACGAATGATGACCTGTTACCGAGCTATGTACACCAGTGTCTAGCTGTTCTACACACACATGGAAAGCAAAAGTGGCGATCGAAATAGCGGACGTTAGTAGACATGGCTAGCTGTGATATAATTGTTGCAGCTCGATTGTGCTTTTTTATCTACACAATAACAGGCCACGTTAGGCGTTCGTTGCCTGAGGAAAAGCGGACCACATGCCAAAAATTATCGCGGTTTCAGATTCCATCGCATCTTTAAAGTAACATCACGTCATAACCTGGAAATCTAGCTGACCAGTTTCGCTGAAAAGTACTAGTAAAATCAAGTAAGTTCATTTCGCACAGGTGACGCATCACCGACAACGCTAGAATTGCTGATAGCATGCGTCAATATTTCTTGCACCGTGGCACGCGTCACGGCGCACATTTGAAAGCCTCCTGTACAGTAGCGCCATCTCACGGTGAAGCGTCGAAGTTGGTACGAGATTTCCGCGGCCGCGAAGGCGCTGTTACTACACCTGAAATATTTCTTACACCGTGACACTGACACTGGCTTTTCTGCGACTCGGGGTCCTTAACACTGTCACGTTAGTAACTGCCTACAACTTAGCACAGCTTTTACCATCAGTCGTAGAAGCTTCATGCTTCATGTCCGTGGACTTGCAACTTTTTTTGGTGCTTGCCTAACACTGACAAACGCAGCACTGATGCAAAAATTTTGATATTTAACATGGCTGTCGTGCATCATTAGTTTATGAAAAATTTTTTTGTGTGCAGATGTTCTTTTAGTGGCAGGACCTAGGTGTTTGATTGCAGGATTTGCTGACAAAATTGCAAGTGCTTGACACCTTTACATGTGACAGCAGGTTCGCTGCGTTGTATGTCACCAGATAGATCAGGTCATTTATTCATGCTGTGCTGCCACGACTTCTGCGTCACACAATGATGCAGTGAGACAGAGTTTACTGTTGAGATCCTCCTTGTTACACTTCACAATAAAATCTGACCAGTGGCTTCATCATAATGTGACCCAGTATTCACGGCCACACAGCATAAATAAATGACATGACCCATCTGGTTACTCGCGACGCAGTGAACGTGCTAATTGCTAGGAACCTTGGAGAATATGTATAGCAGATTGTAGCACACAAAAACAGGTTTGAAGTGCAAGCCGAGTGAAAGGGGCCATACAGTGCGAGAGTCGTGGAGTGTAAGTTGAGACAGGTGAATGAGTGGGGCTATCTTTGTCAGCGTACCTGTTTTTGTCTGCGGCTTGACTGAGATAGGTCTGCCGCTTACTTTCGCCTTTGAGGCACTCCTCTTACTCGGGTCAAGCATTGTAAAAAAAAAAAAAAGATCTAAGACTTGCACACTGCTAGGAAAAACGGGCAAGTGATCAGTTTAGAATAAAAAAAAAAATCAGAGCAAAATTTTGAGCTTTGAGGTACTTGAAAACATTTTGCAGTGATTGCCGAAGGGAGCCGGTTGGTTAGCTTGCGTAATGAAGCATTGTACACGCATTGTCTGTGGTCTTGGTCTGCCTACTGGTACTGCTTCCAATAATAATAATAATAATAATAATAATAATAATAATAATAATAATAATACTTAACTGTTGAATGTGCTTTTCTTCTGATACATTCGCTGTCCACAAACACAAACTGCTTTTTGACAGAAAGGCAGGTCAGTGAAGTGGTACACAGAAAATAATTTAAAAGTCATTACAATTGCTGCATTAAAAATAAAAGAAACTCTACATAACAAGTTGACAAAATATGTTGCAAGATCACAATTAAATGAGTGCAAGTTGTCAGCAAATATATTTGCCACATGAACTGTGCATTGCTTGTCTTAATCAAGCCACTGCTGGCAAGGACCAGGAATTTAATAATTACGAATCCCGGGTTAGTTGTTAGCTCGTGGCTTATGCCACGCTTGTGGGTTCAAGTTAGAAATGCTTGGTCAAGGGCAGACGGCGTTAGCAAAAGACTGAAATAAGAGACTGAAACTGCCAGTTAAAGGTTGGTCATGAGAAGTTGCCCGGGAAGAGCGATCTGGATCGCACAATCCCCCACCGGTGACAGCACCTGCCATCGCAGGGCAGTGGCGCATCGCTTGACCGCTGTACCACTACGGTATTAGTGGTATTTGGACTCTCCATTATCTTTGAATTTAAAGTAGAGAATGACCAATTCTGCACTAACCCATTAACACTGTTATGTCATATGGTTAAGGCAGAGCTTAACTTCAATTCAGTCTTTTTCTGAAGCCGTCTTGGCCTTGGAAACCAAGCCTTAAAGGGGCCCAGAAACACAACCTCAGTTGACTGTTTTGCCTGTTGACCACATACAGTGAGTAACAATGGTGCTATTAGCGTCGGTAATATCGCGTATATTCCGTTTTTTAATATTTTAATGTCCTCCCAAAAACAGATTCATGGCTCTGATGGTGTCCCCACACAGTGGCGGGTTTTAGCAGCGGATATGACATCACCTGGCGCGAGCTTGATGATTGGACAAACAGTAAATATACTGCAAATTGTGTGAATAAATAGAGACACATTTTGTAACCTGTCTGCGTTTTATATTAGATCAACAAAAACAACTTGTTTGTCTTAGATAAAAGCCCTGCAAAGCAAGTAAATAAAAATACACCACCAGGGGCGCTCTGGCATGGAAACGACGCTGCCGGTCTCAGCAAGAACAAGCTACGGAGAGCAGGCCACCATGGAGTGCAAACTTCCGCGACGTGCTCTGGCTGGCTGTTTTGATTGGTTGCGCCAGGTGCCGTCATTGGGAGAGTGAAATAGGAGTGGGAAGCCCCGCCAAAATCGAGTTGAGGGCAGCGTTTTGTTTGCTTGTATTTTGAAATTTCTCCACTGAATAACTCCCGTTCCTGTGCATTGATTCCTGTAATTCTTTTTAAGTCAGCATCTGTGTGACATAAAGAATCCACCTGAAGTATAGCCGGTATCCCCCCAAGCAGTGTTTCGCAGCCCCGTTAAACTGAGACCGAAATCCTAGTGAAAAGCAAAATGGTAGCACACCTATAAGTTGCATTTCGCATAACCGTGCTAAATCGTTCGTCACTTTTTTTCTTTCCTCAGGTACTTGTACCACCTGCTGTCCAAGAACCAGACTGTCACCGAGCAAAACAAGGGCATTCTGGTGGAGACGCTCCGCTCCATCGCTGAGATTCTCATCTGGGGAGACCAAAATGACAGCACCGTGTTCGAGTGAGTGTGGAACTGGGTGCTTGTAGGCTTGCACCTGGCCGGTTTGGAGAGTTGCTGTTGTGGTTCTTCATCTACAGCGCCACACCTTTGCCACCGAAGCTTTAACATCTCAGTGTACACCATTGTGTTGTCCTGCACATATCGTGCACAGCTACTGGAGGCATAAAAGGAAACGTCTGATTAGCATGCAAGCTGCAGTTACTTTCTGAGCAAATCGGGGAAGCAGGAATTATTTTTATGTGAAGCATACTACTTTAGCTACCACTTCAGCCCTTCACCGTGGTTGTGCGCCTCCAAATCACGTGATGCATGACGTCACACCACGTGACACGATGACGTCACGACAGTGGAGAAACGGGGGCCCACCTCGCGCCGTCGCTGTGGTTGTGCGCCTCCAAATTACGCGACACGATGATGCTTCGCATTCTGCAGGCTTAACCAAGTTAAGCCTCAGCCATTTTTCTCTGTGTAGTGTTTCTTGGTACGATTGAACCCCACAATCTCCTCCTTGTTCAGCGTGTAAGTAAAAAAAAGAAGGCAACATAGTCCTTGAAGCTTTCTTTTTTATGGGTTTGCTGTGCGCACTCTTTTAAGGGTCATTTGGGCTTCGTTGAGTTGTTTGAGTGCGGTTAACCTATGAGAAGATCTGGTAAATAAAATTTGATTTCGGTTGTTTTGTGTCCAGTTATCCGGTTTATATAGCCGGTACCTGTTCATAGATGTTAAAAAGTAGTTTCACTGTTGGCTGTCACAGTTGGCCCATTGTAAATAGAAAAATAAGTGTTGTCGGGGAGCTGGACCGTGCAAAAACAAGCCCAGCCAGTCCACTGGACCATCGCTGCCCTCTGCTGGAAATGGATGGAACAAGTACTGTGTAGAGCAGCTGCAGCAGGGGGAGGTCTTTCGTGTTACCTATTTCGCGCTGGTGCCGAAACTAGCCTAGCTACATAGATTGTCTTTTGCTAACATGACTATATTTTCAGATTATGGCTGTCTGTTGTAATATTAAATGTAACACTGTCCTTAATATGTAGTTATAGTACTAATAACACTGTAACAGTAATATCAATTTTGTACTTCATTTTGGATGAAGAAGGCAAGTATTGATGGAGAATTTGTTTTCAAGCAAAACACAGTGAAAAACTTAACACCCATTCCAAGCTAGGGAGAAAATAAGCTAGAGTCTTACACTAGGGAATTTATGAGAGAAACTGGAAGAAAGGTATAAGGGCCATATGAAATGAATGAGCAGCATTTTATTGCAGCTTATAGGGGGCTGGTACTCTTCCTGACCTGCGGATGATTACTGCTGTTGGATGTGATATGCATTGGTACTAGGCCATAAGGTGCTTTTGCATGAAGAGCATGTCATTAAACTTTGATGCTTGCTTTAGTCTCTGGTTTGATAGGAAACATGAAATACGCTCAAGACATGAGGTGGAAAATGTGACGAAAGATTGGTAGAGAATGCAGTGCTAGTTTGCTCTTTGTCGATGCGCGTATTCTTCGGCGCGTTGTTGCCGAACTGTTCAGGGAACTTTTTTTGCCCGTCAACAATCTTTTACAACAACAAGATAACCATCCTGTGTCCTTTGGGGTTATTGGGGCCTGTTATGGGTTACCAACTGGCCTTCTTTACTCAAGTTTCTTTTCTGTGCTTGTCTTAGTTCCAGAGGTCACTTGTAATGGTATGAGTGGTAGCATGCATGGAGTTGGCCAAACAGCCATATTTTTTTTTTGAGATGTCATTTCATGAAAGAAAAAGGGTGCTGAAATATGCTGCGTGTCAATCGTACTTCATTTCTTTTATCCGCCTTCATATTTTCTGTCTCATAGCAGTCCACCCAGGGGCGGCGTTGAAGGGTCACTCGTCATTCATTTGAGCCAAGGTTATCTTTGTGTCTAAGATATCATTTGGCACGAAATGGATGGGGACTCACGATAAAATTTTCGTGATAATTGTTCTCCTTTGTGTAGTAAGTACAAGGGCAAGGCTACCCATTGTCTTTCAGAGTGCTAGTCGATTGGTTTGCATTGCGGCTCTTGAGTGAAGTCTGTTGTGTTCCCAAAGAACACGGTAATAAATCCTGTACAGTTTACGCTTGCTGCATCATAACCTGTGTGCAACTATGGCTTAAAGGTGCACTGAAGAGGAATCTGAACTCGTCTTTTTGCCGCGGGAACTCCTCAATCTGCACGTTCCTAGCATTCTTAGAAACTGGGACTTATTGCCCTGTGTGGCCGATTTCCCAAATTAAATCGAATTAATGCCCGGCTCCCGCCTTTTTTTTTTTTTTAATTCTGCCTCGTACGGTGGGCGGAGTCGACCAACGCGAGGAGTGCCTTTCAGCTAGCTCCGTGGAGGCTTTGCTTTGGCTTCATTTTGTTTTTTAGGTTTCCGCGAATAAATAGTTTCATTTGCAGTTAATATTACCCCAAAATAAGCCCGCAGAGATAAAAATACGCGCGGACTATTTGCTTCTACGGACTACTACGTATTACTCCGCCGATGGCAGAGCGCCACAGGACTGGGTGAAAGGCACTCCCCGCGTTGGTCGACTCCGTCCACCGTACGAGGCAGAATTAAAAAAAAAAAGGCGGGAGCTGGGCGTTAATTCGATTTAATTAGGGAAATCGGCCACACAGGGCAATAAATCGAAGTTTCTAAGAATGCTCGGAACGTGTAGATTGAGTTCCCGTGGCAAAAAGACGAGTTCAGATTCCTCTTCAGTGCACCTTTAACTTGTCTCACCTGTTATCTTATCATTAGCAGGATTTCCTGAAATGCTTTTGCAGTAGATCATAGCTGTAATAGGCTGCTTTGTAGTAGTTATCATGTGAGTGTAACTGTCCCTCAGTGTAGTATGTCTAAGGTCTTTAAAGGGACACTGAGGAGAGCTCTATTAATATTTTTTTTATAGCAAAATCCGATAGTTCGGCATTTCATGGTTTTGTTGCCACTTGGCCGGCAGCGAAAGATGCATTTATTTCAAAGAAATTTGGATTCGAAGTTCAAATAGTTTTTCCCGCCGCTCTGATTCAAACTTGGGATTCTGCTATGACGACACAGAACTAAGTGACGTGAAGCATGACATTCACATGACGTAACGCAGACTCCGTGATTTCTGGTGGCCAGCAGTGCGGCCCAGCAGCAGCCGAAAAGAAAGCTACCGCCGGCCGCACGTTGAAGGCATTTGTGGCCGTCGCTTCGTTTACATTTGCACCGGCGTTTTGCCAGCGTTACAATGGTTCCCGTTCTCGAAGTCGTCAACGAAGTTCTCGCAAATAGACGCCTTTAGCATACCGTGTACCTTGTTACCGTTAGCGGAATACCGGGAGCCCCCATACCGCTGAGAGCAAGCGCTGATTGGTCCCGGCGCTGCAAAAGCGCGCGTAGCTATCGGGTACGTGGCGCCATCTGGCGACGTCAAGGAGATTTGCGCATGCATTTGCTGCGCCTCAGTGATTCGAAGCTTCTCGTGTCCTAGTGTTGCTAGAACTATTGGTTCTAGCAACACTGTTTGTCCTATGACGCCATGAAGCTTGTACTTGCGAGTTTGGCCTGTGGCGGCGATACCTGTATTTTGGTTCTTGCTCTTTTCTATGTTACAGGCGTTTTGTTGTCAGTATGAATGGCGTTTTTGTAATCAGGAGCTGGTATTCTGTCGATGCAAGCCAACTTTAATTTCTCCTCAGTGTCCCTTTAAGGAGGGCATACAAGGTGCAACATTTGCTTAAGTCATTTTTTGTTCTTTTTGTGGGTTCTGTAACTAACCCCCTTAGTTCCACATATTCTGATGTGACTGCCTCAAGAGTGAATGTATTTTTTCACTCATCGTCTGAGGCACATACCGCTTGTATTTTGCAAAAATTTTTTGTAATAAATTTATAATTCTGCATGGATTTACTGTCAGAGTAAAAAGAAACGCTAATAAAACAGTTGCAGTGGGAATGTTACTTATTCACTCAAAAAATTCTTAGTTTTGTGATCCTGTGTGAGCCATATTTAATGTGACCCGGTGCAATACTATATTTACGATTTCTATTTGTTTGGAGGTGCTCTTGTCGAATGCTCTTCTAAGACGTTCCTTTACCTGTATGCTAAATGTCACCCGATGCAAAAGCCTTTATCAGGCATGATAGCCTTTTGCAGCAGCTTTCTGTAATGGACAGGTGCAAATAAAGACAAAGAAGACATCAGTTGAGGTAGAATTAATGCTGGCACGTTTGATTTTCACTTCTTAGTGGAAGCAGGATGTGTCTTCTTTGTAGGAGTTATCGTTTTTGTATTCGTATTTTCAAGTTGCGGTTATCCTGTTCGTGTTTTTGAAAACTCATGGATGACAGTACACAAGTACAGTGATAGTAACTACAAGTGGCATAAAATTTATTCTGCATAAAACATTTGAATAACTTTCACCCCAAAATATGAGTTCAGTTCACCATGAGTGTCCTGCAGTAGGTGCACTCAGACACAATGGTAGTTCAGTTCCAGAGAGGTGTAATTCAGTCTTTTTGCAAGAGGTGAGCTTTGTGTATATCCAGCTAGGGAAATACAGCGGTGCGCTTTTTGAGCCTTTGAAACCCATGGGGTTGGCAGTCTCCGTGCAGCTGTGAGCTTTCTTTTTTTTTATATTTCTATTGCGACCATGCACTTGTTTAGTCATGCATCTATGCCCCTTCTGCCACCTGGTTGTAATGGCAGCGTGCAGCTGAAGTTGACACAAGTACAAAAATCTAGCATCAACAGTGCTGTTTTTTTGCTAATAAGAACGGGGGGATGATTTGAGCTAATAGAGTATGAAAGGACTCGCTGCGTTTTTTTTTCTTTTTTTTTCCCTCCATGGCCATGTTGTCAGGAAGCTTTGTGATGTTCATTTGTTTATGCTTGAAGCTGCTGGCACGTGGCTTTATCACTTTGTTTGTGACGCAAAATGCAGCCAGATTTATATGGAATTGTTGCAGCCGTGGCAACTGTTTCTGCGTTATTTGAGATTGTGGTTGGTAGTTTCAGTCTTATCTCGAGAGTTCTTTGTCAGCTTTAAATTGAGCATGGCTGAGAGTGGCGGTGATTTCGTCATGCACACATTGCTATCGCCGCTGCCGAGTTGTTCAGTTATTTGTGGGCGAAAGTCATCCCATTCAGAGTTTGTTTCAGTGCCATGCTGGTCTGATCGTCAGTTGTCCATGGCATTGTCGCCGCCTTATGACCATATAAACCTTTTTGTTATTTCAGGAGCTTAAACTTTTTTGTTATTTCAGGAGCTGCCTTTTGTTTTAGTATCTGGGGTACGGAGGTCAGGTTGATCTTGTTATTTGTTGTCCTTAAAGGTGCACTGAAGAGGATTCTGAACTTGTCTTTTTGCCGCGGGAACTCAATCCACACGTTCCTAGCATTCTTAGAAACTGCGACTTATTGCCCTGTGTGGCCAATTTCCCTTATTAAATTGAATTAACGTCCGGCTCCTGCCTTTATTTTTTTAATTCTCCCCGTACGGTGGGCGGAGTCGATCAATGCGTGGAGTGTCTTTCACCCAGTCCCGTGGCGGCTTGCCGCTCTGCCATTGGCGGAGTAATACTTAGTAATCCGTAGAAGCAAATAGTCCGTGCGTATTTTTATTTCTGCGGGCTTATTTTGCGGCTATATTATCTGCAAATGAAACTATTTATTCACGGAAACCTAAAAAGCAAAATAAAGCGAAAGCAAAGCCTCCACGGAGCTGGCTGAAAGGCACTCCACGCGTTGGTCGACTCCGCCCATCGTATAGGGGAGAATAAAAAAAAAAGGCGGGAGCCGGACGTTAATTCGATTTAATTAGGGAAATCGGCCACACAGGGCAATAAATTGAGGTTTCTAAGAAGGCTTGGAACGTGTAGATTGAGTTCCCGTGGCAAAAAGACAAGTTCAGATCCCTCTTCAGTGCACCAAGTTTTGTTTCCTGGCATAGGGGTGCTAGGAAATAAGCAGCAACAGACAGGCTTGACTTATTTGTTTTTTTTTCTCATGAAGCTTGCTGTTCAGTAAGGTTTGTGGAGGCATGAGCTTTGTCAGTACAAATACATTGAGAGAATGGGATTTTTTAATCTTTCTCTTGTACCCGAATACAGAAGCACACTAGTTTCAAGATCACTTTCTTTGTGTAGTACTCATGCTGTTTTAAAACTTTCGCATGACCCTGAAAGAGAGCAGACGACATCATCACAGCTGCCAGATGCCTTTTGTACATTGATTAATCTGCTTGTTCATTTAATCGCGCATGTAAGAATTCCCTGTTGAAATTTCAGAAGGGTGGAATACGAAGATTTAAACAATGTACATTTGCAAGGACTGTATTTACAATGCATATCTATCAAGTAGAAGTAGTGGATGTGTTGCTAAAAGCCATTTTCCACACTTCACAATGTCTTCTGCTGTTTGCTGTATGACATCATGTTCATGTACCATTTTTTTCCTTTTCTACGCGATCATCTGTATTGCAAATATTTAGTTCTACCTCAGTTCTACTGCGCAGCTTTTATCTCACGCAAACTATTGTAACTACCCTACTAAGATTTCCTAGCAAGACTACTATATCTACGAGTGAATCAATTAATGAACAAATTAATTACCGTATTTTCTAATGTACAAGACGCGACTTTTTTTTTTTCAAAAATCTTGCTGGTGCATACTATACAAGGGTGCGTTTTATATGTGAATTTTTTGTTTTTGCGAGTGCAGAAATTGTCAGGTTCATGCTCAAGCTTTTTTCGCCAAAAAAAGTATCACTACCAATAATGCGGTTGTAACACGGTTAATACTTCAATACGGGGACCGCCGTGCGCAACTTTTTTAGGTGAACTTTATCATGAAACGGCGGAAAGACGACTTCCGGGATAACAAACGCACGGCCGTTTCGGAGGCCCCAAGCAAAAGTTATGTGAAATGCCAAAAGATGGTGACAATCGCTCTTTTCACCATTGTCAAGACAAGCCGAGACAAGCCAGCGTTCATTTTTAGTCACTCTTTGCAACTTTGTTTGCTCTGTGTACGTAGTGTGTGTTTTAGCCGTATTGCCTCCAGAAATAGGCGAACTTTTTGATAGTGCATCTGAAGATAAAGACTTCGAAGGTTTTAAGTAGAAGTAAAATGTTGTTATGGACATATGGGAGAGCTCTGTCGTGTTTTCCTTCTTTTTTTTGCTAAAACGTGGGCGGGTATGCGGGTATGGCGTGAGTGTTGCCTTTTTCGATCACTTAGCGTTGCTTAAGAATTTCTCATAGGTATGGTGCATTTTTTTTGCGATGGTCGCGCAAACGTATTTAATTAAGTCTCATTAGCCTAACTTGGTTAACTTGGGTGCGTCTTTTACACGGGTGCGTCTTATATACCAACTTTTTCAATGACAGCCTGCATATATGGCGGGTGCGTCTTATACAGGGGTGCATCTTATACACTGGAAAATACGATCATTCATTCATTCATTCATTCATTCATTCATTCATTCATCGATTCACTCATAGATGTAGTAGTCTTGCTAGAAGAGTGAATCAATGAATAATTAATTAATCACTCAAGTAATTAGAGAGAGGGCCAGTGAGTGAGGGAGCGATTAAGGGGGGACACTAGTCTCTGAGACCAAAAAATGACCAAAAAATCTATTTTCAAACAATGACATTTATGGAATCTACAGCTAGTATTTTCTAACTGCTCCAATTTTTTCCTTCTAGAAATTAGCATTTTGACCACGATATTAAATTCAGATCATCGTGTGGGCAGAATGTATGCAGGAGCAGACAATTTAATGGCATGGAAAATTTTGGACATCAGGCTGTCTTATTATGTCGATATCTCAACATCTAGGACAGATGGAGACGTCATATTGCTTGCTAAGGGAAGCTGACAGTACAGTGTGTGCAATAATCAAAGCAGATTTGTTCACTTGCACTTCAAAAATTTATAATTCCGCACAGTTTATAATTCCGCACAGTTAAGGTCTGATGCATTACATTCAGACCTTGTATATTAATATTCCAAGTGCTGTGAAATTGCTAATGAAGGTAAAAATGGAAAAGTGGCTTTGATTATTGCACTCGTTACTCACCATACTATGTAGCCATGGATTAAAAATGATGTTTTATTGAGCAGTTTTTTTTGCACTGAGGTACTAATAAATGACTCATTAAAGTTATCTTGGCAACCGACTTATTTATGAGAAAGGTAATTTCATTGCTGAAATCAGTATAAAAAACTGAGCAAGGTGGTGCAGCTTCATTAGGATTGGACTAAAAATAAGGAAAATAGGCCTAAGACCAGTGTCCCCCCTTAAGCGGTGGTCTTGTCGCTTGGAGGCGGTCGTGAACAGTAATTAACAATTAATTAGTGATTTGCCGTCACTTAGTAATTAGTACTCAATTATATGTGACGCCACCAGTGCCACAGAAGCAGTCAAAGTGGTGAAATTTTATAAGCTGCAGTAAGGGGTAATACAGATGACATCATGACATTCTTGCTCCTTGTTCGTGACTGGCGTGCCTTTGTACCTGCAGCTTCTTCCTGGAGAAGAACATGCTGTCCTTCTTCCTCAAGATCATGAAGCAGAAGTGTGGCCGCTACGTGTGCGTCCAGCTTCTGCAGACGCTGAACATCCTCTTTGAGAACATCCGCAACGAGACGTCCCTGTGTGAGCATCCCGCATCCTGCCCCTCCCTCACCGTGCATTCAACACAGATCAGTGAAGACGAGAAGAGAGAAACGTGGCACCACAAGCGTTCAAAACATAGTGACTGGCTAGTTGGTTCTGCATACTGGAAAATTGCAGCGCAGCAGTAACAAGGACGAACGGTTATTCTTCGCAAGTGTCGGGACACCACCACGAGTGTAAGGGATTGGTAGTGTATGCGGGGTCATCGGAACGCGGCTGGGGGCGCTCAAAGCGAAGCGTCTCCTTTCTTGGAACGCGGCCGCTCGCGAACACGCCGGCAAGTACGGGTGTACCCCCCCACCCCGCGGAACCGATTTGCGCACGTGCTGGCACGAATGTGTATTTGTGTTTGTTTTTATGTTTATTTAGTGGTGGAGAGGGTGGTTTTACCAATTGTTGAAGCCGGAGGGCTGGCCATGCCCTTGAAGAACCAATCATGTTGAGAGCACAACATGATTGGAAGCTACGAAATGTGGGCCGGGCCTTTAGGGCTTTAAAACCAGGCCCCACAGCTGGAAGCAAGGTTCTGCGCTAAGGTGAGATGCTATGCATCTTCGGCTATGCCGAGTAGGGGCCTCCCCTAGTGTTAGCCAGTTCCACCCTTTTTGTTGTATTGTATCGTTTTGCCGTCTAATTTGTCTCTAGTGCCTGAACTTGTATCTATTGTAAATTTCTGTTTATAAAACTTCAAGTATTCGCCTTACCCCTGCGTCTCCACTCCTCACAAGACCGTCTCTGACGGAGCACCCCTGGTGCAGAGATCATAGCTTCAGTCTTCAAGTTGAACAAACCGTCTCTGGCGGGGCACCACTGGTGCGAGAAAGAAGAACCTGAAATTTACTACGAGGTTGATAGTAGAAGCTCTGGCGATATCAAAATGCGCACATTAATGTGTATCAGCAACCCCTCTGTGCGCCTTAGTGAAAAAGAAATGCCATTTCTGAACGCCAATGTTAGGACGAAAGATTGGAGGAACGGGAGACAATTCCGATAATCGTGCCACGAACGCGTGAGGTGATGTGTTGGTTTCTGTTTTGTTGTTTTGTGCCTAGTTCTTATATAGGCTGGCTCAGAGCAATAAAACACAGTTGTTAGTCAGCGCTTGTGTTTGCATCCTTCTCGTCTCGTCCTTGTTACTGCTGCGCTGCAATTTTCCACAAGCGTTCAGTTTGAACAAGTTAGTGCAAGTCGAACATGGAGAATAAGTTGGGGCATACATGAGAAAGATGGAAGTTAAAACACTGTCGTCAGGCGGGAGTCGTCAACTCTTGGAGCCTGCACAAAGTTATTGAAGGGTGCCTTTCTTGGTGCTGTGATTCTATACTGCGCTTCTTGTTGATTTTTTCTGTTTCTGTACCAAGAACTACCAGTAAGCCTGTGCTTTCGTTTTAACTGAGTAAATTAAATCGATGTTCCCTTCATATGTTGTGTTATTTTACATTGAATGTTGCATATTTCTCTTGAATTATTTTTTTTTACTAATTTGGCAAAGAACGTGTTGCGTGGCTGACCTAGCTTACCCTAACAAGGGAAGAAGCCAACAGCCACAGAAACCAAGGGGCACAGGGGATTTTGTTAATTAATTAATTTATTTTGTGGTGTTGATCAATTTAGAATATTACTGAATATGTTATCACTTAAAGCTAATTGATTAGAAAAGCAGAAGAAAAAACAACCACTTGCCGCCGGTGGGATCCGAACCCACGACCTCCGAATTACGCGTCCGGTGCTCTACCTCTGAGCTATGGCGACGGCTGTCAAATCTTCTGTTTTCGGGGGTATTCATGTTTACAAGTAACCTAACCTTGAGAATGTTCATCAGCGCCACCCACGTTCATAAGCGGCGGACGTAGAACGTCCTGAGTTACCGCAGGTGTGACGTAGAACGTCATCGAACGGAGAGGGTGGAAGCTGCGTGAGAACCCTCTTATGCTTCCTATGGCGTCAAGGCTGCCAGAACCGAGGCCCTCGCTAAGCAATTAAGCAAACAAGGGAAGGGGAATGAGGGGCTCGTTATAAATATGACAGAAGCCAACAGCCACAGAAACCAAGGGGCACAGGGGATTTTGTTAATTTATTTATTTTGTGGTGTTGATCAATTTAGAATTTGGTAAGAGAATTATTAGAGTTATTTGGTAAGAGAAAGCGACTTCCTGGTAATTCCTCATTTTGACAACTGCACTAAAAGCGTGGTGGAAAAATTTTTGTTCACTGAGGCTAGTGCTTTAACAAAGTAATCGCCGCTGGTTTCAATGAATCCTGTTGCATTGCAGGCTTTTTTCTTCACAAGTTTGAGGCTTCAAGTTACGGTGGACGTATAGAAATGCGGTTGTGTTGTTGGTGTGCCAGTTTTGTAGAGTGACTTTATTCGTGACCTGTAGCCATCGCTTCCATAGCGGTGGCCTAGTTGTTTGAGTGCCCGTCTCGTATCGGGTAGGCGCGGGGTTCGATCCCCAGTGCCACCGGGTACCCACCGGTGATACAGTGGGTATAAGCTTTACCCTGGCCGGGTGCTCGGTTGCTCTGGGGTGAAATGCTTGGAGAATGGATCTGAATGCAGCTACCTTACATAGACGAAAGTACCTTGTGTTATGTTTAGGGCCCGGAAATTTAGGCATTCGCCTAAACATGCCTATAAATGCCTAAACGGGGGACTTTTTGCACTTGCCTGCCTTTTTGCCATTTTTTAGTAAATACTACCTACTTAACCGCATTTTTTGCCTATAAATGCCTAAATCCGACACTTTGGTCCTCGGCGCACGCACAAAAGGCGCAGGTCTCGCCGAACGTTTTTACCGAATTGTAACTTGAACGCAGCGTATACCGAAGTGTTCATCTCGGAGTGTAGCAAGAGGCGGGTTTGGAAAGAGACCTGACATACATTAGTGCAAACTTCTCAACACTGACGGAAAGGATGACAAAGTTGGAAAAGGCTGGACTCTCAATAGATGAATCGTTGAAGGTAGTGGCAGAAGTAGCACATCGGGGACTGGAAGGAAAGGGATCTACTGCTTCTACGAAGATGCAACAATTGGTAGAAAAAAACAGATGCCTAGAAACAATTTCCCAAATCAGAGACTTTCTACGCGGAGACGATACGGCCACATCACCTGAAGGCCTAAGCCTTTATCAACTCTCATGTTTTAGGTTCGCGCCACTAACGTGACTTCAAAAGAAGCCTTTTGAAGTACAAAGCTATGCTTAGCGAAAACCGAAGGAGCTTCAAGTTCGAAAACCTGATAATGCGCTTTATTGCTTCATTGCTTCAGTATAGGACTGCGTACGCTCCGTGCTTGACTTACAAATCTTGAACATATGAATAAAGAGTATTATTCAAAGCGCCTATTTTTGCTTTATAGCGCCTATTTCAATATTTTTTAGAGCCTAGATGCCTACCTATTTCGAGGTTCTTTAGTGCCTAAATTTCCGGGCCCTAGTTATGGTGCTCTTTAGACTGAGCTGCTCTTGGGCCATAAAGACTAGTCATCGTCATGTAGCCATTGCTCAAAGATTAATGATTGCTTGTTTCTTAAAAACTGCAGTTAGGAGGCTTCTTTGTGAGAACAGAGAAAACTAGAGAACAGCAGGATGACGCATATTCAGTGATTAGTTGTAAATGTTATCATCTATATGTCTCTTTCAATTTGTGCTCTTTTGCCACATAGTGCAGGCCACTGAACCATTGTCATTAGTTTAGTTAGCATGGACTTGTTCAGAATTTGCGGCTTTTGGATCATGACCTAAGTTATGTATCTGTTCTGTAACCATACTTGAAAGAGTATTAAAATGTATTAAAATGTGGGGTGTATGGTGCACTTTAAGCTGTTACCCATTCTTCTTAGAAGTTTGCAACTGGCAGGTTGACTTCTATTTTCAACTTTACACACTGCTGTGGGGTCGGCTGTGCTGAGTCATGTTGAAGGAAAAAACAACAAATATTTTGTACGAAGAGCTTTGTACTTTTTGCTCACTTCAGATTATCTTCTGTCCAACAACCATGTCAACTCCATCATTGTACACAAGTTTGACTTCTCGGACGAGGAGGTAAGTGCACGGAGTTTGGAAAACAGGCGCTTTTGTGTTGTTTTTTCTCCTCAAGTTTTGTTGGGTTACTGCCTTTATGTGCTTTGTGGTGAAGAAAATTAATTAAAATTAAAATTAAAACCCTGTTGCACGCACTACCAAGGATTAAAGCTGTAAGGACGTGCACGTTGTAACTGAAGCCGATGCCCCTGCCTCACTGTCCAGCGACTTGAGACTCCACTTGTTAAAGTGAAGGTTGACTCGCATGCTTGTATGTCTGGTAGTCAGATGAGGTGATCATTTTCTTATGGGGTATCTGTGCGCCTAGGTGTGATTTTCACACATTCTGGAAGTTTTTGTTCCCGGTACTACAAAAAACAAAAAAAGTCATACTACTATGTGCAGACATCTGTGGACAGGTTTTTTTTTTTTTTGTCGAACTCATTGCAGGTGATGGCGTACTACATATCCTTCCTGAAGACCCTCTCCCTCAAGCTCAACAATCACACCATTCACTTTTTCTACAACGAGGTGAGGAAGAAGTGTCTCTTGTTTGGTTGCACGTGCAATGAGTGTATCCAACTTGTGCGATCTCAGTGCACGTTAGAGAACCCCAGGTGGTCGAAATTTCCGGAGCCCTCCACTACGGCGTCTCTCATAGCCTTAGTCACTTTGGGACGCTAAACCTCCATAAACCATAAATCAAACCTTGGCTGCGTCATTTGAGGTGCAGTCCTCCATTCGAGATTTGAGGCAACACTGTCATCCGTTCGCATTTCCTTATTAATTGCCTTGTCACATTGCAACTGGTACAAGTCACGTTAGGTGTACCAACTTTCTAATGGGTTGAGTTCCCAGATAGCAGGGGAATGCCAGCACCACAAAGCCATGGCCTAAGCTGATCTTCAACATCCTCTAAGAGCATGAATGTACCTTGTGAGCTGCGTTATTAGCAGGCGCCGCTGAGGGATTGTGTTTGCAGATGTGGTAGCACGAACCCACATTGAATAGTGTATTTTGTATTGTGGCAGTGTATAGTGTACTTAAAGGGCAACTGCAGCACTTTTTTGAGAATTTTGTGATATTCAAGGATTCAAATCTATGTAGACTCTAGGTAAAGCCAAGTGCTTTTTCACTAGCATTTAAAATAGTGATGTAGTCGACGATTGAAATGTGCGCTTCTCCTCAATGCACTGGAGGAGTGCAGGAAAACTCAGCGTGACGTCACGGAAGGTATGATTTCAAATTACCGCTGTCGTCAGCCACACCCTACCCTGACGCGTTAGACGCTGCCAAACAACTCTCGGCAGGGTTTGCCTTCAGTGGCGTTGGTTTTTTTTCCTTCAAAGCAGGCGTTTGTGCGTTGGAAATGTACAGATACCTTCGATGGCGTCATCATGCACCCCCCACTTAGCGTTGTGCGCTGCGGAGAAGCTTGAAGGGCGTCCGGATTTTAATCGGCGATTACTTCACTATTTCAAGTGCGAGCCCAAAAAGACTTCGCATGCTTTACCTGCAAGTTTCACATATTCGACCCTCTTAAACTCGTTGATTTCTAAAACCTATGCAGTTTCCCTTTAAGTGCACTACAAAAAAAAAATGCAAGTGCTACATTAATGTCTGCGAACAAAACAAAACATTCATACACACACGCAAACACAAAAAAACAAAAAGAAGGAACTTTGTAAATTCCACACTTCACGTGATTTCAGCTTTGTGTGGTTAGAAATTTAGAACCTGAGAAAAGCAATTCTACAAGATTTGACTTCTTTCTTGGCGAAGTACGAAAGAAGCGCAAAAGCTGGTAATGAAATATCAGGTGGTCACTGAAACAAACATCTGTAAAGCCGTTGAGCAATTGCACCCACTCCACTTATAACCCTTCTTAACGGAGTAATTTTTTTTTTTTTTAATGGCACCAAAATGGTCACTTAGTACCCGTGCTACCCTCTGTTGGCAAACCAAAAAATGCTTTGGAGTATCCATACTTACCTTAAGCAGGACGCAAAATTTCAGAAAACATATGACATGCTGGACTTGTCATGAGCCAGAAATGACAGTCTGGTAATGACGAGCCTCGCTCGCCAAGTCCACAAGGGGTTTAAAGGCACATGTAATGCAAGTTAATTGTGCTTGAATTTGAATGTCAAATGTAATGAGCCATCATTCCTTACCTAATTCATTTCGTGAATTGTGTTAGCTAGAACGTAGCTGACATTTAACCTTTTTTTTTGTGTGGTACAGGGTCCGTCAAAAGTTCCAAGGCCACAGGGTTTGCTTTTGAGCAGCATATTTGGGCTGTTGAGATACCCTCGAAGCTCAAAATATCTGTAGAGAATAGAAGAAGGATCGTTCTACCATCTGAGAACCTCGATAGCTCTATCGGAATCTTAAGTGCCAGGATATACCGATTAAAAGCGGACCATGTGGCCTGGGAACTTTTGACGGACCCTGTACTTCTTGTGGAGACAACCGGATCCATGGCTGTTTTGGGGTTTAATTTTAGAAAGTGTTCCAGAAATGAGTGCTCTGTCTGGGCTGTGCCTAAATAAAGGCAGGGCTTACTGGTGCAGATTGTGCATTAGAGTTCAAGGCAGTCTAAAACAAGGTGACACTCTACCTGGTCTGTCAGAACGCACCTGCATTCAGTCGGCCTTTTTTTTTTTTCGTTTCTATTTTTTTCAAAGATTGAATTTTCATTTGTATTGCAGCCTAGCAGCAGTGATCTTGTCATAGCTATACGCTGTTAGGACTGTGTGCATCCGTAGGCTGAACTTTTTTTTTTTTTTTATCCATGTGTGACGTTTGTTTTCATCTGTCTGCTTTCCATCTCGTATTTCATGAACCGATTATGAGGACTGAAACCTGCTGTTCCTGTCAAGTGCTTTATGATTTGCTTTCACTTACTTTATGCTTGGTTTCCTTTCTTTTTGTATTATTCATTGCCTGGTTGTTGCTTTTTTTTTTTTTCTGTTGCTGAAAGTGGGACAGCACAGAAGAGGCCGTGGAAAACGTGGACTTGCAGCCCCTGACGTGTACTGTGTGTACTGTGTAGTATAGGATGTGTGTGCTTGTGTGTGTGCGTGCGGCTGTGTGAATGTACACATGTGTGTGTGTGTGTAATTTCTGAAAAAAAAAAGGGGGGGGGGGGTAGAGACTAGTGAAGGTCCATAGATCAGTCTGCTTATGAAGCAAACTGACTCCAACTAAAAGAGAAATAGCAAAGTTTTATTTACTACATTCTAGCTGGGAATCAGTCTTTATCACCGTCCCTGAACAAGTCTTGTTGAAATGTTAGTAGAAGCTTGTTTTTTTTTTTGCATATTTTAGCCTAAGTCTAAAGTGCATGCATATACAGCCTTGCTCAGTATGACCTGCAACATGCAAGACATGATCTAACCTTCGTTCATCAAGCTTAGGTAACTGGGTAACGGAAAAGGGTCAGTCATTGATCGTCAAGGAGAAACAACAGTTGCATCTCAACGAAGTTTAGTGAAGGCTGACTGGGTTACACAGTGTAAGTGAAACTGTCTATGAGAAACCTGTTCTTAACTAGTCTGTAGATATGGATTAACAGAAATCAAGCATCTAGGCGCCAATTAAAGGTCACGCTTTTTCTCGTGCCTACCACTACCACTTCAACTGCTATGAAATGCGGAATGTTGCAGGCGTTGCAGTGTTGCAGGTTATACTGATTGCGATTGTATATAAATGTGTTTGTGTGTATGTGGGATGTATGTACACTTCAGTATGGTAGGGCTGTTCATAGTTTTCAGTAGCCAATGTTGCTTTCACATCAGCTGTGTCTGATTTGAAGAAAGCAATATGATACTTGCTTGTTTTTATCGGTGAGGTACTCAGCTCAGTTAAGGCTGATTTGCATTCATGTGAAGTAATCACTTAAATAATTGTCTGATGTCCCATACTAACACATTTACTGCGAAGGTGTATTGTTTATATGTATACGAACTTAATATATTTGCCTCTTGTATTTGGGCAGCATTCGCTGACTCACATACTGGTCGTTTCGTAATAGGCTGAGGTCACTTTTAGGCGGTTGTCGCTAGTTGAATACAGTAAATTTACATACACACTTGGGAGATATTCAGTACAGAGCCGAGTAGCATTTATCATGCATTTTGCCGCATACGCTAGGAAGTAATTGCAAGGACTAAATGTGCACTAGATACTAAGTTATTCCTCCCTAAACAGCAATGGTGTGTAATTATCTGTGGACTAAACTGGCTACCGGCATGCATTTAGGGAGTAATAAGAAAATGAAATAACGTTAAGTGTTCCCTGTCCTGTTACAGCACGCTGTACGTCCCGCACTGCACAGAACCTTGTTTTGGCAGACCCGCATTTTTTTTCTCACGGCAGCTTTGTCCATACTTTGTCTGTCCATCTATCCGTAGCACACCAACGACTTTCCTCTGTACACCGAGGCCATCAAGTTCTTCAACCACAACGAGAGCATGGTCCGCATTGCTGTCCGAACTCTCACCTTGAACGTCTTCAAAGGTGAGGGGGAACAGTGGTAGTTTTTACGAAAAGTTTTTATTTTTCGTTACTTGACGTGATGCAGACCCCTGCTGCTTACTCGGTGAAGTAGTCCTTATTGTCTGCAAGCTGTTTTCTACACACTTGAGACTCTTCTTCATGTATGTGTAAGCCTTGATAACTGAAGAGAGTTAGCTCAGATCAGCTTTTCTTAGGTGTACTGTCATAGTGTAACGATAGTTTTGCTTGTTGCTCAAAATGATCAATTTTAGGTAAAGATCCCAAAGTAAGTGAACTTTGGTGAATACAAGGGGGGTACTGCGCACAAAAAGACAAGGGCAAGAAGATAACACAACAAGCGCAGACTCGCGACTAACTTTATTTGAAAACACGACACTCCTTTTATAGTTTCAAAACTGTCACATCACACACATGATGAAACCAAAAACCTGTCTTCATTGTGATACAGTTTGATAGAAGGGTCACTTACGCAATCTTTACCCTTCTTTTTGATGCAAAACGCCTCCGCCAACTCACGCGCCACCTGGTCACGGCTCCTCCTCAAAACTTTTGTATCTGTCAGCAAAGGCAGGCAAGGGTTATTGCGTGTAGCATCCGGGCATGCGCCACAACAATGCAGGGGTAAATTCGACCCTGTCCCTGATTTCATGGGAAGCTGGTGTTCCCTTAAGCGCTCATTCAGACATCGGCCTGTCTGACCGATGTATACCCTGCCACAGGTGAGGGGAAGCGTCATACCACTCGTTTTGTCAGGTGCCAGACGGGTGTCGTTTACCAGATTCCCCTCACCTGTGGCAGGGTATACATCGGTCAGACAGGCCGATGTCTGAATGAGCGCTTAAGGGAACACCAGCTTTCCATGAAATCAGGGACAGGGTCGAATTTACCCCTGCATTGTGGCGCATGCCCGGATGCTAAGCGCAATAACCCTTGCCTGCCTTTGCTGACAGATACAAAAGTTTTGAGGAGGAGCCGTGACCAGGTGGCGCGTGAGTTGGCGGAGGCGTTTTGCATCAAACAGAAGGATAAAGATTGCGTAAGTGACCCTTCTATCAAACTGTATCACAATGAAGACAGGTTTTTGCTTTCATCATGTGTGTGATGTGACAGTTTTGAAACTATAAAAGGAGTGTCGTGTTTTCAAATAAAGTTAGTCGCGAGTCTGCGCTTGTTGTGTTATCTTCTTGCCCTTGTCTTTTTGTGCGCAGTACCCCCCCTTGTATTCACCATGATTGACCGACTAGCCCAACAACGTACGCTCTTAAGTGAACTTTCCGTTCTCTCCAAACTTATCTAGATCCCCCATATCCTTATTGTAATTTACAAATTTGAATTAAAGGCTATTTGCTCAGTCCCGAGCTTTTATTTGTTGGTTTTCAAGTCTCTCAGATGTATGTCGGCTCTTGCTTGATGGAGAGAATGCAGAATTGAATTCTGTGCGTCAAGTAGTGAAAAGAAAAGGATGTAGTTTCCCGTAATTCATGTTCATTTGAGATTACTCTGCCTCAGTTGAATCGGCTGCATGCACACTTTGAGCTGTCATGTAAGGTGAAGAAGGGGTTTGTACTGTGTTATTTTTGTTAATATATATATACATATTTGAGGGGAAAGTAGCTCGTTATCCCAATGCTAGCCTGGCTTTTCCTCGTGAAAGGTACTAGTCAAGCCCATTCCGAAGGAGCAGGTAGGTAGAACGCCTGCATTTTCAGCCAGAGAGTGTCTAGTTAGTTGTGTCCTTTGCGCTTGCAAGCAAATTTCTGTGTAGGTTATCTGATGCTTTAAATCGAGTTTTAAACTGCAGTTAACCAGCACAGCTCGCCACCTTAGTGAATAGAATAGTTAATCTGAATGAGCAGTAAATTAACTAAGTTGTTTTGACGTAGTTTTAGTTGTCGCTGTGAAGCGCAAATTTATTCAGCGTTAGCAGAGTGTTAGATTGTCTCAGTTAGACATTACTCGCAGATTTCGGGCATATTCATGTTAGAGGCACATGCTTGAATCTATTGTGCTTGATGATGCGTGATAAAGCATGGCTGACACGGTCAGCGTTGAGGCATAATAGGAGTCATTTATGCATAGATTACTGTTACAGATGCGCTTGACGTGTAAGTTAGTGATGGTAACGGCTAATTGGCATCATTAACGCAAACTAACGCTCTTGATGCACTCTAGTTACTTAGCACCAGTGGGCAGCTAGCTTAGGACGACGTGTCTTTTTTGGAATCCATCCATTTGCAGAAGCTAATGCCAGCAGCAAGCACGAAGGCATGCTGCAGTCGAAACGTAAAAGAAAAAATGGACGTGGTAAGCATAACTGCTCGCAGGGCAGACAACCGTAGTCACTGTCATACCTTGTGTGGGGCGTCTCACCACGTAAAAGTGTTAATCACACGGTCTGCATGGCACCTGCTGGCCCAGTTCTTGTGTTTACTGGTGTCGCAGCCAGCTTTTTTTTTTTTTCCCTTTTTGTTCGGCTGGTACATTTGTGTGAATCTGATCGACGTCGTCTGCATGTTTCTCTGTCCCCTGGCACTTTTACATTTTAACTCCTTGGTGTGCTTTTGTTTTTATGGCTGCCTCAGGCAAGCTGTTGCTATAAACTACTATTATATACTATATATATATATATATATATATATATATATATATATATATATACTATATATAACAGTTTCCTTCTAATTTATTGAGGTCAGGTCAATTCCTTTCAGCACATTAACTTACTTTTGTGGTTCCAGTAATGTCATTGTGGTTGTGCTATTTAATTCGATCTTTCTTGTTAATCTGAGATTAGAAAGGAATGAAGGGCACTTGTGTTCACATTCAAGGATTAGATGTAATGAATCAAAAATAGTTTAATTCATCCTTTTTAAAGCTGCGAAAGTAGGGGCTTTCATCACAAAGGTCAAAAATGACAACTGTTGTTGCTACGCTCTGTGTCCATTTGAATTCTTGCTGCATTATTTGCTGCTCATATAGAAACTTGGTTTTGAAACCTGATAGAGCGCATTGTTGTTTACTGTTTGACTCTACATAGAGAATGACTGGTGGGTTACGGTGTAAACAATGACCACAGAGTCTCCCAGTGCATATTGTAGTAAGTGGGTATTATATTGAGAGCTCTGGTGCTGACACGTGTGAGCTCTTATACTGCGGGAACGGACTGCTGTGCATAACTTCAGCAGCCCGTAGTCTTCTGTCTGAAAACAATTCAAGCCAGTGTTAGTGCACAGAAGTCTTCTGATGCAACGTGAATTATGAAAAGCAGCTTATTCATATGCCTCAAGCAAAAGGCATGGTATACAGGGGAGACCACTTATAACACAACCGCTTATAGTGTGGGACCGGATGTACTAAATGTGGTTTTTGCTGGCCACCGGTCTGTCTCCTATTGGGCTCAATGTAATGTCATACCACTTTCATGCCAAGATGCTTGTTAGTTGAGGTCATCTGAGAGTCTGATGAGAATGACAGGCTTGGGAAACAGGCTGAAGTATTGGTTGTGGTTGTTGTAAAACAAGAATAATGGAAGTCATTGGGAAGAGGCTAGGGGTGTGCGAATATCAAATTTTTCGAATACGAATCGAATATGAATACTTGGTTCCGAATATCGAATCGAATATCGAATAATCAAGGACAGACGCATTCAACCACTACAAAACATTTATTTGAGCAGCCAAGAACATCACAGTTCAACTATCAGTGATGAAATGAGCACAAAAGGTGTGTGTGTCTGCTCAAAAAGTGTCAGTCTCAAACATTGTTCTTAGAAGAGTGGAAATATCAGAAGATGGCTAGTACACAGCATTGATCAAGGCTAGGTTGCCATAATCACAAAAGCGCGTTGCTGGGATGAACATAAAAAGTTGTCGTGAAGGAAAACCGGCTGCTCCACATGGTCAAGCAGAAGTAGTAGTTCCCTTCTAGCTGAAACGACTTCTCCAGCCACAGATAATGCCCTCTCAATTGGAACTGAACTGGCTCGTATTGCGAGGTATTTCGTGCACAGCTCTGACCATACCAGCTTCGCACAAAGAAGCTCACCAGTGCAGTAAGCTACTGCATGGCCCAACGTTACGCATTGCTCTGGGCGCCGCCATGTTATGTCTTTGTCGATAGGACTTGCGGACCGAAATGAACGCCGGTGCTCGCAATAGAATATTCGGCTAGATACAAATATTCGCGTCGTATCGAATATTCAAAACAACACGAATACTTGGATTTTGAATCGAATACTGAAAATATAATATTCGAATTATATTAGAAAATTTCGAATATTCGCACACCCCTAGAAGAGGCCTTTGTTATGCGGTACACATGGCTTGGCTCATGGTGGTGATGGCGCTGGGCTGAAACATTTTGCTGCCGTGTGCTGACGTGATCGAAAATAGTTGCTTGAATCAGTTTTCAGTGTGCACACATTGTCTCTTGTGTATGCACCTGTATGTTTTTTTTTCTGCACTGCACCTTGGCAAGTACGGCATAATACACAATATATTTGCCTTTGTTTTGTAAAGTGCTACCTGCTCTCATTGTGAGGCACATGCCACATATTTCAGTGTGTCGCATCAAAGTTTTTTCTTTTTTTTATTTTGCATGCAGATATAGGTAAGATGATTTGCGGTGTGCGTGTGTGTGTGGTCACATTCATAATGCAGGGGTAGCTTAGGGAGCAAGGAATTGGGATTTGAGATGTAGGAAATGGTGGTGTCTGATAAGAACCAAATGGAGAGGCTCATGTGTGATAATAGATACTCTGAGATGACCATAAATTTGTTCGAGTTAAGCTGAGTTGAATCAACAGAAGCCTTTTTTTATAGACTTGAAGCAGCCTACAGTGTTAACTTTGAATGAGCACGCTGTTCGAATTGAGTGAGTTTGAATTTACGAGAGTTTCATTGTATGTGCAGGATTTCTGATGGTTTCTTGTTAAATAGTAAACTGCATGTGAAAGAAAACTTGTGATGTTAGTGTCAGTGTTGACACATTGCAGGTTCCATTTGGCATGACTGTACTCTCCTTGTAAAACTTGACAGCCTTCGTGGATGTTTTTCACTCTAGGGCATCTGTGAAAAAACTGTGGGGATGGAAGTGAACATCTAATGAGATGAGAATATGTAAAATTTGTCCGTACAGGGTCTGTCAATGTCGGGATACATTCGTAAAAAAATAATTTACTGCTGTCCTACTAGTAAAATGAGTTAAATTTCCTCAAAATGACAATCTTCTGGGTCAACACGCCACTGCCACCACTTCTGCCTCATGTGGTGTGCCTTCTGGAAATCTGCAACCGCAGTGAGAGATTCACTGTCCACACTCAGAGCTACTTGTATTCCTGCAAGTCCTCCTCCGCTTCTTGGAGTCTTTTTTTTGTATATCCTGCAGTTTGTGCATAAGCTAAAGTGTGAGTCTTTATACCAGACGAATGGTACACAAAAACGTTATATTGGAAGGCACCACTGTGTATATGTTTTGCGTATGCACTGACCCTTTTCCCTGAAATAGTCTTGGCACAGTATCCCTGGCATTGTCACTTCCTTTGACATGTGTCGCCTATGGTGTGTTCTTCCACCCTTCCCCCGCTCACCCCCAACCTGCCCTGCAGTCGAGGACAGGGCAATGCTGAAGTTCATTCGTGATCGGACGGCTGCGCCTTACTTCTCCAACCTCGTCTACTTCATCGGCAAGCACGTGCTTGAACTGGACAGCTGCGTCATGCACGCCGAGTAAGCGCTTCCATTTGTCGTCTGGTGTGTACATCCGCGCACAGTTGGACGCTTGTTGAACTAGGTCACGCTGAACACTCTTTGTCGTCTTCTCTGTGCGAGCTCCTTACGATCTTTTGTGCTTACTTAACGGGGCATACTACACTGGCCTTGATCTGTTGATTAACGCTGTTGTGTTTAAACGTGCATTTGGAGCAGTAGCTACGGAGCTGAGACATGCTCTGTCTTCCTGCGCAGCGGAATACAGTCGCCACTTGCAGTTATTAGTTTTCTCCTACAACCTAGTATGCCCTACAACCTAGTAGCAGGGCATGTAATGCGAAGGCAAGATAACCGCTGGTCCTTAAGGGTAACGGAGTGGATTCCAAGAGAAGGCAAGCAGATAGCAGGGGACGGCAGAAAGTTAGGTGGGCGGATGAGATTAAGAAGTTTGCGGGGAGACGGTGGCGGCAACTAGCAAAGGAGAGGGTTAATTGGAGAGACATGGGAGAGGCCTTTGCCCTGCAGTGGGTGTAGTCAGGCTGATGATGATGATGATGATGACAACCTAGTATATTGTCAGTATTTGTTATTTAAGGCATGTTTCTAACATAACTGCCAGCTTTCAGTGTAGGAACTCAGAGAAAAGTTTCCTTGATTGTGACAAATTTGTTTGGTACATGTCTAGTTGCAACAAGCTTCCACAGATGGCGCCAGCCACTTCAGGGATGGAGTGAAGTTATCGCGCAGACAGCAATGCGCCATGCGGCCAGGCGCACTGTCGTGAAGCCGAACTATTTGCCGGAGCGACGGTTACGGATGCTCTGCTCCTGTAGACTTCTCTTCATTGCCAAGTGTAGATTTCTGCATGGAGCCAGTGGGGATGGGTTGGGGGGGGGGGGGGGGGTTGCATTTGTAAGCATGCGCTTGAGTGTTGGCAGTGTGTAGCTTGTATGGGACTCATGTATGAATAGAATGTGGCAGTTACTGCAGCTACCACAACCTCTCTTTTTTTTCCCCCAAAATAAGCCACCACTGCTGCTAAAAAGTGCATGTGTGTTGCTCGTCTGCTTCAAGAAACCTTGGCCTTCTAAGACACAAATTAAAACACGCTCCCTCTGAACTTAAACAACTTGCCTTCAACACACTAATTCATCCGAAACTTGAGTATGCTTCTGTCATATGGGATCCGCACTTAAAAAAGGATATAAAGAAACTTGAAATGATCCAAAGAAAAGCCGTCCGTTTCATTTTTAACGCTTACCATAGCTCTATCTCGCCATCCGTTCTGATGTCTACGAAGAACATATCCACTCTAGAAAGAAGGAGAGCACTCGCAAGGCTTAAATTTCTGTACTCATTTTACTCTAGTCAATTTAATATTAATGCTGCTCCCTATATATCCCCCCGTTCTACACGACAGACACGCAATAGCCACAACCATAACCTTACTCCGTACTTTGCACACACAAATATGTTCAAAAACTCATTTTTTCCCCGAACAATCACAACATGGGACTCACTGCCAGCAAATGTCTTTTCGGCTCAGGATGCTGCTGCTTTTGAAAAGAGTGTCCTATTGTATGTGTAAACTTAACAATATCATTGCCCTCTGTTTTGTCTTCTTTTTTGTTGGTTGCTGGAACGCTGGATTTGCGTAGTGTTTGATATTATTTTTGCTTTTTGAATGTTGCCCCCCTGCTTGGTCTCTATGACTGCAGTATGTGTAGATAATAAATAAATAATAATAAATAATCTCTTCGTGCGTGCAGACACGGCAACAGCACGCGTCTCTCGGACCTGGTGGCCGAGCACCTGGACCACCTGCACTACGTCAACGACATCCTCTGCCTCCGCATCGAAGCCCTCAACGCGGTTCTCACCGACCACCTGCTCAACCGGCTGCTGGTGCCACTGTACGTGTACTCGCTCGTCCAGGGACCACACCCCTGCCTGGCTGTGAGTGTCCACTTCACAGCTGCGCTTCTTTTTATTCCCTGGCGGCAGCCAGTGTCAGCCACGTTTCCAGACTGCCCGAGAAGGTGGGCACGGGCATTTTAGACTATGCACGAGAAATATGGATTCCTGTAGTTGGACACAGCTAAAGTCTGCATTGAAGCTCTACTAACATTCAGGACCACTGCGCACTGTTCTTTCCCAACATGAAAGTAATTCATTGTTAAAGGTGCACTGAAGAGAAATCTGAACTTGTCTTTTTGCCGCGGGAACTCAATCTACACGTTCCTAGAATTCTTAGAAACTGCCACTTATTGCCCTGTGTGGCCGATTTCCCTAATTACATCGAATTAACGTCCGGCTCCCGCCTTTTTTTTTTAATTCTGCCTCCTACGGTGGGCGGAGTCGACCAACGCGTGGAGCGCCTTTCACCCAGTCCCGTGGAGGCTTTGCTTTCGCTTTATTTTGTTTTTTAGGTTTCCATGAATAAATAGTTTCATTCGCAGCTAATATAGCCGCAAAATAAGCCCGAAGAAATAAAAATACGCGCGGACTATTTGCTACTACAGACTACTACATATTACTCTGCCAATGGCAGAGCGGCAAGCCGCCGCGGGACTGGCTGAAAGGCACTCCACGCGTTGGTCGACTCCGCCCACCATACGAGGCAGAATTAAAAAAAAAGGCGGGAGCCGGACGTTAATTCGATTTAATTGGGGAAATCGGCCACAGAGGGCAGTAAATCGCAGTTTCTAAGAAAGCTCGGAACGTGTAGATCGAGTTCCCGCGGCAAAAAGACAAGTTCAGATTCCTCTTCAGTGCACCTTTAATGCTCTTCTTGTGACCTAAACAATACAGCTAATCAGAAGATGGAATTATGTGTGCAGTAGTTTTGAGTTTGAGGCAGAGCAGATGGTGGGGCTAAAAATTGACATGCAGAAAACCAAAGTAATGTTCAACAGCCCAGCAAGGGAACAGCAGTTCGCAATTGGTAGCGAGGTGCTGGAAGTAGTAAGAGAATATGTCTGTATAGGGCAGGTAGTGACCGCTGATCCAGATCATGAGAGGGAAATAACTAGCAGAATAAGAATGGGGTGAGGTGGATATGGCAGGCTCTCTCGGATCATGAATGGCAGTTTACCAATATCCCTCGAGAGAAAAGTATACAACAGCTGAATCTTAGAGGTACTCACCTATGGGGCAGGAACGTGGAGGCTAACAAAGAGGGTTCAGCTTAAGGTTAAGGACAACGCAGCGAGCTATGGGAAGAAAAATGATAGGTATAACGTTAAGAGATCAGAAGCGGGCGGAGTGGGTGAGGGAACAAACGCGGGTTAATGACATCCTAGTCGAAATCAAGAGGAAGAAATGGGATTGGGCAGGGCATGTAATGTGAAGGCAAGATAACCGCTGGTCCTTAAGGGTAACGGAGTGGATTCCAAGAGAAGGCCAGCGTAGCAGGGGGAGGCAGAAAGTTAGGTAGGCGGATGAGATCAAGAAGTTTTCAGGGATACGGTGGCCGCAACTGCCAAAGGACAGGGTTAATTGGAGAGACATAAGAGAGGCCTTTGCCCGGCAGTGGGCGTAGTCAGGCTGCTGCTGTTGCTGATAATGATGATGATGATGTCACTGGTTGAGAGGGACTCGGACAGTGGACCACCGACCAGTTCTTGCTCGTGGATCGCCCACCACGTGACGTTCAACGTCCAGCCCGTGAGGTCCTCACCTGGCCCGTTGACCTTTGACTGCCATGTTATTGAACCAAGCAGAACAAAAGGCTGTGCACATGCCTAATCCGCCTATTGCAACCAAGTGGTGGTAAGGGGATTAGTCATGCATGCCGCTTTTCACCATGCTGCGTTCAATAACATGATGGACAAAAGTCCGGGGTGCCCCGCCAGAAAAAAAAAGGTTCTGGCACGCTTCAGTCCGTGGGCCACTCATTGGCCTCACAGACCGGAAGTGGGACTTCACATGACACCTGGTTTGCTAGCCTAAATTGGTCTATGGTCCATCCGGTATGGGTGGCGCATAGTGTGGCCATTGCCTGTTGCTTCCAACTGATGCTTTTGAAGTTGGAAGCTTAGACGATGATTGTTTGTTAAAGCTTGAAGCTGAGATGATCATTGTCTCTGTTTGCATATGCTGAACTGAATATGCGAACGTGAAAAAGTGTAACATTCCACATTTAGGGTGCTTAACCCTTTGAGGGTCGAATTATTTTGAAGAAAACTTTCCGAGGTGGTCAAATTACTTTATTGCGGGTCTTGAATCTACAAAATGTATATAATCGAGAATAAATAGTAAAAAAAATTAGGAACAGTACTTTGGTGACAGCATCACTCACAACTGGAAAATGTTCAATAGAATTTCACGAGCGACGGTGATAAACAAGCTAAGAGCAGCACCAATAAAGATAGAAATCAACTTCCGCCGCCTCTGCAAAACAGTGCCCAAAAAGAGAAAACACGTTTCGCGCGACTCCGTTGCGATCCCGCGGCGGAATCAAAACCGTGTAGGCGCTTTGCCGCAGAGAGCGAGAATACCTCGCGAGCAAAGGTGATAAGCAAGCTAGGAGCAGCGCCAATAAAGATAGAAATCAACTTCGGCAGCCCCTGCAAGATAGTGCTGACAAAAAAAAAACTCAAATTTCGCGCGACTCCGTTGCGATCACGCGGCGAAACCCAAACTACAAGAGGAGTGTTGCCGCAGTCTGTGCCGCCGCGCTAAAGCTAGACGTAAGTTCTGCTTATCTCCGTAAGACGGCAGCACAAAATTCAAACACTTCTTGTAAGTCCTAAGAGGCGGCAGCACCCCCCAGTGAGCACGCATGGTTCTTTTGGCGCAAAATTTCAAACGAACTCGAAACCGTACCCGTACGGCAAAGACCTTGCGGGACAGAAAACCGCCGCCGTACATATACGGCAAAAACCTTCAAAGGGTTAAGCATGCATACTCTTGTGGTACGTAGACAGCATTGATTTCCACTTTTTTCTGATCACATCTGTGTCAGCCATGAGCATATGACACGTTTCATGCGCTCTCCTGTTCGGCTGAGGAGATAACTACCTTCCATAGTGCTGCTGGGAACTTATGAGCTGAAGTATAGGTAGTCTCATTGGTGACTTTGGGTGCCGTGACCTCTTGCAGGACGACCGGAAGAAAGTCAGCAGCATAGTCTCCTTGTTCCTCTTGTCACAGGTGAGTGGGCCTGGCTAATTTTTGGCGGATTTAGTGAGATTTGCTCACATGATACCCGTTTTGTATGCTTCACTGTCACACTGGATACACTTTTTTTAAACCATTTCTTCTTGCTACGTCTCTGAGATATGTTCTTCTTTGGTTTATGGCTTCAGAATGCTGTGGCAGATAAAAAAATATTTGTATGCATAGTCTGCTCTGTTATATTTTACTAAGTAGTGTATGAAGTGTGTGTTGACATCTTTTACCTGTGCGGCTGTATTTCAGATGGAGTCACACAAGGTCGTCTCAAGTCTGTTATCAGTTGAGTTGTGGTTCTGATAAAGAACACAGTGTGTATGTGAAATGCAGGAAGCTTAAAAACGTGTTCCTTATATTGGAGGCTAAGAATTAGCATGCAGAAAACCAAAGTAATGTTCAACAGCCTAGCAAGGGAACAGCAGTTCGCCATTGGTAGCGAGGTGCTGGAAGTAGTAAGAGAATATGTCTACTTAGGGCAGGTAGTGACCGCAGATCCGGATCATGAGAGGGAAATAACTAGAAGAATAAGAATGGGGTGGAGCGCATATGGCAGGTTCTCTCAGATCATGAATGGTAGCTTACCAATATCCCTGAAGAGAAAAGTATACAACAGCTGTATCCTACCGGTCCTCACCTATGGGGCAGAAACGTGGAGGCTAACAAAGAGGGTTCAGCTTAAGTTAAGAACAACGCAGCGAGCTATGGAAAGGAAAATGATAGGTGTAACGTTAAGAGATCGAAAGCGGGCGGAGTGGGTGAGGGAAGAAACGCGGGTTAATGACATCTTAGTTGAAATCAAGAGGAAGAAATGGGCTTGGGCAGGGCATGTAATGCGAAGGCAAGATAGCCGCTGGTCCTTAAGGGTGACGGAGTGGATTCCAAGAGAAAGCAAACTTAGCAGGGGGCGGCAGAAAGTTAGGTGGGCGGATGAGATTAAGAAGTTTGCGGGGATACAGTGGCGGCAACTGCAAAGCACAGGGTTAATTGGAGAGACATAGGAGAGGCCTTTGCCCTGCAGTGGGCGTAGTCAGGCTGATGATGATGATGATGATATTGGAGGAAAAGACTGTGCTAGCGATTTATAATGCTCATCTCGTGTGGCAGGGGCAGTGATGGTACTATCACATGCACATGTTGATGCGCGTTGCTGATGGTGCGTGTGCCACGCATGTGCAGGTGTTCCTGATAGTGTCGCATGAGCCGTTAGTCCGGCAGCTGGCCAACATCATCCTGAACCGAGACATGAAAGTGTTCTCCTCACGGCCTAAAGAGGACTCTGCGTCAAACAAGGTGCGAGTCTTATTCTAGACTGCAGTCACTTGTGCTAAGTTCACTTTTCTTTCTTCCATTCTAAGGCATCTATGTAATAAATGACTTCCCCTGGGACTTCATTTTCTGTTCCGCCAAACCTTCCTGCATTTCTTGCATGTTGGATGTGTCTGAGCCTGGACACAAGCTGTATCATCCTTAATGTTCACTACACTAGACTTCGCCCCAGAAATTGATTGCACTTGATTTTATTTCAAATGGATGATACAGTACCATATGCAAGCAGTTTGAAAGAGAGTGGAGGGCTCCGAAATTTCCGGAGCCCTCCACTACGGCGTCTCTCATAGCCTTAGTCGCTTTGGGGCGTTAAGCCCCGTAAACCAAACCAAACCAGAGCCAGCATAGAGTGTTACTTCCTACTGGAAGCATTGGCAGTGCATATGCCAGCTCTGCCCTTGATGTGATGAAATGATGTTTATGGCTGGCGTAATTTCACCAGCTGCATGATGTATTGGAATAGACTGTTTTTCACCGGTAAAAAAAATAATAATGTCGATGGTTCAAAGTTTAGACAAAAAAAAAAGTCAGTATGTTAGGCATGCAAGACACATGTGTTGACGGAGTTGATGGTGGCTGCATCTTTTGGGTCCTGTCTCACTTCCTGGCAAGGATGAACTTTTTCAGAGTTGCCACTGTGGCCTCAAAGAAATGCATTTTACTGGGATGGTGTAGGGCAGTTGTGCCGCTGTTTCTATGGACTAAAATCTTGCTGTCGACTAAAATCTTTGATATCAGTGTGTACGTGCGTGTTCCCAGAGCGACCTGGGCAGTGAGCCTGAGTTTGTGGCGCCCGAGGAGTCGCTGGAGAAGAGCCTGGAGACGTGGACGTCAGCGGCAGCAGCGGCAGCGAGCGAGGCGGCCATGCTGAGCTCGGAGGAGCAGGGCTGCAGCGGCGACCCCCATGCCAGCAGCTCGTCAACCACCACACCGACCAACCCATACCCGCAGGGCCTGCGCCAATCAGTGCCATGCCACACCGAGGACGGGGACCATCCGCAGACGCCGTCGACGGACTGTGCATGTAAGGGTCGCAGTTTCCATCATGCATGCCAGTCTGTCTCTCTTATCTCTTTATTATCTGTCTCTCTCACTGTTATCTATCGCTGTTAGCTGTTATCTCGCTGTTATCTGGCCGTTATCTGGCCGTTATCTGGCTGTTATCTCTGGCTGTTATCTCTGGCTGTTATCGTTATCGCTGAAGCACTTTCCCTACCAAGATAACGCAGAATCAGTGTTTTGTAACGGTTCTTTGCCTGATTGATTCTTTTGTCCTGCTATCGCTGGTTGTGAATTCATGACTGACAGCCAAAGAGGCAATGTCATCAGCTGGTGCTGGTGCCGAAGGCTGGACTTCAAGTCCAGTCTTCCAAGAAGGCTGGAGTGGCAAGTGAGCAGGAGAATGAATTGAGGAAAAATTTTCGTAAAATACTGCCCGAGATCTGCGGTGGTTTCGTAATTCTTGTGTTAGCCTTGTAATAATGCAGGCACACCCTGATAGGGACAAATGTTATTTTAATCAGATCTGCAGTGTTAATAGTTTCATTGTTTTTTTTTTCCCAATCTTAATTTTACTGGAAACCTCGTACATATATTTTTTCATGATTTAGTGTGGTCAGCCTTTCTTGCGGTTTCGATTTAGTAAAGTGCACACACATGTGCTGGGAGCTATTGTGGCAAGCACAAGGAAAGTGAAACGTCAATCACAATGGGCATCATCGTTCGCATACATCCTTCAATGCACATACACTCCTGGTCAGTGGCTGTGAACCCTGGCTGTCAATCAGAATGTATCGTCTGTTGCAAACTGTCGTGCCGGTCGTCTGTTGTGCCGGTCGTCTGTTGTGCCGGTCGTCTGTTGTGCTGGTCGTCTGTTGTGCCGGTCGTCTGTCGTGCCGGTCGTCTGTCGTGCCGGTCGTCTGTCGTGCCGGTCGTCTGTTGTGCCGGTCGTCTGTTGTGCCGGTCGTCTGTTGTGCCTGTCGTCTGTTGTGCCTGTCGTCTGTTGTGCCTGTCGTCTGTTGTGCCTGTCGTGTCTGTCGTGCTGGTAGAAACAGCATGCCAAGTGCACCTGTGATACATTAGGCCCTGTGCATCACAGGTGCACTGGGCTTGGTGTCTTCTACAGTGTAGAAGACGCCCGTCTCTCTCTTTGTCACGCTGTCAGACAGCCCTTCTGACTGCCGTGAATGTGAATGCTGTTCTGCAGGCGAGGTGAATCCCGCCTACATTCCCGACGGTGGCCTCAACATCACCGATGAACAGAAGGCTCAAGTTGCACAGAGGCTCAACATGGCTGCCATGGAGCAGTTTAGCCAAGGCTGGCTTTGTGAGCGGTAAGTGGTGCATCTTCCACGAAAAATAAGTTTGCTCAGAGACGGAAAGCAGCTCGCGAAGTGTGCTTTCAGCATGCGAAGTTCGGTAAGATGAGGGAGCAGGTTGCGAAGAATGATGCTTAACTTCTAAGAATGAGAGTTAGTGAGGGTACAGAGGAAATTGTAATGTGTACTTTGTTCTAAAGATATGCAAGTCTGTCCAGCGGATGCTTTTAAGAGACTGGAGAGAAAATAGTATTGTCCACCAGTGAACATTTGTTGTGGAATTTATTTTGGTGCATACCAGTAGGCGTTGAATAACTTGACCCTTGGACTCGGAGGACTTCAGTTGCAAACGTAAACCTGTTTCATGTTTTGTTGCTTTGCTAGGTATGCCTTAGGCCCTTAGTTGCCTGCGATTTCACGGAACTGCATATTAGCAGCCACTTCTTTTTTTTTTTTGAAACTGTTGTGTTCATGGACAACAGTTGGAATGTTACAAGGAATGGATTGGGAATAAATTAAATGTATGAATTTTCTAGAAACCTAAAATCTGCTAACGAAAGAAGCTCTGCCGATGCCGTGATGTGCTTCCTACCCTATCCGTTCAAGCAAGCTAGCATGTGGAGTTCTATGAATCTGTAGTAATGCAGTCGCACACTTTTCTTTATGAAGAGGCACAGCACTGGCATCTGTCGAAAGCAGTGTTACCATGTTTGTGCAAACGTAATACTTTTTTTTTCCTCTGAATAGTGTGCTTCAAAAAACATCTCGCGCTTTATTTGGAGCCAAACTACAAATATAGAGCCAGTTTTTTTCCGCTGTTCTTTGAGATACCCACAGCAAGCACCCACTAGGCTTGTGAGATGCAAGAAAATGCCAACTTCTTGATGACCCTGACCGTCGAGGCGAAGTGCGTGCCATGCACTGGAGAAAAAGGGTTGCTGGAAATCTGGGAGAAGGGTAGTACATGCCATTGAGAAAGAATGAAGGCCATGAAAGCTGAACTGTGCAGCACAGAACACAAAGCAGCAAGGCAGGAAGTTGTGGCATAGTGGTCGCTGCTGCAGGTGAGGCCACAGGCATTAAAGGGACCATGCAAAGAATTAAAAGCCGCTTGTAAATGTTAGAAGTGATGCTCAGAAGCATTGACACCAAGTATGAGTCTTCGGAACTGAGCCGGCAATTTATTATGAATTTTTAAAAATCGTGTTTTTTAAAATTCGCGGGCCGTTTGGTGTCTTCGTAGGGAGCCATTTTGGAACCAAAATCGGGAAAACAGACGTCACTAGTCCCATGACGTCGGCAGGCCACCACACGCTGTCATTCGCTTGAGCAGCGGCAGCTACGACGTCACGAGCACACTTCCGGTAGCGGTGAAAATCGTCTGCTCGAGCCGCTGCGCGCCCCCCTCGGGCAGGCGCGAGCCAGGACATTGCCTTCGCGCATATGTTTTCAATTTACCTCTGCCGCCTCTTTCTGTCGCGAGTTCGGGAGCCAAGAAAGCGCAGAGACCGGAGAGACGCTGCCGACGCACGCTGCTCCTCGGGAGTGGGACAACCGGAAGTCGTAAACCGAACGTCAGCGAATGACGTATTCATGGGCGGAGCCCAGTCCCGGAGCTGTTTTCTTTATTTTTTTATGGTGCCCCGCGCGTACGAGTTGAGGGGGGAGAGGAGGAGCGTGATTTTTAATCGTCTATAACTTCGTTGTTATTGATGCTAGCTCAAAAATTCTTGCGCTGGGGTGACGAGTGATGGATTGCCTGTCTTTACATAATCTCGATAAATTTATTTCATAGTCCCTTTAACGCATGGGAGGCTTCCCATGGAATATGCAGATTCTTTGTTCTCAATTCGCAGAATTTAAAATTGTCCGCCGGAAGAAAATTAGGGGCCTTAGGGGTATGCCTTTCGGCTGGAGTGTAAATAGCTTTTCAGTAGCACAGGTCACGTCACAGGCAGCATAAGTTTTCTCATGGTGTCTGCAGGTACTTGAGGTGTCCTGACATGAATTAGAAATTCAATGCTGGGTTTCACATAGGAAGGGTGCTGGTGACTGGGTATTCTGTAGGAAATAACTTGTTACGAACTAAGTGGCTGTTATTCCTCGGTGAACATTGACCAGCCTGCATTTTTCACACGGTTGCCTGTATCATCATTGTTGTAAAGCACCATCTTCATACTGTGTGTGATTATTTGACGCATCTGTGGTGCGGGATAAGTTGCTCTGATGGCATGATGTGTTCTCTCGGTTCCTCCCGTTTCATTTTCAAGGCCCTTCCTGGCTGCCATCTTGAATGCCCTGGACTGCAGCGAAAACGACCACCCAGCATTGTTCGCGCTGTGTCTACTCTACGCACTGGGCCACAATCCAGGTCAGTCTGCTCCAGGGGGTGTCTGAACAGCTCCCCAGAGCTGCAAAGCTAAAAACAATGCATAATCGAATTTGAGGTTTGGTTTGGTTTGGTTTATGGGGTTGAACGTCCCAAAGCGACTCGGGCTATGAGGGACGCCGTAGTGAAGGGCTCCGGAAATTTCGACCACCCGGGGTTCTTTAACATGCACTGACATCGCACAGTACACAGGCCTCTAGAATTTCGCCTCCATAGCCGTATGGCTGCGCTCGGGTGGATGCCAATGAGTAATTACTCCCTTATTACAAAATCTACTCCAGCTTGGGGGATTCCCCTAAACATTTGACCAACACTGTTCCCACTTCAAGTTATTGATCAATTCGATCTCGCCCTACCATAAGCTTGCCGTCCTGGTTAGCTCAATTGGTAGAGCGACTGCTCCGGTGTAGCGGTGGTCCCGGGTTCGAACCCCGGACCAGGACGAATTTTTCTTTAACTACGAAGTTTCTGAGAAAGCTGTATAGCTTTCCTTTGTAGCCGTATGGCTGCGCTCGGGTGGATGCCAATGAGTAATTACTCCCTTATTACATAGAAATTCAACCGCCGCGGCCGGGATCGAACCCGCGTCTCTCGGGTCAGCAGTCGAGCACCATAACCACTGAGCCACCACGGCGGAACCCAAACCGAATTTGACACTCAGTGTTGACTCCACTATCAACTCTGTTAGGGTTTTTCATTGTTCACCGACAGTCCTGGCATCTAACCAGTAAATTTTGCCAAAGCCTTCAGAGTCCTTCATGCAGACTGTGAAGGTCTTAGTCCTGTGTTTGCACCCACCGCTGAGTAGTCTTAAAACATTCGGACAGGCCTGTAGCCTTCTTGTTCGAGTGATTTGAGACAGGCCTTCTTGTTCGAGTGATTTGAGACAGCCTGAACTTGGTTACTACTGTGGGCTCTGTTCTCGGGCGATGAAGGTAGATGGTAAATGTAGCATTACGAATGGGACAGTGCAATACATTGATCAGGAGTGTTTTCTCATACAAATGGGCAGAACAGTTGGAAGGTTATCTATTTTGCGAGATTTTTGTTTACTACTGTTTATGCGTTAGCGCTGATGCTTTTGCTTTTTGCTCTGCCTGATAATTAGTAGATGTGCCTCATTTGCTTTGTCTTTGTGTCATTAGTGTCTCTCTTGTCTTCATCTCTGTGTTGTTATTGTTGTAATGTCTTCATTTTCTTCTGTACTGTTCTTGTACACGATGTGCCAGTCGGTCTTCCTGCGTAATTTGTTTCTCTTCTGATGTTGCTCTTCTTCTGCCTCTCTTTCCCTCTGTGGATTCATGCAGCTGGTGGGTAATGTAACATCTTTCTGTGTTCTACTAAGATATATATGTGGGCGATGTGTGCGTTCCTGTTCTTGTCGCGTCTTGCTTTGCAGTCAGGAATGTGAATGGTATAAAACTTCGCCGTCTGGGAAGACATCATGTATTGCCTGTATTGAGATTGACTTTGGTGTCTAACATGGTGCTGCGTTTATGTAAATGCAATCATTTATGATAATCCAAGCCTCGAAGGAGATTGTAACTGTTCTGATACTGCTATAGAATTTGAATTAGAGGTCTGTTTTGATACACTTGATATTCATTAAACCAGATCCATCAATTTAAATTAACAGGGAGCTTGAATAAGGAAAATTTGAACTAGCAGGATTCCACTCTATAACAGTGGTACTTACAGGAAACTAATGTTATGTGATAAAAGAAGGTCACATGTACTTTTGTATTTCAACTGATAGACCAGCCTTCAAGAAGTAACATACAGCTGTATGATATTGGAAGAGGACAGGTCCTTCTGCCTAAGTAGTAAACTTTGTTGTTGTTTTTTTTTTGTGGGGGGGGGGGCGGGGAAGATAGAGGGAGGGAGGGGGGGGGGGGGGCTTTTTTGTCGTCTGTGTCTGCCTTCCTACAGTAGTTTGCATTCTGCAACGAGGGCCCTGGTTTTCTGCTGCATTTCTACTTGGGCATGTTTGCCATACTGAAATGATCAAAAACTCACCCTAAGCATTCATGAAGAGGATATAGAAGAATGTATGCTTTATTGCTGGTAGTGAATTTAGTTATTAACTTTTCAAATAGTGGCGAAGAAAACTAAGGATGCATAAAAGAAGTTCATTTCTTATTCCTTATGTTTCTAATTGTTTAAACATTAATGAACCCTTCCCCAATTATTTTTCGGCATACTTTTTTTGTTGCTGGTACTCATTGTAAACCTTGAGGTCTGCTCTTAGGTTACAATCCCCCTTTTTCACAAGATGTGGTGGTTCCTGGGGAATGGCGGAAATTTGTCTGCTACTGGTTGAAAACAAACATGCACGCCAGGCGCGACCTGGTCCCACAAGGTGCCATCTGTGCCTGCTAAGTGGCATGCATGTGTTTGACAGTTGCTGGCATGTGTCACATGTGCCTGTCGCTAACATAAACAGCACATGCACAGTAGGAGCTAGAGGTTTCTTTTTAACCAGTGGAGCAGAGCAGTCATTTGAAAAAGGTGGAAACAAGGTTTTGTTACGACCCCCTTAAAGATAAACACACTTGAAGGATGGCAAAATTCTGGTGGAATCTTTGGCAAACGTTTCTCATTGCATTTTGGGGGTTTCCCTCCTCATCTTGCATAGCAAAAGGCTGTGCAGTATCTGATATTAAGCATATTGGCGGATGTATTCGCTTCTATTTCTTCATTGCAGCGGCTTACCACAGGAGAGATAACTGTTAACATTTTGTTTTTCTTCTAACAGGCATCAATCGGGAACTTCTAGACACGGTTCTCATGCCTTCGCTGAATCCAGAGGTATGCATGGGAACTGAGTGTTGTTAGTTGCGTCCTTCAACTTATTGCCCGTCTATAATCTGCAGACAAAACATTGGTACAACGTTGCCCTTATGGACAAGCTGATCCAGATCATCACCTTGAGCTGTAAATATGGTGAGTGTGTGTGTCTGTGGTGTTCTTGCCTTTTTTTTTTTAGCCTTTGTGGAATTCCGCTGCATGCAGCTTTCATTTCTGACTGACTTGTCTCTTGTGGACCCTGTTTATTTATGTAATACTAGTTCATCTGAACCCTTCCTCAAAGAATGCCTCTGCAGTGAGGTTGCTGCTGCAGTGTGAATTTTTTACTCCCAGTTAGCTGTTCTTATAAAGCTTTAAAGAGAAACTGCATAGGTTTTAGATATCAATGAGCTTAAGAGGGTCGAATGTGTGAAACTTGCAGGTAAAGCAACGAAGTCTTTTTGGGCTAGCACTTGAAATAGTGAAATAATCGCCGATTAAAATCCGGACGCCCCTCAAGCTTCTCTGCAGCGCACAACGCCAAGTGGGGGGCGCATGATGACGTCATCGAAGGTATCGATACATTTCCAACGCACAAATGCCTGCTTCGAAGGAAAAAACCAACGCCACTGAAGGCAAATTCTGCCGAGAGTAGTTTGGCAGTGTCTAATAAGTCGGGGCAGGGTGTGGCTGACGACAGCGGCAATTTGAAATCGTACTTTCGGTGACGTCACGCTGAATTTCCCTGCACTCCTCTGGTGCATTGAAGAGAAGCACAGAATTCAGTCGTCAGTTATGTCACCATTTTAAATGCTAGTGCTAAAGCACTTGGCATGCTTTACCTACAGCCTATATAGATTTGAATCCTTGAATATCGCGAAATTCTCGAAAAAGTGCTGCAGTTACCCTTTAAGACCCACCATAGTGGCTCAGTTTCTGTAAGCTGCCAACGCTTGCCTCAATAAGCCTGCTAGGTGATTGCTGCACTTACAGCATGCCTTGCTTCATTCCATGAGATACTTGGAAGTCTGCGGCTGTCCTTATTTCTCCTTGCACGGTTTTTGAAAATTCCGAGTGGCTTGTAAACCTGTCCCCACGGCGCTCCTTTTTATCCGGCAGGGAGCAAGGTGCGGCTGGCAACACTGGAGATGTCGCTGCTGCTCCTCCGGCAGCTGGCGACCGTGGACGGCCAGTCGTGCCTGCAGGACCACCACCTGGCCGGTCTGGAGCAGGCCAAGGAGGAGAGCACGCTCCTGCTCCGGAACTTCTACAAGGTGCGAGGGCTCCTCTTAGAAGGGGGGCACACGGGCACTTTCGATCGCGATCGAGTCGATCGAAATCGAACTCGATGCAGATCCGGCGTTGCTACACGGCAAATTCAATCACGATCGACCGCGATCCTGCTCGAGCGCATGGAGCACGATCGAGGGGATGCGTTGACAAGATGGCGGCGCCCTGCTCGCCCGCTTCGGAATAAATACATGCCACCGCTGGATTCTTCGACGCGATAGCTCACTCAAATGGTAGCGGTTCGCTTTTATTTCGCACACTCTCGCCCACGTGTAGAGATTTAAGCGACAACTAGCCCCTGTTTTTCAGATAATTTGGCGATTTTCAAACTCTTAGGCCTAACTAAATGCAGTGTGTTTACCTCGCAAGAGCGACACCTGGCGAAGCAGTTGTCTTGCTTTTAGTCAGTTGTTACATTTTCTACTATTTGCAGTTTTTCTTCTTGGAACGAAAAAAAGGCTTGCAATGCACTGACCCTAGCTACCAGTAATTACGGAAGAAAACTTCTTCATCACAGCGTTGATGTGCTTTGGCGCCTTGTCACTAGATGGCGCTACCGTTCACGCGTGCACCGAGCGTTGTTTTGCTGCTGTTCGCTATCGAGTCCACTGCTGGTTGCAGCAGAAAGTAATTAAGGTGCTTTTTCTGCTCACAGTTTGATATTTTCACAAGAAAGTTTTATTAACTATTGTTACTATAAATTTATTAAAAAATCAATGGTGATGATGATAGTACAAGCAGTGCCATCTCGTATGTAGCATTTCAACTAGTTGATCGCGATCGAGTGGATACGTGTAGCAGCTGTCCATCTCGATCGCACTTGAAACTTCAACCGCGCTCGAGACCGATCGCGATCGAAAGTGCCCGTGTGACAGCAGTATTAGAATGGGGGATGCAACGAAGGCCAAATCCAAATCTGCCTGTATGTCGACTAAATGCTCGTCCAACACGCTAGCCGCCCACGTCACCCATTTTAACAATTTAACTATGCCAATTCGTACACCTTTTTTGTTCTTTTCATTCTTACCAGTTCTTGACTACTTGTAGTCATTTTGTATCTTCAAGGATCACCACTGATGTACTGGGTTTGTTTAATTTAAGCACGCCTCTGAAAACTTCCGTGCTAAGTTGTGGGGCCCCTCGGTTACAAAAATTCAACATAAAACCGTGAAATAACAGTAGAACATTTCTGGGTGCTGATTACCTTGCTGTATTGATAGAGGGGCCGCTTCCACTGAGAAACGGAGCTTTGGTAAGCCAGAAGAGACAAAAAAAAAAAGACGAATCCACGGATATATGTGAGACAGTTACTGCGTCATTTCCTTTCTTCAAAAACCAATTTTCAATTTTCAAAAGTGGAACGACTGATTTGTAGTGGATGACCGGGCTTGTATAATAACTGTGGCTGTAGTTAGTGAGTGCCTTTTGCTGACTGTGACAAAATCTTCAAGTCGAATGTGTACAGGTTCTTGTGAAAAAAATTAGTGTTATGGGACTTCCTTTAAAACGCAGTCTACATGGTATTTGCTTTTGTTTTTCTTCGTTGCATGTGCTGCCGATGGCCAACAGAGTGAGGAGATCTTTCTCGACATGTTCGAAGACGAGTACCAAGAAATGAAGGTAATGCATTGCAGTATTTTTTCTTTTGTGCTCTGCTTGCCTGAATCCATGCTGGTTTCAGTGTACACTCAATCCCAGATGTATCAACTCTGATATTATCGAATTATTGTTTATATCACACATTCTCACCTATGGGGTAGAAACGTGGAGGCTAACAAAGAGGGTTCAGCTTAAGTTAAAGACAACGCAGCGAACTATGGAAAGAAAAATGATAGGTGGAGCGTTAAGTGATCAGAAGCGGACAAAGTGGGTGAGGGAACAAACGCAGGTTAATGACATTCTGGTTGAAATCAAGAGGAAGAAGTGGTCTTGGGCAGGGCGTGTAATGCGAAGGCAAGATAACCGCTGGTCCTTAAGGGTGACGGAGTGGACTCCAAGAGAATTAAGGTTGGTTTCTGTGGCTGTTGGCTTCTTTCATATTTATAACGAGCCCCTCATCCCCTTCTCTTGTTTGCTTAATTGCTTAGCGAGGGCCTCGGTTCTGGTAGCCTTGACGCCATAGGAGGCATAAGAGGGTTCTCACGCAGCTTCCACCCTCTCCGTTCGATGACGTTCCACGTCACACCTGCGGTAACTCAGGACGTTCCGCGCTGATGAACACTCTCAAGGTTAGGTTACTTGTAAACATAAATACCCCCGAAGGCAGAAGAATTGACAGCCGTCGCCGTAGCTCAGAGGTAGAGCACCGGACGCGTAATTCGGAGGTCGTGGGTTCAGATCCCACCGGCGGCATGTGGTTGTTTTTTCTTCTGCTTTTCCAATCAATTAGCTTTAAGCGATAACATATTGAGTAATATTCTAAATTGATCAACACCACAAAATAAATAAATAATTTAAAAAAAAAATCCCCTGTGCCCCTTGGTTTCTGTGGCTGTTGGCTTCTTTCATATTTATAACGAGCCCCTCATCCCCTTCCCTTGTTTGCTTAATTGGGGCGGCAGAGAGTTAGGTGAATGGATGAGATTGGAAAGTTTTTTGGATACGGTGGCCGCAACTGGCAAAGGACAGAGTTAATTTCAGAGACATGGGAGAAGCCTTTGCCCTGCAGTGGGGGTGGTCAGGCTGATGATGATGATTGCACAGAGTCAGCATCGCCAGGGAAATCCTGCGCAAAAGTATAGCCCCACTGTCCGCGTTTATTGAACTCAAGTTCATAGGAACATTCGATATGTCGAACTGTATGCCGCACACCTACGAGTGGCACTTCTCCTAATAGTGCTGTCACAATCGCATTTTGCACGTGGAGCTAGGTCAGCCATGGAAATGAGGGGAACACATATTTGCATGTAGTGGCGAGGTGCCTTATAAAGAAAAAAAAAAAAAAGACCAGTGACATGCCAATCAGCATCAAAATGGTGCTCAACTGGGCTTGGTTTGTTGACCTGCGGCCGATAGTCACTATCACCACAAACTGGTTGCAAAACTTAGAAACAGACCAGTGACATGCCAATCAGCATCAAAATGGTGCTCAACTGGGCTTGGTTTGTTGACCTGCGGCCGATAGTCACTATCACCGCAAACTGGTTGCAAAACTTAGAAACAAAACCACATAGTGCCGATCGGACTTTGATACGGCCCCCTTTCGGACTGTGTCCAAGTTAACTGGTTGGAGGGGCCCAATTTTCAGTTCACGGGGCACAGCGAACCTGATATATTCGGCCTTGGCCGCCGCTCTTTTGCATGCCGGGAACGTTGGTGCAAGAAAAGGAAGTTTGGATTAAGTGAATTGGGCGAAACTGTGTTGCGAATTAAGCAGCTTTGAAACATTCACAGTATACCTGGCCGATCAGCCAGAGCTTTGAAATTTGTTCTAGTTAACGAAAAAGGAAAATTGTTTGAATTATCGTGAGTCTACTGTAATCAAATTGTTTCATGCTACGATAATGCCTGACGAAAGAAAATTGTCTTCTGACATTGCCAGTTAGTTGGCTGGCATCATTTGTGTTTGCTTCTGGTTTTGTTTATGGAGATTGTCCTGTTTTTCGTTCCTTTATTTCCGCAGCCTTATTTGCTGGTGCCTTATGCTTCTGTGCCAATGTTCAATCAATTCGTAGCTGATGTCTCATGTTCATGCATTGTTCATCACTTTGCTTTTTGTTGCGACTTTCCATGTTGAAAACGTAGCAGCACGAAAAAACGAGGACAAAATAGACACAGGTACGACAGGACATATGCTGCACTTCCAACTGAATTTTATTGCGGAAACCAAAGCTTAAGTACAGCGCTACTATCGTCCCCGTGGAAATCAATCGCAATGATCCAAAAACGCCAGTTCATTATCAAGAAGAGACAAGGAAGCGGTGCTAACACACTGACCACCTGCTTTTCTAATGTGATATGCCTCAATAATCTCTCTTTCCATCCGATCCTTTCCATGCCCAAGAAACTTAGTTTTCCGAAAAATGGGTTTACACTTACAGTCCCGGCAGTGGATAGCAAGATGGCCGCTCTTTCCTTCTTTTACCAGATTGTAATGCTCCCTAGCTCTCTCATTAAAACAACGTCCAGTCTGACCTATGTACACTCTGTTGCAAGTGAGCGGAATGCTGTACACTACCTTAGTGGTGCAACGGGTGAAACCTAGTTGGTGGTTGATAGTACAAATCGGCTTTTTCTTTTTAACCATCATAGGACAAACTTTTGATAGCTTGCTTGGGGCGGAGAAGAGCACGTTTACATCGTATCTTGCTGCAATTTTCTTAAGATTATGAGACACTCTATGAAGGTATGGAATTACTTGAGTTGCCATCCTGAATTGCCTCAATTCTGCTTTGGAAAAGTCATGTCCACATAAAATGTTAGAAAGTATTCAATTGCAAACTGACCGACTGTGCATGTCAGGCTTTCCTCCAGATTCACTGTCAGCTGTTGCAGAGACGTTGCTACAAAAGAAAAAGCGCACCAAAGAGACAGATAAGCATGATGACAGGATAAAATTCAGTTGGAAGTGCAGCATATGTCCTGTCGTACCTGTGTCTGTTTTGTCCTCGTTTTTCGTGCTGCTATGTTTTCAAGATGGATCAATACCAACTGGCCCAAACTTTGGTGCTTTTGCATAGACTTTCCATGAATTGCTTGTTAAGTGTTCTTGTTGCTTTCAGTGAGGGCAAGCTTGAGCTTGTGTAAGCGCTATCTTTTGACACCCCCCCCCATCCTTTCTCCTTGATTGACGCCAGTGCCAGGAATCGAATTGAGCCTCTTCCGTGTTGTGCGCAGAAGAAGCCGCTCAACGTGGAGTACCTCATGATGGATGCCAACCTGCTGCTTCCCCCCATGGGCACCCCCATGTCCGGAGTGGAGTTCCACAAGCGCCTGCCCTGTGGAGAGGTGGAGCGGGCGCGAAGGGTCTGGCTCTGCCCTCTTCTGTTCTCTCCTTCCCCACTCTCCCCTTTCCCCCCCCCTCTGCCTTTTGAAAAGCCTTCACAGGCAACAAAATTTTGACTGCATTTTCTTCCTTGAAACAAGGTTCATGAATTTGTTTGCTGCAAACAGCAGTGCAGAAGATCCCAATGTGCGAGAAACTGCCTATAACAGAAGTTTGCTGTCTGTAATGGAAATAGTTTTTGGGACCCTTACACAAAACATAACATTGAGGCACTGGAAATGATCCAGCGAAAGTGTGTGAGATTCATCTTTAATAAATATCGTTCTACTGACTCTCCAACCACTCTTATGGCACAAAACAACATACAGACATTGCAAACACGAAGAAAAATTCAACGATTGAAATTTCTTTTCCTACTCAGAAATAACAAACTCTCCGTGAGCCCAGATTTATTTCTTAAACTGATCACAATGCGACTAACATGACATCGTCACACGGAATCACTAACACCTTACAGCGCTAGAATCAATGCTTTTAAATACTCATTTTTTCCTCACACAATAACTCAATGGAATGAACTCTCGCCTGAGGTTGTAAACAGCATCGATGCCATTAACAAAATTACTTATTGATAATTGCCGACTTGTTTTTTTTTTCCTTGTTCTTTACTATGTTCCATTACTGTTATGTGTGTTTTGTGCTATGTAATCTGCCGCGTCTCTTTTTTTTTGTGCTTTTGCCCCTCCTGCTTGGACCCATCTATAGGGTCTGCAGTATTCTGTAAATAAAATTTAAATAAAAAAAAATGAATCAGGTGGTTGATGGTTGGTTAGAAATCCTCAAATACAAACCGTAATTGAAGGATCTGGGTAGAGACATGAAATCTTGAGAAGAAAATTATAGCTAAACTTGTTGAAAGCCTTCAAAAGTCTAGAAAAAGAGCATCTGCCAGCGTAGCATTACAGGACTGGAGAAGATATCCCGTGAGGTACGCAAAATTCTTTGCTGGGCCGAGCACTGGGACCAAAAATGAGCGCATTGCTGTTTATAGACTAGCAGGGAATGTGCAGATCAAAAATAGAGACATAAGCTTGAATTCGGAGAACCCCATGGCACATTTGGGAGTTCAGCTTTGGGCCTTGTTGCTGGTGGCAGTGTTCCCATTGTTCCAAGGTGAAAAAGTGATAGCTGAAATGCTTCGCTGTGGGCAACTTGTGAAGCGTGACATGCTCGGAGGCGGGGTTCCATACATTTCAAGGAATGAAATAGCAAGTCCAAAGCATGTTTCGAAACAATAGTATTCCATAATCTGGCCATCTCCCAAACCCTATGAAAGGCATGCTAGGCAGAGTTCTAGATGGCATGTAAAATTGGTGGCCTGAGGAGGAGAACATGAGAGGCTTGAAATTTGAGCCATAAAGGAATGTGGGAGCCATACCAAGGCTGTGTACTGATTATCTGAGTGCATATCATGTTATTGTCATGAAATTTGGCCCTTAAAGTGTGCTGAAAATGACATGGGCCAGGACCTTCATTTTTATTTTCTTTTTCGTCCCAGCATAGTATCGTACTTACCCACCCACGTAATGAACTTACTCGCATAATGAACCCCCGCCTCTTAATTGTTGTTGTTGAAAATTTACTTCATTTTTTAACCTCTCGTAAAAAATGCACACCTGACCTTCAGGGCCGGTGTTCAGCATGTTCACTAATCTCTCCACAAATGTCGCAAAATTGTTGGATCGCGTCAGGATACAGCAAGCATCTTTTGAAGTGAACAAACATCGGCAACACTAATGTTGGTGACGCAACTTTAAACCATGCGCTTTTGTTGCCGACGGTCAGATGGACCTCAATTGAAATACGCTTTTGGATTGTTCCCCAAACACATTCGACTAGTATAACGCGTTCTGCACCGCATTTTGTATGCATTAGCAAAGATTAGGTGGTGGTTTGCCTTTAAAGGGACACTGAGGAGAGCACTATTAATATTTTTTTTATAGTAAAATCCGATAGTTCGGCATGTCATGGCTTTGTTGCCACTTGGCCGGCAGCGAAAGATGCATGTATTTTTAAGAAATTTGGATTCGAAGTTGAAAAAGTTTTTCCCGTCTCTCTGATTCAAACTTGGGATTCTCCTATGACGACACAGAACTAAGAGACGTGAAACATGACTTGCGCATGACGTAGCGCAGACTCCGTGATTTCTGATGGCCAGCAGTGCGGCCTAGCAGCAGCCGAAAAGAAAGCTACCGCCGGCCGCACGTTGAAGGCATCTATCGGTTATTGTGGCCGTCGCTACAGTCGCTTCGATTACGTTTGCACTGGCGTTTTGCCAGCGTTACGATGGATCTCGTTCTCGAAGTCGTCAACGAAGTTCTCGCAAATAGACACCTTTAGCATACCGTGTACCTTGTTACCGCTAGCGGAATACTGGGAGCCCGCCTACCGCCGGAAAACAGGCGCTGATTGGTCCCGATGCTTCAGGAGCGCGCGTAGTTGCCGGGCACGTGGCGCCATCTGGTGACGTCAAGGAGATTTGCGCATGCATTGGCTGCGCCTCAGTGATTCGTGGCTTCTCGTGTTTCAGTGTTACTAGAAGCATTGGTTCTAGCAACACTGCTTTGTCCTATGACGTCATGACGGTTGTACTTGCGAGTTTGGCCTGTGGCGGCGATACCTGTATTTTGGTTCTTGCTCTTTTCTACGTTACAAGAGCTTTGTTGTCAGTATGAGTGGCGTTTTTGTAATCAGGAGCTGGTATTCTGTCGATACAAGCCAACTTCAATTTCTCCTCATTGTCCCTTTATTAGCCTCCTTTTTGGGTGGTTGCTTCTGTTGTCAGGTAATATTACAGACTACGTCCGCATTGCCATTCGCTTTGTCGTTATGCCGCGCAGTTTGCAGCCACCTAACGTATTGTCCCCGCCTGTTCAACTTCCGCAGGCCATCCGAGTGTTCTTCCTGCTCCGTGAACTGTCGCTGTTCTTGAGCAGCGAGAGGGAAACCCAGCTGCCGCTCACCAACCTGGCGAGTTGTGTCAAGGTGGACGATGTCCTCGACCTGAGTGAGCATCTCTCTTCTCATTCGTGTTTTATGCGAAGCATACTACTTTAGCTACCACTTCAGCCCTTCACCGTGGTTATGCGCCTCCAAATCATGTGATACATGACGTCACACCACGTGACACGATGACGTCACGGCAGTGGAGAAACGGGGGCGCACCTCGCGCCGTCGCTGTGGTTGTGCGCCTCCAAATCACGTGACACGACGTCACACCACGTGACACGATGACGTCACGACAACGACGTCACACCACGTGATACGATGACGTCACGGCAGTGGAGAAACGGGGGCCCACCTCGCGCCGTCGCTGTGGTTGTGTGCCTCCAAATTACGCGACACGATGATGCTTCGCATTCTCCAGGCTTAACCAAGTTAAGCCTCAGCCATTTTTTCATCTCCTTAGTGGTCCTCATCAAGCCCTAAAGCTGTGGAGGTTGTTTAGGGGGTGGGGAGAGTGGGTGTTTGGGCTACCCCACAAATTCTTCTGGGAGGAAGGGAACTAACTTTGCATTGCTTCAGCCAAGCAGATGCTCACTGTGTGAGTGAGTGAGTGTTCTGTTTCAGCAGTGTGTGTAGTGGAGTCATAGTGATGGTTCAACAGCGCAAACACACACAGACCAAGAAGGAGACAAGACACACACAGCGCTGAACTTACAACTGATTTTTTTATTAGGAAGAAGCATGTCATAAATATACACACACGAAAACAACACACACGAAAAAGCAGCGCACATGCGGAATGTCATCAATCTCATAGTACTAAAAAAGGTAAAACCGCTTTAAAAGCACGTGTGTATCCATAGAACCGCTATCCCCTGTGTAAAGCGCCTGTACATCCTGAGGGCAAATGTCTTGCCGACAGTGCCACAAAGCGGTGCAAGCTCGGCAGATACACACAGCTATAAGCGTTTTTTTGTGTGTGTTGTTTTCGTGTGTGTATATTTATGACATACTTCTTCCTAATAAAAAATCAGTTGTAAGTTAAGCGCTGTGTCTGTCTTGTCTCCGTCTTGGTCTGTGTGTGTTTGCACTTTTGAACCATCACTATGAATCTACACCAACTAGCCCAATCTGCAGTTCTTCTACTGTGTAGTGGAGGACTTGACACAAGTAGGAAAATGGGGATCAGCACTACAAGCACCGTATTTACTCGTGTAATGAACCCACTCCCCACTTTTGTGGTTGAGTATTTACTTCTTTTTTTTTTAGCCTCTTGTAAAAAAACACACCTGACCTTTAGGGCTGGTGTACAGCATGTTCGCTTTATCTTGCCGTGATTGGCTGCTGCCGTGATTGGCTGATTGCGCTGTGATACAGCAAGCACCTTTTGAAGCGAACAGTGCTAAGTACTGGCGACATGAATGCGTTTGATGCAGGGACATGACTGTCGATCGAGCACTTTTGTTGACGATGGCTGGGTGGGCAAGTGGGCATTGGCTGCTGCCGTGATTGGCTGATTGCGCTGTGATACAGCAAGCACCTTTTGAAGCGAACAGTGCTAAGTACTGGCGACATGAATGCGTTTGATGCAGGGACACGACTGTCGATCGAGCACTTTTGTTGACGATGGCTGGGTGGGCAAGTGGGCGAACAGTCGGGGGGATGTCTGATATGAAATTTTGCCTTGCACAGAAAAATCCGTCAACTTTTTTTTATCTGTGTAATGAACCCTCCCCCAAATGTTGTAAACTTTTCTGAAAAAAAAAAAACAAAGAAAGTAAGTGGTTTATCATGCAAGCAAATATGGTATCTAGTATCCTGCTAGTGGGCTTACTGTAATATTTTCTGTGTGCTTGAAGTGTTGAGCAGAATTTGCACACACACACACACACACACACACACACACACACACACACACACACACACACACACACACACGCACACGCACCCGCACACACACACACGCATGCGCGCGCACGCACACACACGCATGCGCGCACGCACACACACACACACGCATGCATGCATATTTTTGAATGGTAAGGTGCTCCCTAATCTCGAGGCAGACTTTCAGGACTGGTCTCATTGTGTTTTTACTTGTTTGTGTTTACCATGCTTGTGTGCTGCCAGTACCTGTTTTGATCACGTGTTTTCTGCTTGGGATACTGCTTTTACGTTTACTTTTTTTTGTGTGCTTGTGGATTGCATATTGTCACGTTGTAGTGACGGCAGTCCAGCGGTCAGGAAGACACCAGAAATACTTGCAAACGAAGCTCTTTATTTGGGCTGACTTGCGCCCGCAAAAGAACTGAATCACTCGGTGGCGGCGTAAGCAACAAGCGTGCTCGTCAATCGTCGAACTATGAATGTCCGCCGCTCGCGGCATCGCTCAATTTAAAGCCGGCAAGGAAACTTCGAGATAACAGGTGAAGATCTTCTACAGTAATCTGGAAACACATAGATGCAGCCTTTCATGGCTGCGATCAATCGAGATTAGACTGCGTCACGAACGTCAATCGAGACTGCGTCAGTCAATCGAGGCGTCACGAACAAAAATGATAACAGCCCTTTCCTGCAGCCTTGAGCTTGAACGAACAAACGCTACAATGATACGTGGCAATATTGTCATGGGCATATGGAGGTGGTAATGAAACGATGGGCAGTTTAAAAAAAAAATCTAATTGGTGAAGTTGGCCGCCGCGGTGGCTCAGTGGCTATGGTGCTCGGCTGCTGACCCAAAAGACGCGGGTTCGATCCCGGCCGCGGAGGCTAGAATTTCTTTGGAGGAGAAATTCTAGAGGCCCGTGTACTGTGCGATGTCAGTGCACGTTAAAGAACCCCAGGTGGTCGAAATTACCGGAGCCCTTCACTACGGCGTCTCTCATAGCCTTAGTCGCTTTGGGACGTTAAACCCCCCAAAACCAAAACCAAACCAATTGGTGAAGTTGCGTTTACTAAGCAGAGCAACAAGAAACTTTCTAATGATGCTACTGCTCGGTAGTCATCTGCTGGATCAAAGTGGCGGTGATCTACAGCCGACCTGTTCTTTTGTGACAGCAGTTGGACCACTAAGGTGACAGAGTAGATTCCTAGGCAAGCAAAATGTAGCTAGGGGCAAGTGGACAGATGAGATTAAGAAGTTTGTGGGCATACAGTGGTTATGGCTGGTGCAATGCTAAGATGTTTAGAATTCGATCTGAGGGGCCTTTTTCCAGCAGTAGACATAATCCAGCTGGCGATGATGGCGCCGTTTTTATATGCACAGTTGTGCGTTCCTGATTGCTAAGTGATTGCCATGTCAGATTGTTATCGCATCGCGGTGAATAAGCAGCTTGATATGCCGAAAGCGTAGCTTCCTGTGAAATAAAAATGTGTTAATGCTGCATGTCTCTGCTAGGCCGAGAGTAATACCCGTGCCACACGGACAGATTTAATGCCATTAAGTGCTTACTGCCTTAAGTTTTAATGGCATTCGTTTGGTGCCACACGCGTAAATTTAATGGCATTAGCCTTACTGCCATTCGCGACCTACTGAGTTCACCACAACTCATTCGGCCGTGCAATGTGTGCTCTCGTTCCCATTCTACACGCAGAAAAGCATGCAGCTTTGTCAGTAACAACTTCCTAACCAGTAGGAAATGGTTAATTGTTAACTTCCAGCCAGATGAGGCACCTAAACCGCATTTTCGATGCGAAGAGCGCCATTTTAACCAGCCTTATTGACTGGTACTCTCGACTTATGGGCTGACATGCGAGTTTATGGCTACTTTTTCGACTTGTAAAGCAGGAACAGCCATATTTTCTGGAAAATCGTTTTTACATTACATTTGAACAACATTCCTGATATATTGTGCTCATTAGGAATGTTTATATTCAGATGAAACTTTTGACTACCTTGCAAGCGTTATCGTCATCGCCACTTTCGATAATGTCATTAAATGTGGACGTGTAGCACCAACTCCGAAAATAATGGCATTAACAAACTTAAGGCCTTAAGCATTTACTGCCATTTCTTGTGCGCGTGTGGCACGGGTATAAAAAAACGCGAGGTGTTGTGCAATGCACTTTTTTTCGGTTTCTAATTATTTTTGTGCTTACTTTGGTCTGCTGCATTGCACTTTTGGTTCTCTTTACTTGTTGACTGCTAAGAAAGTTAGGTGTTCTGTCTCGCGGAGGTAGTCGTAGTGAGGGACGTTTCGCTCGCTCGCTTCACTGGTGCAGACAACAGTGACCTGATTGCCTGCACGGTGGTGAGCAAGGACTCGCAGAAGATTCGCCGCTTCATGGTGATCGACGTGGCGCAGCTTGTCCTCGTCGAGCCAGACTCCAAGCGGCTCGGCTGGGGAGTGGCCAAGTTCGTTGGCTTCCTTCAGGTGCCATTTTTTCTTTTTTTTTCTACTGCCAGACGTTTCTGCACTTTTTCACGCGGTGTACTGACACCGGGAGCTTTTCAGTTTTTAGTGGGTGTGTGGCTGCAGCTAGGGATTAAAAAAGAGAAGCAGGGAAGAGGTCGTGCAGGTATTTGCACATGCTTTCTCGAGTGTGCCGGTGCTTCTGGCTGGCAAAGGTATATCACGGTCGTTGTTGTGCATCTCAAGAACAGTGCACCAAATAACTTTTGCTTTGCCCACTTGTGGTCTTGCAAGCAGCATACTGCTGCACATGGGAATATCCAGTATTATTAGTTAAAGAAATTAGTCAGCTTTGATCGGCGGTTTTTGTTTTTTCGGGAAAAAAGGCATACCGTATTTTCCGGTGTATAAGACGCGTTTTTTTTTTTTTAAATCTTGCTGGTGCGTCCTATACAAGGGTGCGTCTTATATGCGAATTTTCCGGGTTTTTTTGCGAGTTCAGAAATTACTCAGGTTCATGTTCAAGCTTTTTTCACCGAAAAAATATTACTAACAATAACGCGGCTGCAACATGGTTAATACTGCAATACGCAGACCGCCGTGCGCAACTTTTTTAGGTGAACTTTATCATGAAACGGCGGGGCTGACCAATTCCGGGATCTTAAACACGCGGCCGTTTCGGAGGCCCCAAGGAAAGGTAATGTGAAATGCCAAAAGATGGCGACAGTCGCGCTTCTCGCCATTGTCAAGACAAGCCAAGAGAAGCCGATGTTTTTTTTTAGTCACCTTTTTCAAGTACGTAGTGCGAAGAGAATGCTTCAGACGCGTTGCCTTTTCGATAGTGCATCCGAAGATGAAGACTTTGAAGGTTTTATATAAAAAGAAATGGTTATGGACATAAAGAGAGTTCTTTCGCTTTTTTTTCTTTTGTGCTAAAACGTGGGCTGGTATGGCATGAGTGTTGCCTTTTTCGATCACTTAGCGTTGCTTAAGAACTCACACGTACGGTTCATTTTGCGATGGTCGCATAAGCATGTTTAATTAAGCCTCACTAGCCTAACTGGGTAAATTTGGGTGCGTCTTATACACGGGTGCGTCTTATATACCTGTTTTTTCAATGACAGCCTGCATATATGGCGGGCGCGTCTTATACAAGAGTGCGTCTTGTACACCGGAAAATACGGTAGGTTAAAAGGGGGGTGTTCCTGAGAAGGGTACTAGGTCTGTTCACCTGCAAGGCGTAATCCTGAGAAATTCAGTCCTGAGTTGACCGCACCTGTGGGTGGTCTATATTGTTGTAAATTTGAACTTTGGTTTGTACTGTTTGTGGGCTTTAGACCGGTTAGTTAAGTACAGTAAGTGCGCCAGATGGTCTGCTTTGTGCACGTGCTTCAACATTTCAGCACATTCCGAGACTGTGTTGTGAACCTTTGTGCTGCCTTTCATTGAGGGCTATCACAGGAGAAGTATTTTTAGATTTTTTTAGTCATGTCTGGAGTGTCATTCTCAGAGTCTTCTTGGGCATTTGCGTAGCTGCCACAGGACAGGTCTAATTTGAGGTCACTGGTAGTCCTGCATTTTGGATATACAGTCAAGCCCACTTATAACAATACTGGTTATAACAATATATCGGATATAACAATCGTGGCACGATCAGCTTTGCCACGTGTTCTATGGTAAAATAAACTGCTTATAGCAATGCTGTCAAGGCACATTATTGGTTATAACAATTAAATCTGGTAATTGAGCGTCAACTGTTACAGAAAAAGAAAAGAAATGCTACAACCACACCAGCATAACCATGCTTACAACACAAAAGCGCGCACGTGGGGGGCCGACCAATGGACTAGGCTGGCGCAGCAATGCCACGAAAGCAAAAGAGGCAGGCGTCATCGCCTCAGGAGAGCCGCTGCATTGTTGCATTGGCTACGCGCGCCATGCGTACCCCCAATCAGTCGGTGCAGCGCGCGTGCGTGCAGCCAGCGCGGTTTTTCTCTTGTCAGCTGTCACCGCACCCTTAGTTCTGCATGCTTCTTGAATTTCTCGTAAGAATCACTTCCAAAAAGCCGGCTTGATTCCTGTGACGTGGAGGTGCGCAAAGCTCCCGTTGGCACAGTGATGGCGGTGCTTTGGTCATCGGTGAACGGTGAACATTGTTCCGGTTCCCTGAAGTTCGAATTAACGAGCTTTTACAGGCATTAGAACAATCAAACCACTCCGGATATTTACTATCAATAAATGCTCTGAAGTTTGTCATCTTTTCTTTTTTTTTGGCACAACCCTGTTATAACAATTATTGGCTATAACAATGGTATTTCCATGGCACTTTACGAGAAGCTCATTTTACGAGAAGAACCAGGCATACGCAGGAACACTCACTGGCACCAATTTTCGCCCGCACAAACACAATTAAAAATAGTTACTTCCCTAGAACTGTATTTGAATGGAATGCATTACCTTCTCATATTTTTCTGTCCAGCAATTTTGTAGCAGAGTTGGAACGTCATCTCTTTATTTCATGAGTTTTGTTTGTTTTGTGTTGCGATGCCTGTCTATATGTTCAATTCTGATTGATTGTCTGACTTATTATTTTTTTCTCTATGCATATGCTTGTCATTTTTTGTATTGAAAAGTGTTTGAATGTGCCCCTCCTGCTAGCACCATGCATGGTCCGCAGTATTTCAAATAAAAAAATTTGAATATTGTTATAAGTGGGCTTGACCATAGAGTTTCTTACTATTACCTAGAGGGAAAGCTGGCGACCCCTCTATGGGAGTTTGCATGGCGACCCCTCGAGACCACTTCAGCCACCATGGGCGCTCAAAGCATCATGGGGCGGTGGGCTACTTGTTGTGGAACTGCAACTTTTGGCCAAAAAATAATAGAAAAATTAAGCTGTTTGATAACTACAAACGTCATAACTATCAATATCTTGTCTAATGATTGCAACAAGCAAGCAGAAAAGCATTTATTTATTTATTTTTTATTTATTTATTTACCCTCAAGGCCTAGGAGGCGTTACAGAGGGGGTGGGTACAGGGGTTGAACAAAATTTCAACAAAGCAATTTGGAGAAAAAAAAAAGAGAAAGCACACGCGTACAGGCACTCCTGCTTGGGCAGCACTGCTGCCCGCAGTATTTGGAAATAAATAAAAACTGAAACATATGTTGCAGGGCTTAAGAAAAGAAACAAAATGCTCCAGACACAGCAAACAAGTGACAAGAAAAAACATGAAATAAGCAGGCTAGACAGTCAAAAAAATTTTTAGCGCATTTTTGAATGCCACAGGGTCTTGAATATAGGCAATGGAGGGGGGAAGGTGGTTCCAGTCCGTTATAGTTTTTGGCAAGCAAGAGTCAGAAAACAGATTTGTACAGCAGTGTGGGGCGCGAACTTTATATGTGTGATCGACACGCGTTGATAGGTAAGTAGGTTCAGAAAAGAGTTCACTTTTAAGTAAAGGGTTATTGAAATAAATTTTATGAAACGGGCACAAACGGGAGATCTTCCTTCGAATATGCAAGTTCGGTAGACCTAGTTGTGATTTCATTAAGGAAACACTTGCAGTACGGGCATAATTAGACAGAATGAAGCGCACTGATCGATTTTGAATTGCTTCGATGTCGTCGGTTAGTGTCGAAAGAGCTGGGTCCCATATTGCGGAGGCATATTCTAGTTTCGGTCGAATTAATGTTTGATATAATATTACTTTGAGATGATTTGGTGCTTGAGAAAAGTTCCTACGCAGATAACCGAGAGTGCGATTAGCATTGCTGGTAATATATTTCACATGAACATGCCATGAAAAGTTGTTTGTTATGTAAACACCCAGATATTTGTAAGATGTGACATTTTCGAGAGCTATGGAGTTAACTCTGTAGCTGTAAGGTATTTAAGGTAAGGTATTTAAGTGCAAAGTTTGCCCAAAATAACAGGCGACTCGCTCTCCTATTGGCCAAGTAATGAACACTATAAAATCTAATATTTCGTAATTAACAAGCGCATTTTTAAAAGTAAATATGTTTCCAAAAAAAACTTTGTTGCTTAGATACTTTAAGAGATTTTTTAATGGCATTTCGGAAAAGTGAAACCTTTTATTGGCGTCGTGTGTCGTCGCGTTTTCACTACTATGGCTTTTGCACACTGCGTTCGCGCGAAAGTCGTCTGCGCACACACGAACAGCGTTTTTGGAATGAAACATCTCAGTAGTGCCACTCCGTGTTCCCGAAAAACTACGACTGTGCCGCAACAAGTAGCTCACCGCCCCATGATGCTTTGGGCGTCCATGGTGGCTGAAGTGCAGTGCCGCCAGCTTTCCCTCTAGGTAATAGTAAGAAACTCTATGGATTATGCTGATGCTGCTGCTGTTGATGGTGATGTGAGTGAGGCTTTGGTGCTGGTTAGTGTGAGACTATTCTGGTTGCTAACGGTTTCCTTCGCATTCGGTTGATCGGCGCGTGGTGCGACCAGGACATTGAGGTGACGGGCGACAAGGAGGACAGTCGGTGCCTGCACATCACGGTGCACAGTCGGGGCGCGGCCAGCCGGAGCAGCGGCCCCGGCAGCGGCCCCCTGCTGGCGGCCCGCTTCCTCTTCGACGACCACATCCGTTGCATGGCGGCCAAGCAGCGCCTCAACAAGGGACGCCTGCGCGCGCGGCAGCGGAAGATGCACAGCATTGCGCGGCTGCTGGACCTGCCGTTGCAGCCGCCCTCTCCGCTGCGACACCACCCGCACACGCCCAGGGCACCCTGCGGGGCGGGGGCGGCACTCGCGGCCACATCATCTGGTGAGTGGGCCTTGGCTCACTGCTTTCCTTATCCTGGTGGGGCATTTCTGTAGTAGTAAAAGCTTGTTTATTTGACCCCCAATTAAGGGGGGACCCTGGCCTTGAAAAGAAAATTTTATTAATCTAGATATAGTAATGAAATTTTCAGGCCACATGTATTTTTGTGCGCTGATTTTAGATATGTCATTCAATTTCATGTAAAACAATTCCTTGAGCACTTGTGCAATTTTTATGCAAGTATTTTGGGAAAAGTTTTGAAGAAAATTTGCTGCAGGAAACTCACTGAAATGCATGCCATTGGGTTCTCTTGACACCAAGGAATGCAATAAGGGTAAAGTTATCATCCTGGCTATCATAGAACTTGAGTTATAGGGTACTGAAGCTGGCACTTCAGAAACAGGGATACACACTTTTCTTCTCATTTCTGAAGCGACAACTTCAGTACCCTATAACTCAAGTTCTATGATAGCCAGGACGATAACTTTACCCTTATTGCATTCCTTGGTGTCAAGAGAACCCAATGGCATGCATTTCAGTGAGTTTCCTGCAGCAAATTTTCTTCAAAACTTTTCCCAAAATACTTGCATAAAAATTGCACAAGTGCTCAAGGAATTGTTTTACATGAAATTGAATGACATATCTAAAATCAGCACACAAAAATACATATGGCCTGAAAATTTCATTACTATATCTATAATAATAAAATTTTCTTTTCAAGACCAGGGTCCCCCCTTAAAGGTGCACTGAAGAGGAATCTGAACTTGTCTTTTTGCCGCGGGAACTCGATCTACACGCTCCTAGCATTCTTAGAAACTGCGACTTATTGCCCTGTATGGCCGATTTCCCAAATTAAATCGAATTAACGGCCGGCTCCCGCCCTTTTTTTTAAATTCTGCCTCGTACGGTGGGTGGAGTCGACCAACGCGTGGAGTGCCTTTCACCCAGTCCCGTGGCGACTTGCTGCTCTGCCATCGGCGGAGTAATACGTAGTAGTCCGTAGTAGCAAATAGTCCGCGCGTATTTTTATTTCTGCGGGCTTATTTTGCGGCTATATTATCTGCGAATGAAGCTATTTATTCATGGAAACCTAAAAAACAAAATAAAGCGAAAGCAAAGCCTCCACGGAGCTGGCTGAAAGGAACTTCACGCGTTGGTCGACTCCGCCCATCGTACGAGGCAGAATTAAAAAAAAGGGCGGGAGCCGGACGTTAATTCGATTTAATTAGGGAAATCGGCCATACAGGGCAATAAGTTGGAGTTTCTAAGAATGCTAGGAACGTGTAGATTGAGTTCCCGCGGCAAAAAGACAAGTTCAGAATCCTCTTCAGTGCACCTTTAATTTGAAACCAAAAGGAAGAAATGGGCTTGGGCAGGGCACGCAATGCAAAGGCAAGATAACCCCTGGTCCTTGAGTGTAAAACGGAGTGGATTCCAAGAAAAGGCAGGAGTAGCAGGCGGCGGCAGAAAGTTAGGTGGGCGGGCGAGATTAAGAAGTTTGCGGGGATACGGTGGCCGCAACTGGCACATGACAGGGTGAATTGGAGAGACATGGGAGAGGTCTTTGCCCTGCAGGGGGCGTAGCCAGGCTGATGATGATGATGGTGAATTTGGAAATCTGGATAATTTGAATTGCCGACACCCATGTAAGTCTGTGGCATCGGACGTTCGCTAATTTGGACACTGTGGGTCTCGCACTGGTTTATTCAGACGGACTGCTGAAGGGGTGCCGCGTCCAGATATGACTGGCACAGCAAGATAGTGTCGAAATCATCATCAGCCTGGTTATGCCCACTGCAGGACAAAGGCTTCTCAAGTATCTCTCCAGTTAACTCTGTCCTGTGCCGGTCCTGGCCACCCTATCCCCGCAAACTTTCTTTTTAATTTTTATAAATGACATTGTTAAAGAAATTCCTGTCAAAATCAAGCTGCCGACGATTGTGTATTATATCTTGAAATACGAACTCCTGCTGACCAGCTTTTTCTTAATGACGCCTTGGCTAAAATTCATGATTGGTGCTCAACGTGGCAGATGAGTATTTATACTAAAAAAACAGTTTCAATGCCTATTACGCGGAAGAAGCGGCCATTAAGTTTTACCTATACTATTAATAGCCATCCCCTGTCTACTGTGGACAGCTACAAGTACTTGGGATTAACGATTAGCTCTGACCTACGGTGGAACAAACACATTTCTAATATTAAAAATAAAGCTATAAAAAAACTTGGCTTTTTAAGAAGATCTCTCCGGTACTCCACGCAGGAAATTAGGTTACTAGCTTACAAATCTTTTATCCGACCTGTATTAGAATACGCCTCTTTTGTGTGGGACCCTTATACTAAAGAAAACATTAAAACACTCGAAAATATTCAAAGAAAGTCAGTGCGATTTATTTATAATTCATACAGCTGGCAGACGTCCCCTACCATGCTACTTGAGAAAGCAAATTTGGATTCTTTGCAGCTCAGGAGATACCGCGAGAGGCTTAAATACATGTTCATGATTGTTCACAACAAATTAGGAATTAACAGCAGCAAGTACATTGAGCTCGTCCCGGGTCGTTCGACACGATCCTACCATTCTTTAAAAGTGAAAGAATACTCATGCCGCACTGAAACATACAAGAATTCTTTCTTCCCCCGTACTGTGCGGGAATGGAATGTCCTCAAAGCGAATATTGTAGAGGCTTCTACTGTGGAGTCATTTACGGCGTCGCTTAGGAATTCGTAACAATTTTGCAGCATTCAACATTTCCTTTTTTTTTCTTTTTTCTTTCCCCAGTGCTCATTTTGATGCGAGGCGTCGTCTAATATTGTATAATGTTGTTTCTTTTCGTCGTTCATTTTTTCGGTATTGTGTGCTGAGTTGCGTGTACCTCAAGGAGGTTTTCTTTTTGTCAAAGTGTATTTTACACCCACTCCTGCTTAAAGGGCCCGTGCCCACCCCAGCGCAGCAGACACTCTCTACCTCTCTTTGAGCGAGCCTCCTCTCCTTCCATTCCCTCCTCGAAATTCTTCTCTCCCGCTCCTCGTCGAGTAGGCTCGGCAAGGCAAAATCACCCCTTCGTTCTCCGGTGTAAGCCGGAGGCGTGGTGTCTGTGGAGTGCGTCACAGGGCGACGTCATGGCCCCGCCTTCAATAGAATTCTTTTCTTGGTTTTTGCATTTTCTCCGCACGCTGAACGATCGAGAGGCGCGATCGGCTCGACCACCTAGACTTGTTAGCAAGCGCATCCTTTCATACATCTGTTTGTCATTCCCAGTTAACGAGCCACCTTTTCATTTTCTTTTAGGCCTCCCCACCGTTTCACGAGCGGAGGGGCGGAAGTCGGTTGTGTTCGAAACACACGGCGAAGCGCGGACCCGGCAACCGCCCGTTTGCTTTTCTCCATGCGTGTTTGTGTTCTGTGTGTTTGTGTCTTTTCTCCGCTCCAAAGCATATATCATTCATTGGAGTCAAGGCGTACGCAAGATGCACGACAGATAAGCGGTGTGTGTGCGGAGCGGTCAAGTGGGCGAGCGAGGGAAAGGCTCTGCTGCACTACTAATTAAAACCTTGTTTTGGGGGGCTCGCATAGAAGAAAAGAAACTGAGAAGGGAGCGCGCACGCAGAGCGTCTCGTGACGTGACCACGGCAGGGGGGGGAGGGGGGGGGGGGCGAACCAACTCCCTCAGTTTTACTATTTTTTTACTTTTTATGGCTAGGGTTCAAGGCTGTCGCCACACGCTCCCTCCGCAGTTTTTTTTTTTTTTTTTGTTCCTTCATGCGGGTTTGTAGGCATGAGCCAGAACAGAAGGCGCTGCGGAAAGCCTTGTGCAGACGACGCGACGCCAAGGCTACGCCCAACCTTCTCCCGTCAGTCAGAACGATGCACCAATGGAGTGCCTTTAGCGAAAGTAGCCCCCCTTGACGTCAGCGGGGTGCAGAGTAGTGGGCCGGGCCCGTTTTTGAAGGAAGGAAAGAACGAACGGGCTTTGATTAGAATTTTCGCAGCTTTTCGGGGCGCGCATGGCTCTAGTATTTTGCAGAGGTTATCTTCGATGCCTCATCTATGCAGTGGGCTTGTTTTTCAAAAATGTCCGGACCCTGGGCAGTGGCCCTTTAAGGCTTTGCAATAAAGCCAGCAGTCTTCTGTAAATAAACTTCTTAATCTCATCCGTCCACCTAACTTTCGGCTCCCTCCTGATACGCTTGCCTTCTCTTGGAATCCAGGATGTGGGGGGTTCCCGTGGCAACCGCCCAGTGGTTGCACCTTCTTGTGTTCTCGTAGTACTCTCCTCGTACCGTGGTAACCACCTTCTGGTCAAGCTTTCCTGTGCTTTCGCAATACTCTCCTCCTTCGATGGTAACCACCAGCAGGATGATTTCCGTGTAACCAGCCTCTGGTTATGCATTACTACGCTCTTGCCGTACCCTCCTCCGCCTTCCACAGTAACCACCTTCCAAGTGGTTCCCATGGCACACTGCACCCACTGGTTATGTTGACGATTACGGCATACTACTACTACTACTACTACTACTACTACTACTACTACTACTATTACTAGTACTACTTCTATTACTACTATTACTACTACTACTACTACTTCTACTGTGCAAAATTCATAAATGGTAGCTTAAAGGTGCACTGAAGAGGATTCTGAACATGTCTTTTTGCCGTGGGAGCTCGATCCACACGTTCCGAGCATTCTTAGAAACAGTGACTTATTGCCCTGTGTGGCCGATTTCCCCAATTAAAACGAATTAACGTCCGGCTCCCGCCTTTTTTTTTTAATTCTGCCTCGTACGGTGGGCGGAGTCGACCAACGCGTGGAGCGCCTTTCACCCAGTCCCGTGGAGGCTTTGCTTTCGCTTTATTTTGTTTTTTAGGTTTACATGAATAAATAGTTTCATTCGCAGATAATATAGCCGCAAAATAAGCCCGAAGAAATAAAAATACACGCGGACTATTTGCTACTACGGACTACTACGTATTACTCCGCCGGTGGCAGAGCGGCAAGCCGCCACGGGACTGGCTGAAAGGCGCTCCACGCGTTGGTCGACTCCGCCCACCGTACGAGGCAGAATTAAAAAAAAAAACGGCGGGAGCCGGACGTTAATTCGATTTAATTTGGGAAATCGGCCACACAGGGCAATAAGTCGCAGTTTCTAAGAATGCTAGGAACGTGTAGATCGAGTTCCCGTGGCAAAAAGACAAGTTCAGAATCCTCTTCAGTGCACCTTTAAAGCTTTTGCTGTATAAAGAACAATTTGGAACAAAGTTGTTCTTCTCTGGCACACAGGCTTGATGCATCGGAGTCTGTCCCAAGACACGGGTCTTCGTGGTCGGGCAGGCACGGTGGGCGCGGTTCCACCCCACCAGCCCTACCGGCCACTCTTCACGTCATCCACCAAGGTGCCCGGCTTTGCCACGGCCCGCTCTGGCCACCGGGGAAGTGCTGGGGACATCGAGGGTCGGCAGAGAAGGTACGCTTTGCATCTGGGCATTGCAAAATACTCATTAGTGAGGGTTGACAAGCAACGAAAGCATGCTTGACTGTTTTACACAGGTCGCTGTAGTCACGAGCAAGGGAATAGGGAGTCCAACTCATGTGTTGGGCTTTAAATCCAACGCAGCGTTATCATTTCTAAATCGAGCTCGGTCTCGCTTCCTTGCTTACTCGGTGAATCAGTTATCTGGTTCAGTTCAGTAATAACGCCATTAGGGAAAGGTGACAGAGAAAGATATTTTACAGGAGTGTACGAATCTTCGAGAATGTCTGATTCGCTGCACAAGTTATATCTGAATGTGCTCTGAAGTTTTCGAGCAGTTTTCGGATAATCAATATGAGGAAACACCATAATTTCAAACGGCGACTGTTCCAAACGCAGCTCTCACTCCCAACAGCGTGCTGCCATGATGTGTCTGCAGCACCGCAAAACAGTCCATTCATGTGGTGGCGTTCATAATGCTCATACTACATGGCTTCTACGATTAAACTCTATTGAGTGTTTAGCCAGGTTTAGCAAACCCTTCTGATATAACGTTCCCAGGTGAAAATCTTTCCCAGCTCAACTGGTTTATGGAACAATTCCCAGCTGGTTCCAGTTGGAACCAACTGGAACCCAGTTGGTTCCAACTGGAACCAACTGGAAATTGTTCCATAAACCATTTGGGCTGGGAAAGATTTTCGCCAGGCCTGGTCTTGGAGGCCTTGCCTATACCGAAGTGTTGCAGCCAGTCTATCCACTGTTCTCATCAGTGGCAAAAGTTCATTTTCCTGTGCGTATGACATGACGGTGTTACGTACTCTTACTGGATTACAGTATTGATTCTTTTCGCATTTCTGGCCAAACTTCATGGTTTATAGCGCCATGCTGCACCACCACCACTAATGCTTCACTATTTTGAATTGAATTGAATTGAATTGAATCCAAACTTTATTTTACAAATGTGCATACAGTCTTTAGAATGAGCCACAGGCCAAAAGCTAAAGAAAATAGCTTGAAAATGCCTGTGGCTCATCTAAGAGCCATTACAAAATAGTAAATAAAATAAACATACATACAACGGTGGCAGGTCGCATATGAGCACACTATAGAAAGAATTTATAATATTTACGATTGAACGGATGGCTACACAGAGATGTAGCTTGAAACTAGAAAAAACAATTAAAACTGAACAAATGCATTTGAAAGTTATACACTGCTGGGTTGATGACAAAGGGGAAAAGGACACCGATACATACACAAAACTACAATACATGAAAAGAAAGTTATGGAATATTATTTACAAAGTACACTTTTAAATCATGTGGTCGGAGGTTATACATGCTAAACTGGTTAGATTCGTAGCTGTTTAGAACATTAGGTATAAGGAAATTAAGTGCTTGTTTACCATAATTAGTTCTAGTGCGTGGAAGTGTCCATTTTGCAGTTGATCGGGTTTGAACATACTTTTCTATTGGCTTTAACATTGCAATATTAAGCAAAAAAATTACATATTGATGGTGAAGAAAATTTTCACTCGCATGCCTGATGCGGTGAATATTCTGCGCAAGCAGCAAATAATCATACGAGTGTTTGGTTCATACGGGATCCATTTCTTTCATTGTTCGATTTTTATTCTGTTCAATCATTAGCTGCACCGTTTGTGTTCGATTCAGTTGTGTAAAAGTGCTGTTTGTAGAGCCGTGTTATTTGATATTCACATACTTGGCCTAGGGTGCATAGTGTAGAAGAGCAAATATAAAATGCAAGCTGTAATAAAAGGGCCTGCTTATTTATGGCCACTAATAATTTGTGGAGGATGAGTTGCTTGCTTAGTTAGCATGCTAAAGGAGCCAGCTAGTCTCGGAAATCGAGTGAAAGACACGAGGATCGTGGCAGCCCTGAGTGCAGTGGGAAACTGATTCCAAGAATTTCTTTCAACTTTGACTAAAAGTGGAGGAAAAGAATAAAGAAACAGACAAATAGAAACAGCTTACCTTTGATCGGATTGAACGAGCTTGGTTGACTGAGCTGTGGAAGTGGTTTTCCTTCTTTGCTTCTCTCTATTCGTATCGGCATTTGTGTGAAAGAAGTAGCATAACCGAGTGTTGCCAGAAATGTTTACGATTGACTGTGAAAAGAAATTGTAGTGTGGCTGGTTCCACATACTTTTAATTTCGCTCTATCTGAAGGAACTTGCTCTTTCAACAGGCGTTCGGGAAGCAGCCCTGTATCCCGTGGCCGGTCGACGTCGCGGGAGTCCTCACCACGCATGGGTCACAGGTCACGTGACCATTCAGAGGAGATACCCCTGGAGGACCTGTCCACGAGGGCACTGCCTGTCGCGACTGGTCCTTCACCCGTACAGGTGTGTGTATGTGTGTGCTGGTACGGGATCTGTTTGGTCAAATGTTCAGGGGAATCCCCCAAGGTGGAGTAGGTTTGTAATAAGGGAGTCATTACTCATTGGCATCCACCTGAGCGAAGCCATATGGCTACAAAGGAAAGCTATACAGCTTTCTCAGAAACTTCGCAGTTAAAGAAAAATTCGTCCTGGTCTGGGGTTTGAACCCAGGACCACTGCTTCACCGGAGCAGTCGCTCTACCAACTGAGCTAACCGGGACGGAAAGCTTATGGTAGGACGAGAGCGAGTTGATCAATAACTCGAAGTGGGAACAGTGTTGGTCAAATGTTTAGGGGAATCCCCCAAGGTGGAGTAGATTTCGAACCCCAGACCAGGACGAATTTTTCTTTAACTACGAAGTTTCTGAGAACTACGTAGTTCTACGTGAACTACGTTTCTTTAACTACGAAGTTTCTGTCAATGAGTAATGACTTCCTTATTAGGATCTCCTCTCTGTTTGTATTAAGCTTTACAACTGTACACACTTGCACAAGGGCCGTGCTTTAGAACATTTTTTTTGTGATTTAGATGGGTTGCTGTGCTTATATACTCGGAAGCAGCCTTTAATACTTCAGTTTTCTGATCATATGTTTAGAAACTACTTAGTAATTAAACTATACAGATATCATGCATCCATGCTTTAATATCTGTTGTGTAGTTGCAGGCTTCTTTGTTAGAACTGCGATGAGAATTCTGCATTGGGTTTGTTGTCATGGCTGCTTGGGCTTGGTGCTTTTGGGCACCTTTCTAGGTGCAATCATGTTGATTGTTGCGTGTTGTGTTCGAATCTAGAACCCTCTGGTAATATCACTCAGTGGCTGCACGCAGCACACTTTCAGAACCACCAGGCAGATACTGAATAAGTGTATGTGATACGCAGTTGTTTCTGTGTGGGGCATTTGTTTCCTTGGATTTTGTGCTGCCATGGTAGGGAGACAGCCTTTGCGGGTGTCCTGTACGCAGACTTGTTTGAAAACAGTGGGATTTACGAACTTGAATGGTCCCATGCGCGGAACAACATTGGTGGTGCGAAAGAATGCATGGAGCTTAGTAAAGTAGCAACGTGGATCTGCAGATTGGGTTGTTTTTCCTGGTAAAGAGGAACACCACCAGTTATATGAATTCTAGGAAACCGCGTGAGGCAGTTGTGTGTTTCATACATCGTCTTATAAGAAATCTCTCATAATGGAACACGCTCCCGTAAGAAACAAGCCTGCCATCCTGGCTGCGAAAATGTGTCTGTTTCTTTGCACCGATTTGTCGCAAAATGCAGTTTGTTGCACAAATGAGGGGCGCATGATCAGGGTTGCACTGTATTGTTATCGAAATTCACGTCTTTCATAAAAGGACAATTGTTTTTTTTTGGTACCAGCATGGCTCACTGTCTTTTGTTGTCAACTTCCGTGCAGATGAGACCATGCCCAGGCAGTTCCAGTGACAGTGGTTCTTCTGGCGGTGTCTCGAAGAAGCTGCGCTCTGAAGAGACTGCCGTGGACCAGGCTGTCGCGGCCTTGCCCAAAGTTGTCGTTGCAGTGCCACCGGTCTCTCTGCTGGCTTCTGCAACAGAGTCCACAGAGTTTGACGTCCCACTCTTGCTTCCGCCCAAAGAAGGTTCCGCAGCGCTGCTTCCATCACCTGTCTCTAGGTGCATCCCCGATTGTTGAGTGCCTAATCTAGAAATTCTTCTTGCCTGCGAGGAATTCCTGCAGCTCGCACTGATCACAAGCTGCAACATTGCCCCAACGAATCTCTTTGCCAGCTATTATGCCTGCTTAAGGGGACATTGAGGAGAAATTGAAGCTGGCTTGTATCGACAGAATACCAGCTCCTGATTAGAAAAACGCCACTCATACTGATAACAAAGCTCTTGTAACGTAGAAAAGAGCAAGAATCAAAATACAGGTATCGCCGCCACAGGCCAAACTCGCAAGTACAAGCGTGATGACGTCATAGGACAAAACAGTGTTGCTAGAACCAATGGTTCTAGAAACACTAGATCACGAGAAAGCACGAATCACTGAGGCACAGCCAATGCATGCGCATATCTCCTTGACGTCACCAGATGGCGCCACGTATCCGGCAACTACGCGCGTGCCTGCAGCGCCGGGACCAATCAGCGCCTGCTCCCCGGCAGTAGGCGGGCTCCCGGTATTCTGCTATCGGTAACAAGGTACACGGTATGCTAAAGGTGTCTATTTGCGAGAACTTCGTTGACGACTTCTAGAACGGGATCCATCGTAACGCTGGCAAAACGCCGGTGCAAATGTAAACGAAGCGACGGTAGCGACGGCCGCAATAGCCGATAGATAGATGCCTTCAACGTGTGGCCAGTGGTAGCTTTGTTTTCGGCTGCTGCCAGGCCGCACTGCTGGCTGTCAGAAATCATGGAGTCTGCCTTACGTCATGTGCACGTCGTGTTTCACGTCACTTAGTCCTGTGTCGTCATAGGAGAATCCCAAGTTTGAATCAGAGCGGCGGGAAAAACTTTTTCAACTTTGAATCCAGATTTCTTAGAAATAAATGCATCTTTCGCTGCCAGCCAAGTGACAACAAAGCCATGAAATGCCAAACTATCAGATTTTACTGTAAAAAAAATATTGATAGAGCTCTCCTCACTGTCCCTTTAAGTTTCTATCTAGAACATGGCTTGTTGTGTAACGAAATGGCAGCTGGGTTTTTTTTTTATCTACTGCACGTTGGATGCCTATGCCAGTGTACTGTGGGATGTGAGTGTATGCTAAAGAAACTGAGAGGTAAAAATTAGTTGAGAGCCCTGCATTCTTACATGCTGCTCATTGGCACACGTGCAGCTTTGTGTTACTAAACAGCACGTATCTATACTATTGATGGTCCTTAAGGGTGACGAAGTGGATTCCAAGGGAAGGCAAGCGTAGCAGGGGGCGGGAGAGAGTCAGGTGGGCGGATGAGATTAAGAAGTTTGCGGGGATACGGTGGCCGCAGCTGGCACAGGACAGGGCTAATTGGAGAGACATGGGGGAGGCCTTTGCCCCGCGGAGGGCGTAGTCAGGCTGATGATGATGATCATCGTCATACAACAATACAGTAGATTCCCGTTACAACAAACTCTTAAGGCGAACTTAGCGAAGACGAATCCTCAGATAAGATGAACAGTGTGCAACCTATATGGTTGTTTTCCTATAGAATTCGATGAAAAATGAGAGAATTTTTGCCTAAATTTTATATGCATGCGAAAGCAGAATTGCATGGACATTGGCTTGTCTTGTTACTTTACTGGTGGCTTTCTAATGTTGGCTTATCATGCTGTTTTTCATGTCTTAAAGGTTGGGGGGGGGGGGGGGGGGGGGCCTCTTTTGGGGGCATCTACCGCTTCGTCCTTGAGTTGTACCCGACCATAGGTGCCCGTGCCACTTCGTGTTGATGCGTGGCCACATCGGACGCACTGGCCATCTGAAGAGCGTAGCCATATATCTCTCGCATGTGCAAGCTGGGAGTAGGCAACCCTGAACATTGTAGTACTATAAATTAAAATGTACACTACAGTGTATTGCGCTGCAAGGGAATACCGTAAAAACCCGCGTATAATACGAGGTTTTTTTCCCATAATTAGCGTCCTAAATTTCCACCTCGTACTATTTGCGGATCCGAACAAAATTTTCGAAGTTGCTCGAAGTTTTGGTTTCGTTTTTGTGGCGTGGCTACGGCTTGGCTTTGCTATTGGCGCGTGGCTACGGCTTGGCTTCGTTACTCTCGACAAACGACGTCACGACGTCGTTTCTTTGTTGATCCGTTGGGTGCGCCGGGGGGTCGCGGTGTGCCATGCGCCTGTTGACAACGCACGTGCTCGCATGTAAGGCACGCTTCGTGAAGTGGATATTGTTTTAGGGAGCACGATGTCACGGTCTTGAAAACAGTACTCGGCTACTTTCAAGCGATTTTAGCTGCGGAGAACATCGGCAACGGTGCGGCCGGGAGGCAGTTTGGTGTCGTCGAAGGAAGCATTCGTGGATGGCCACAACAGAAAGAAGCCCTTTTCGCGTGCAGCGGAACGCGACGAAGCTTTCGCGGCCGCTTGATGGTTGTGTAAACAAACCATTCAAGGACGCAGTCAAGCGGTGCTACGCAGAGTGGATGCGCTCAGGTGAGCCTGCAGTGACGCCAACCGGGCGGCTGAAGCGGGCTTAAGAAGCGCGGCATCTCGAGCGCCCTCGATGGCACGGAAGATGAGTACATTTGGGATGATTTGTCGGACAAAGAAATGTCCGAAGAAAGCGCTACTGAAGAACAAAGTAATTGAAGTGAAGTGCGGGATGCGATTTGAATAAATGTCTTCTGTGAGCTTGTGCTACTCGTATTATACGTGGGTGAAACTTTTTTTTTCCCATTTCGCGTCTCTAAAACTTAGCCTCGCATTATATTCGGGTTCCTATTATACGCGGGTTTTTACGGTACTTAGCAATGAAAGATCACTTGAAATACCCCTCGATGATCGTTTTTATCTTCACTGGTGCAGCGTATCCTGTTGCTGGCAGTGCTGCTAAAACTGCACTTCTTAACGTAAATTTCTCTCTCCACACACAGTGTTGGTGAAGGGGCCGAAAGTCCGTCGGAAGAGTGCCACAAGCCGTGCTGCGTCAGTGAGACGTCATTCTCGGAAGGGTCCAACATCGCGGAACACTACAACGGGGACTTCGCGGAGGAGGAGGAAGATTCGTGTCGATCGCTGTCCGAGGACACCACCGTCCTCGGCACGGAGGTGGACGACGGCTTCGAGGCCACACTCACGTTGGCCGCAACGTCCAAGGCCAAAGGTGTGGTGCACACAGTCTGATGGGCGCGCCCGTCCTGCTTCGTCGCACCGCGCTGAGGGTCGAGATGCGGTCGTCACTGTGCGGCCGGTGGTTTTAGCCGTGCTGGAGCATTGGCTGGCATGTTGAGCAGTTTTGTTGGTGACCTGTGAACAGCTTGGCTGCAGGTTTTTATTGTTTACATACAGTGGCAACAAGCTCGTGATCTTAAGGGGGGACACTGGTCTTGAAAAAAAAATTTTTATTAATGAAGTCACAGTTATGAAATCTTCAGGGAATATGTATTTTTGTGTGCCGATTCTAAATATGTGATTTAATTTCATGTAAAACAATTCCTTGAGCACTTATGCACTTTTTATGCTAGTATTTTGCGGAGAGTTTTGAAGAAAATTTGCTGCGGGAAACTCGCTGAAATGTATGCCATTATGTTCTCTTGACACCAAGGAATACAATAAGGGTGAAAATGTCTTCCTGCCTATCATAGAACTTAAGTTATAGAGTTCTGAAGTTGTCGCTTCAGAAATGAGAAGGAAAGTGTGTATTCCTGTTTCTGAAGTGGCAGCTTCAGTACCCTATTAGTCGACTTCTATGAGAGCCAGGAAGACAATTTCACCCTTATTGTATTCCTTGGTGTCAAGAGAACCCAATGGCATACATTTCAGCGAGTTTCCTGCAGCAAATTTTCTTCAAAACTCTCCGCAAAATACTAGAATAAAAAGTGCATAAGTGCTCAAGGAATAGTTTTACATGAAATTAAATGACATACCTAGAATCAGCGCACAAAAATACATGTGCCCTGAAAATGTAATCACTATGGCTAAATTAATCAAAATTTTCTTTTCAAGACCAGTGTCCCCCCTTAAGAACAGCAATTTGCTGCCACCTAATGCACAGTAGCATAGCATTTTCCATGCGGCCTAGTTATGCAGCGCACGTCGTTCCACATGGTTTCCCACCTGGATCGACGTGAACTTGCCTAACTTTGTTTTTTCTTCGTTAAGTGCGAAGAAGAAAGATCAAGCTCGAGTGAAGTCTGGACAAAGGAGGAATTGTCAGCAGCAGCTGCACACACTGCGTCTCAAAGTGTACGAATTTATAAGTAAGACGTGTTAGTGAAATATCTAGTGCTCAATACATGGCGTATTGACTGTAGCTGCTTGAAGTGCTGCCGACCACTACGTTTGCGCTTTGTGTTGAAAATTTTATATTCTTCCCCGAGTGGTAGTACTAACCATACATAAGAAAACCTAACATTGAACCCCTAGCAGTCTGTGTAAATATTTGTATATTCAAGCTGCTTCTGCTAAGTGGAGCCTCTTAGTTTCCCAATGTTGGCGCCTATAGACGAATAATATAGATCGATAAATGCTGAGCACCTGTGAAGTAAGAGGTGTTTTGCATGACTTTGCAAAGCAGTAGCGGATTGTTCAGTTTTGATTGTCGTCTAAAGGACGGACATCTCAAATGCATCTTTCACTGCTCCTTAAGCCGTAGCCAGTGCATTTTTGCATCTTGCTTCTTGTGCTGGCTTATTTTAAATGTCTTGTAGGATTTTTTCACCTGTTGGGTAGTTTTGGTGTTGCATCAGGTTTGAAAGTTTGCATCAGGTTGAAAATCAAAACCACATTTTGAAATATGGTGTCATAATTTTAAAATTTTATGAGTACTCATGGTTTCGGTATCATGCAAGATATGTAAAGTAAGCAAACTCAACAAAAGTTTTAGCATCATGGCACTTTAAAGGTTTGGTTTATTTGGTAAAACAGTGGCTCTCTTGGGGCAGTTCTGTAGTTGGCAGTAGCATGTTTCTTGTTAACTAGAGAAGAGAGTTGTTTTGTGGAGCCATTTTTTTTTTTTTCTAACTGAAAAAGATGATTTTTGGATTCTAGTTTTCTGGCACTTACTGTATTCTGTTAGGTCTGCCAGTAACCACGGGCTTGAATCTTTCTGTACACGATACTGACATGTGTTTGTTTTGATTACTTTAATTTAGCCACTTGTTTCTCATTGTGCTAACTGACAAACAACCTGGTATCTCTAGATTTCTGTCCCGTCACTGTGTAAAAATTTGTTTTTACAAAAAATTGCAATGTTTCTATCAGCCCCAACATTTGCTCTGTTGATGCATACTTGTCATGCATACTATGCCTTGTTTTTTATATATATACCGGTTTTATGGTGGTTGCATCTTTTACAAGACCTTTATATGGCTTTGTAATCTGTTCTTTCCTATAGGTAATATTATACCTGTTCCCTTAGAACAGCCAGAAATGTGGCGCGTTTTTAATGGACTGTTGATGTTGTGCACTGCGAGTACTAACTAGTGTTGAATAACCTAACAGAGGCTTCCTTTGTACAAAGGCGCTTTGTGAAAACTGAGCTAGAGCTTTTGTATGGCTGGGTAGTACAGCTGTAGGTTCGAGACAGTGGGCAGTACGTAGATGTATAGTGCTTGGAAGTGAGGTTTTCTAGGACAAGACACATAGATTCCTAGGCACGGACTCGTGATGCTGAGTGAATTTTTTTTTTAATCTCACGGAAGACACCTTTGCACCTTTTGCAGTTTTCTCTGCTAGCGAAGAGGTCTGTTCGTGATGCGGTATATATAGCTTGTAAAGAATAGTTTTTCTCCTTATTTTGTATAAAGCGCACAATTTATGATAGTGCTTGTCTAGTCTCTAGGCATGGATGGTCTCTCAGTAGTGAACTTCTGAGAGACTGGTGCATAGTGCAGTTCTGTTTGCCACTCCTGACCAACGGTCAATGGAATGCCGAACAAGTTGTGCGAGTATCTTGGGCTTGTGAAAGAGTCTGACAGAGTAATTGTGATGGTGAATGTGGTGTTGACGCGAATGACACTGTTAGTTGTGGTAGTTCCAGTACGATGGCAGCAAAAGTGGTGTTGCTTTGCATGTTGAGCGAAGCTGAAATTTTTGTCAAGCCACGACGTTAAGAGAGAGATGAGATGAAAATCCACTTGACGCATTAACAGCATGCAATTTCATTGCGATTTATGCAGTGCGATGACTGAAAAATTTCCTGAAATTACTTGAGCCAGTGCGTCGGTGCTTATTCAGTCCTGCAGTATCGATTCGCTAACACTCAGATTTCACACAGACGTGGCGTTTGCTACATTCCTCCGTGTTATTTGCATGTTTTGAATGAAACAAGGAAAATTGCCTCTAGTCGACAGCGGAGACTCTCAAACCTGGTTTCGTGGAACCCTTGGAATGCTTTTTAGGTTCTCCGAGCAATTAAATTTCCGCTTGCCTTAGCTAACGCTTCTCCCTTGTGCCCTTTGTTTTGAGACTAATTGCACTGCAATTGCATACAGCACACTGTTTCACTATGCGTAGTGTACCTCGGGGGATCCTGAACTGAGCGGTGATCGGTGCCAAAAACACAGTTGAAGTTTTCAGAGGACACTGGCCTTAACCCTTTGAGCGTCGAATTATTTTGAAGAAACTTTCCCAGGTGGTCAAATTACTTTATTGCGGATCTTGAATCTACAAAATGTATATAATCGAGATTAAATAGTAAAAAAAAAATTAGGAACAGTACTTTGGTGACAGCATCACTCCCAACTGGAAAATGTTCAATAGAATAGAATAGCAACGGTGATAAACAAGCTAAGAGCAGCACCAATAAAGATAGAAATCAACTTTCGCCGCCTCTGCAAAACAGTGCCCACAAAGAGAACACACGTTTCGCGCGACTCCGTTGCGATCCCGCGGCGGAATCGAAACCGCGTAGGCGCGTTGCCACAGAGGGCGAGAATACCTCGCGAGCAACGGTGATAAGCAAGCTAAGAGCAGTGCCAATAAAGATAGAAATCAACTTCAGCAGCCCCTGCAAGATAGTGCTGACAAAAAGAAAACTCAAATTTCGCGCGACTCCGTTGCGATCACGCGGCGAAACCAAAACTACAAAAGGGGTGTTGCCGCAGTCTGTGCCGCCGCGCTAAAGCTAGACATAAGTTCTGCTTATCTCCGTAAGAAGGCAGCACAAAATTCAAACACTTCTTGTAAGTCCTAAGAGGTGGCAGCACCCCCCAGTGAGCACGCATTGTTCTTTTGGCGCAAAATTTCAAACGGAAGATCGAAACCGTACCCGTATGGCAAAGACCTTGCGGGACAGAAAACCGCCACCGTACATATACGGCAAAAACCTTCAAAGGGTTAAGAACAGTGGCAGAGACGCAGTCATTCAAATTAGTGACTGAGGCGGAGCAATTGCCAACAGTCCACTGTAAGGCTAATCCCACCTCACCACCAGGACCACCAACAAATGCGGGTTACTGACATCCTAGTCAAAATCAAGAGGAAGAAATGGGCTTGGGCAGGGCATGTAATGCGAAGGCAAGATAACCGCTGGTCCTTAAGGGTAACAGAGTGGATTCCAAGAGAAGGCCGGAGTAGCAGGGGACGGCAGAAAATTCAGTGGGCAGACGAGATTAAGAAGTTTGCTGGGATACGGTGGCCGCAACAGGCAAAGGACAGGTTTAATTGGAGAGACATGGGAGAGGCCTTTGCCCTGCAGTGGGCGTAGTCAGGCTGATGATGACGAGGATGTGTCGGCACACTTTTTTTTTGCATGCACGTTAGGCAGGAAGGGACGGAAGCCAGGACAGACAAGGCTGCTTAGCACCACTTGACAGCCTCTGGGGTTCCCCAAAAAGGCTGAGAACCCCTGGCCTACTGCAACGCGAGACCATAGGTGCTGAGTTTTCCAGCTTGTTTCGACACAAGCATCGCCTTCTTAGCAATAGATAGCACTGTTGTCATCTTTCAGTGAAACCTTACTTTACTGCAGGGGTTCTCAAACTGGGTTCCGCGGAACACAGGGGTTCCGCGGGCTGTCTTCTTGTGTTCCGCGAGAACCCTCACCGGCCCTGACCCGGCAGCTGATATCAGACTGGCTCTGAGTGCTACTGAGCCACGCTTTGACTTGCTCTTAAAAGGGAAGCAGTATCACCCATAAACATTTAACTTTTGCAACTCTCTCTTTGCAAAAATGCACTCGACAACATTGCTGGTAAGTGAAAGCAGGGGAGGGGGGGGGGGGGGGGTTCCCTGGAACTTATTGAAGGCTTTTGGGGTTCCTCCAAGCAAAAAAGTTTGAGAACCCCTGCTTTACTGTATAAGCTGGCTGCGGACAACAGGGCACAGGGGTTAATTTTTTTTAGCGAACTTACACATACCATCATGAATGCAGTTACTGGCCCATGCCCACCACTAATGGCTGCTTTCGTGTGAAGTTTGAGTGTAAACTGGGCAGTCGTTTGTTGAAAACAGCATATGTGCCCCCGAGACCCAGCTATCAAAAATTTTCGCGCATTGGACAGTACAGCTGCAAACACTACAGTCATGCAAGGAGGTTTAGTGTTGAAAAAAGCCCTTTTTACCTACTTTTAGAGCCTGTGCTGCCATCTAGGGAGTATGGTCAAAGTCGTTACATTTCCCTCGTCTTCAGGAGCTCTGAAAAAAGTGAGAGGCAGTGGAAGCACCTTTTATGGTAGGGGTAAGAATAAAACAAAAGGATTTACACACATTCCAGCTGGCGTTAAAGCACTTATTAGCACTAGTTATAGTGCAGCTAATGCACATAGTATAAGCATGCATCTGAGCAAATGAGGAATTTTCTTGTGTGCTTCGGGAATCTTCACGGCTTGTTCCATAGTAATCGCACATTTCCCAGCATGCAGCCATAAGTTCAAAATGGGTAAAAAGATAGTTCATTCATGTTTTGGAACTTGAATTATTACATCCTAAACATACAAAGATGTTTAAACCAAATTGGAGGCCTAATTTACACTCAGGGTCTTGAGGGCTATACCTTCTTCTGTTATTGATCGAACAGTCTGTATATTTGGGAGGAGTGAGTACTGCTCTAGTAAACTGCACAACCCGTTTCTTAATTGGGTCTTTGACTGAAAGTGTTTCTGAATGTTTGTAGAAGAAAAGTGTGTGACATGCGAGCTCCCTGTGCCAGTGTCTTGCGCTTTTTATGCTCAAACCTCCTACTCCGTGAAGTGTGCAAAAAATATTCTCCTCGGTTCTGAAGAGCTCTGTGACATTCAGTGTCTTGGTTCTGAGTGAGCACAGCTTTGAAAACCTTTTGTACTGACTGTTTGTGGTTGTTAGATGTCAGTGCTGTGTGTCGAAAACAATGCACGCTACTTGCCGCCGAACTTGTGCATTCTTTCTGAACCTGTTGCGAAGTTCAAAAAGTTCAAAATTTGCAAAGTTCAGTAGTTCAAAAAAAAAGGCTAGAAAGCTTTCATTCTGCATTTTTTAGTCATCTTTCTGTAAAACTGCATTTGCTTATTATGTTAGTAACAAAACTGTTGCCAACTTCATCAAACAGGAAAGTAAATTGGCTATTTTAGCACACATTCAGGCTTTGCAACATTTTGTGCTAGTCTTCGCTGTGTGTAAAGTTGATTCGAGTTATTCCAGTGAGAGTAAGTATGCTCCTCTAAATGCATTCTTGGTCTTAGGCACCTTAAAAAGCACCTTTCTTCATTTCTTTGAAAGTATGTCAAAGTTCAGTTTATGCAATGACATTCATTGCTTGGTGGGTCCTTTGTTTGTTGTGTGACGGCTGTTACTTCCCCATTCAAAGTATGCCAAGCACAGATGCAAAAATTTTTTGAACGTGAGAAAAGATGGTCGAAAGGACTACCTGTGTCTGCACTTTCAGGGTGGGTCGAGTGGGGTTCTTCGTAAACGCAAGAATTTTGAAATGGCTACATGACTAGTCTAACAGCAGTTTTCTTAATTTGCTGAAGTTCGTTTGTATAAAATAAACCGTCTTATGGGCAACTCATTGTGTTTGCTCACATAATGGCTGCACTTTGCTGGAAAAATCTGCAAAAATTTGGTAAATGGGCTTATTATGTGCGGCAATATAAAATTTGAATAAAATTTTGTTTTGTTTTTTTCAACTAAAGAGCTAGTGCATCTATTATGTGAATAAATGCATATAAAACAGGATTTTGGCTTTGCTGGCCTTGATGGCCAACAGTGTTTCAAGTCTGTTATCCATCAAGTTCAATCTGCTGACAGTACAAACCTTGACTTGAAAGTTCGTAGTGGATGTGCTGTGCTTAATTATGATGTTGTTTTGTTACTTGCGTTGTTGTGGGACACATCACTGTGACGGCACTGCGAATGCTTGTATGTGATGAAACTGTATGTGATGAAACTGTAGCTGCAAAACGGTTTGCTGGGCCATGTTGAGTATTGGCGATCAAAGTGCTTTGGCTTGTTCAGGGTCCTCTTGATCACATATTTGCAGCTTTTGTTTCTGAACACTCTTGTTTATGCACACATGTTGTAAGCCATGAATCGTACATTGTTGCCGCATGTAGTCTAATAGTTGCTTAATAAGGTCTTTCTGCAGTTTTTCTAGGAACCTACGATTGTGTTGATCGGGATGAGCAGCCCTGACATTGCCATCCCGTGCTGTTTAAAAATTTGCCTTCATTTTATACTCTGAACAACACTTAGAGTGGTGAACATTTTGCAACTGCCTTCCGAGCATGGTGTTCCGATTTGTGACAGTTAAGTTTTGATGACAAGTGTTTGCTGTCTTGAATAGACACATTTGGCCAGAATCACACGATTGTCTTTACGGTTCTCCTTTATGCATTTTTACGGAGGCTGCCGTTTAGCTTGCTCAGCTGCTTGCTTCAACTGTGCTTGCTGAATTACTTGCCTGATTCCACCAGTGGTTCTCAATCTTTGCAAAAACCCTGTAACCCTGCAACTTATTGGCCCACCTTACTGACCTAGCTGGATGTAGGAGTGGCTTCAAAGTTGCTCGTCTCTCAGAGGCTCACATTTTGGGGCATTTGCTCTAACACGTCAGTGTAGAAAAGCAAGGGCTGCCATTCATGATTGCCTTCATTGCTCCCAAAGCATTGCACAGTGCAGTAACACCTTTGAAACTTGCTTGCATTTTCTCCTGCCTTTCTGCATTTCCAGATGTGTGGTGTGCACAGTCTAGTGTGTTTGTGCCACTGGGAACAAGTGTTCAAGCCAGCAGCACACAGCTTCGCCGGCCTTTCAGCCACCCGTCTTGGATGTAGTTCCAGCTTCACGTTTCATTTCTGCTTCGGCTTGTGCTTTGGGTTTGGGTTCAGCTCAGAGCTGCGTGAAGAAGGGAAGCAGCAGACTTTTTCATTTGCATGGTTTTGCAACGCCTAGCAGTCACTACGTCTCGCAATAAACCAGTGCATTGTTGAGGCTGGGGATGATCGGAAGAGAAGGAAATAGGCAAGGAATTTTTGTTTGTGAGACTATCTCTTCTGTCTTTCAGAGTGTGTGTGTGATGGGGGAAGTGAGTGAATGATGTGATCTTAGGAAGTGCTCATTCTTTGTGCTGTTTTTTTTTCTTTTTTTGCTGGAGTGGCGTGCATATGGACAAAAACGCCGTTCTGTACAGATGTTGGCAAAACTACTGTTTGGCACATGCATTGTAAATAGGAGAGACCCTTGAAATGGTAGATGGAGAGTAAATATATATATTTGAAAATTTTGCGTAAGGGTTGCACTTTGTTTTGCGTCTCTTGGTGTCGCTCGTGATGACATGCACATTGACCAAAGTAGGAAAAATTATTTCAAGCGCGTCACATTTCCTCTTCACATCTTCAAAGCATGCTTTTGCAATTCTGTCAACAGTCGCCATTTTTTGCGGGAAGAATCGAATATAGCCTACTGGAACAGAAGTGCACAGGCCTTTCATGCACTTTTTTGCTAAAGAAATATGATCTTTGAGCTGCATTCATTCGTTTTAATTACTGTATTTTCCGGTGTATAAGACGCACCCTTGTATAAGACACACCCGCCATATATGCAGGCTGTCATTGAAAAAGTTGGTATATAAGACACACACGTGTATAAGACGCACCCCAATTTAACCGATTAGGTTACTGAGAATTAAACACGCTTGCGCGACCATCGCGAAATTCACAGTCTGTGAGAAATTCTTAAGCAACGCTAAGTGATCGAAAAAGACAACACTCACGCTATACCCGCCTACGTTTTAGGAAAAAAAAGAAAAAACGAAAGTACTCTGCATTATGTCCATAACATTTTATTTCTACTTTAAACCTACGAAGTCTTCATCTTCGTATGCGCTATCAAAATGTTCGCCCATTTCTGGCGGCAACGCGGCTGAAACGTTCTCTTCGTACTACGTACACGGAGCAAAGTTGCAAAGGATGGCTAAAAAAGAACGCCGGCTTGTCTTCGCTTGTCTTGACAATGGCGAGAAGTGCGATTGTCTTCATCTTTTGGCATTTCACATTACTTTTGCTTGGGGCCTCCGAAACGGTCGCGTGTTTGTGATCCCGGATGTCGTCATCCCAGCCATTTCATGATAAAGTTCACCTAAGAAAAGCTGCGCACGGCGATCACCGTATTGAAGTATTAACCGTGTTACAACCGCGTCATTGGTAGTGATATTTTTTCGATGAAAAAAGCTTGAACATGAACCTGGGTAACTTCTGAACTCGCAAAAAAAAAACACGAAAAATTAGCGTATAAGACGCACCCTTGTATAGGACGCACTAGCAAAATTTTTGAAAAAAAGCTGCGTCTTATACACCGGAAAATACGATAATACTTGCTCTGTCAGCTAGATTAAAATGAATGTTGTGGCTGCATAGTTCCACAATTCTGGACTAATGTTGAAGCAGCCGAGTTGATAAACATTTTACTTTTTGTATATTGCATGCTAGCCTGCACTAGAACACACTGCCATGATGTGCTTAAGCTTCAGTAACTTGGCAAACGTTCAAAGGCTTGCTGTTTACAAGAAATCAGTGTTGAAACTTGGATGAGTGTTAGCCAGTCTTTTTAGTTGATGATATAGAAAAAATTGAAAGGAAAGGAAAATTGAGGAAATTTGAGGAAAGGAAATGATGCAGCAACTGTGTCTCATATCTCAATGTGCACCTGAACTGTCCCTGCAAGGGAAGGCAGGAAGGTGGGAGTGGAAGAAGAAAGAGAGAAAGAGGTGCCGTAGTGGAGGTCTCTGCTATAATTTCGACCACCTGGTGACCTTTAAAGTACACTGACATCGCACAGCACATGGGCGCCTTTTGCGTATCGCCGCGGTCTGGTTCAAACCCAGGAACTCCGGCTCAGTGGACGAGCGCCTTAACAGCTGAGCCATAGCGGCGGGTACCCAAGCGTTATCATCATAAAAAAATTGTTGTCATCCAGACAAAGAACGCTTTTACCTGTGCATGTAGGATACGTAAGGAAAGTAAATGATCAATAAACCTTCATTTCATCCGCCGTGGCGGCACATCCAAGGCACAGACCAGCGACTGCTTTGCACACTCCGCTGTTTTTCTGAAGGCATTCCCTTAATTCGTAACGATTTTTTTTTTACACACATCGGGGAATTTTAGTCATCCTTGTCATGAGTTTGGTTTATGGGGCTTAATGTCCAAAAGCCATAGTGGAGGGCTCTGGATAATTTAGATCACCACATACGAAGCCTACAAAGCGTTCATGCTCAAGCTCTTCGGACCTGCCTAGGACTACCGAAATTTAGCCGTACAAATCGTCCAGCAGAAACCAATCACTACCTACTCAACACTTGACACACTGAAGGCACATTTCGGACACTCCTCCTGGGTTCCCTCTCAACACCTTGCCAGTCGTCCTATTACCAGGCCACACATATCATTCACAAACACCACTGATGCACATCGCGGCGTCACAGTTTACAGCCTCCTCTAGATGGCCCTCTCAACTATGGAGCATGCACAAACCCCTTGCGCTTCTTTCAATACCGGGCATCAGGAAGAAGATTGATTTATTGCCGATGGAACTTAAACAAGCCACTCTTGAATATTTCCATAAGCATCATGCAAACCTGCTGCACATCTAATCAGACGGCTCAGTGAACCCTATCAGTTCTTCAGGCTCAGTGGTCATCCCAGCAAGGGCTACAGAAATCAGGACAGCTCATCAGACTTCTTAGACGTGTGCAGAACTAACCGCTCTTCATGTCGCCTTTGAGCACGTCAATCGGCACAGTCCTCAGCAGTGGTCTATCGTCAGATTCCAAAGCAGCCCTTTCAGACTTACCAGCTGCTCTTCGCCGCGTTGTGCATGAACAACTACTCGCGGAAATCAGAGGACTACATCACTCTGCCATCAAAAAAGGGCATGGCGTTATCTACCTATGGCTACTAGGACACAGCAGCATAGCAAGCAGTCATCCACGACAATGATTGTGTGTCAATCCCCATTTCTAGAGCAGACGCAGCATGCAGGCTTCGCATACTTGCATGCGAGATCACACCTGCCATGTAGAAACCCGGCCAATTTTCGAATTCACGTTTAAAACCCCTAAACCCTGATCCGAAGCTCAGGCTTCCACCTGGCCTACTGTGATGTGAAGCAGCTCTGCTGTGCCATGTGTCACTTGGTGTAACTTTCACCAACCATTACTCGTTTGTAATCGGTATGGATAACAGCCATGCATGTACACCCCAATCCAAAGTATACAGCCCAAAGGGTTTACTTGCGAGGCCTTCAGCGTGCCTTGTTATACATCCTCAGCGACTAATCTCCGGCATGATAAATGGCTTTGGGTCCTCAATCCTCTGAAGCTTTGGATTGTTAGATGTTCTAGGGGGCCCCGCTAAACAGCTTAGAAGTGTACCGCTTGGGCTTTATACTTTTGACGGAGGCCATACCATCTGCGGGTGTGGTGAGACTACAGCCCACATTCTTTGTGAATGTCCTGTACACAATGGCAAAAGTCAGTCTCTCTGCTATGCGCTGGAGCATCTAGATCCACGCCCGTTGGTGGAAAATAAGGTTCTCGACCACTGGCTGCGGCAGGCGTTTGCGATGAAGGCCTCCCAGGCACTGCTCGGCTTCTTGAGAACTTCTGGCATGTATGATAGGCTGTGTCTTTACCCAACGCTGACTGACTTCATTTTCCTATTACTCCCTTATGTCCCCTCATCCCTTTGCCCCTGCGCAGGGTTCCAAACCGGTTTGTTGTTCTAATTAACCTCCCTGCCTTTCCTTCTCCTCCTCTTCCTCTCTGAAATCGCACAGTACACGGGCCTCTAGCATTTCGTCTCCATCGAAATGCGACCGCCTCAATCGGGATCGACCCCGCGTCTGTCGGGTCTGCAGCCGAGTACCTTAACCACTTAGCCACCGCAGTAGCCCTTCCCAGTAAAAAAGCGAATAATTATACTGAGCCGGGGTTTCCGGGTTCCAACGTGGCCGTGGCAGCCGCGTTTCGATAGAGGCGTAACGGTTGGTTGGCTGGTTGGTGTTTAACGTACCGAAGCGACTCATGCTACGAGGGACGCCGTAGTGAAGGGTTCCGAAAGTTTCGACCACCTGGGGTTCTTTCAGTGTAGCGTTCACTGAGGGTGGCAGTGTGGCAAGCTGCTTCAGGGTAACGGAATGGATTCTGAGAGAAGGCAAGCCATGCAGGGGCCAGCAGAAAGTTAGGTGGGTGGATGAGATCATAGAGTTTCTTACTATTACCTAGAGGGAAAGCTGGCGGTGCTGCACTTCAGCCACCATGGACGCGCAAAGCATCATGGGGTGGTGAGCTACTTGTTGCGGCACAGTCGTAATTTTTCAGGAACACTGAGTGTCATTACTAAGACGTTTCATTCCAAAAACGCTGTTCGTGTGTGCGCAGACGACTTTTGCGCGAATGCAGTGTGTAAAAACCATAGTAATGAAACCGCAACGACACCGAACGCCAATAAAAGGTTTCACTTTTCTAAAATGCCATTAAAAACCTTTTGAAGTATTTGATCAACTAAATTTTTTTTAAAAACGTATTTCCTTTTAAGAGCGCGCCTGTTGAGCACGAAATAATAGTTTTTATAATGTTCAATACTTTGCCAATAGGAGAGCGAGTAGTCTCTTATTTTGGGCAAACTTTGCACTTAAATGCTTTTCTGCTTGTTTGTTGCAATCATTAGACAATATATTGAATGTTAGGACGTTTGTAGCTATCAAACAGCTTTATTTTTTTTTATTTTTTGGCCAAAAGTTGCAGTTCCGCAACAAGTAGCTCACCGCCCCATGATGCTTTGAGCGCCCATGGTGGCTGAAGGGGTCACGAGGGGCCTCTATGCAAACTCCCATAGACGGCTTGCCAGCTTTCCCTCTAGGTAATAGTAAGAAACTCTATGGATGAGATTGAGAAGTGTGCGGGGGTATGGTTACGTATGGTGGCCGCAGCTGGCAAAGGACAGAGTTAATTGGAGAGACATGTGAGAGGTTTTGCCCTGCAGTGGGCGTAGTCAGGCTGATGACGATGACATATGACACCAAGCAAAGAACCTTCAGCTACTGCTGTGGCAGCGTTCTCTCTGTCTTCAATACATTTGTTTCACGCGACGATTGCAAAGACCACGCGTGAGTTTTGCCGAGGTCCTCCGGTCACTCCCGAATGTCGTCGAGATGGAGGTGACGCCTCACAGCGCTCCAGCAGTACTCGTTGAGGCTGTCCAGTTGAGTGCGGCCGTCTTGGACGGCGCGGCACTGGACCCGCTCCCTAACGACGCCCGCCAGCCGCATGAAGTCGTCCATGCTCTCGATGCTGCGCAGCCCTCGGCCCACCATGTCAGCGGCCTCGGCGCCGCTCACCGATAGCTGCTCGGCGAGCTCGTCCAGAAGCGCGGGATGTCGGGCAACTCGTTCCAAGGCACGGGCGCTGTATCTGCATCAGGGTTTCGTGCGTTCTCAGAAACGCAGCTATCCCGCGACCCATGCATCCCCAATTTTGAATTCATCTAGCCCCCTGACGTTGAAAACAGGCTTAGACCCAAGAGAAAAAGCACTGCTATTTTTCGCCACAGCATCTTTCGAAACGTGCCATTCAAACTCGCATTACGATAAGTGTGCTTGCTATATTTCCTCTGCGGACTGATTGTGGCGATGTGGGATATGGCAACCGTTGGATTGGCATAGGCTAACCTTAACAATGCACATCCAGAGAAGCGAGCGTTACGACGATCACATGTATGTGCAGTGCAATATCTTTTATTTGCCGCAAAGCACCTGTGAAGAGAAGAACTTTGGTACGGGTCGAGACACTATTTCTCACCCCTTGTCGTCTGCCACAATGTAGCTTATTTTAGTTTATGAGGGTTTAACGTCCCAAAGCGACTCAGCCTATGAGGGACACCGTAGTGAAGGGCTCCGGAAATTTCGACCGTTTGTAGTTCTTTAGCGTACAGTACACAGGCCTCTAGCATTTCGCCTACATCGAAATTCGACCGCCACGGCCAGGAACGAGCCCGCTACTTTCGGGTCGGCAGCCGAGCGCCATAACCAGTGAGCCACCGCGGTGGCCAACATAGCATTAGTTTGCAATCAAATGAGGGATCGAGATTCTCTAGTCTCTGTGTTCGCATTGCGCTTGTTGATAACAGCGCACAAGGCACCCGCATTTTGTATACACTTTCTAAAATTACTCGGGACCATGATACCCGATCAACACTGAAGTGAATCCTGTCTGTGGCTCGTAGCATTGTTGATTATGGTGCGCAAGAAATAATTTGGCCATTAAGTTAGTGCTCCAAATATATCGTTTTCTAGAAACAAAAAATGCACAAGAACCACGTAGAAGCCAACGGCTGTCGCATGAACTAAACGAACTCTATCCAAAACTTGCTCAAATGATGTAACCAGTCATATACGAACAAGTCGCCGCTGGTTGCACCACAATCCAGTATCGCCATCACAACTTCTGTATACATGATTTTAGTTTCGATACCTGGGCGCCGCCATGTTTGTTTTACTCGAGCGCCGCCTACCGCCGACGCCATCTTGGACTGATAATTTGCAGCCGGTGGGCTGCAGACGAAGCAGCGTGCGATCTCTGAAAGTGTCATTCGCCCATTTTATTCCTGCCAAGCCTAGAAATTTTGGGTGGGCGTTCGCCTCGTGTCCATCCTCGTGTGTGCTATGCCATTAGCTCCTGCAATAACCAACTGGAAGCAAGCGATCAGCACGGTGCTCGCAGTTCACGCGTGCTTTTTTTGTCGCCGGTTGCCTGTAGGGCAAACGTGGCACGGTGTTGCATGTTAGAAAAACGGAAGCAAAATGTGTTGAAACACAAGATCGCGGAGGGCAATGAATATCTAGTTTTTCGCGGAGCGCAGTTTTTCATGAACGCTTTCGCTGCCTGCTTGGACATGGCAAGTGTGACAGTTTAGATGCTGAGCTTACGACAGAGTACAAACTCTGTTTACAAACTGAACATTTTGGAAACAGCGAGTACATGACCGAAACGAATCCACTTCTGATGATTAGAATGTTTGTTTGCGGAGATACGCGCTATTAAATTGAAATTCGGCCCCTCCTGCCGTTTGCTGTTCGTACTACGAGCGTACAAGCCAGTTGACTGAAAGCGATTCGCATTCTCGCCTTCTCCGCTCCCGCCAGCACTTACTGGTGCACAAATGCCATAAAATGTGCAATTACACGATCTAATAGGTTGGTACGCTAATGGAACGCCATTACCAATTACTGACAGGCAGAATCGCCGACCTGTGTTGAGAATTCCAATCCCAGTCCGGTCGGGGCACTGCTCAAGTCGCTGCGTTTGTTGTATCTCTGGCACGGTTATGCATAGTGTGGATTTTTTTTTACAGTGCATTCGATGCGATTTCAGTCGAATAATTTATTACAATGCATGGCAGAGTTTACCGTCCTGAGCATGCCGTGTATTTTTTTCATCTTACGTTGCCATGGCTGCATTTTTTCTCACTTTGCAGTTGGGTAAAAGTTCATGTCGCCGCTTCTATTCATGGCATGCTGTGCAAATTAAATTAGTATTTTTGCACTAACGACATGTTTATTTTTTTCAGGTGGCGATCCCCACACCCTCCCGATATTGACGATCATGTGGGGCGGCGAAAAGAAGTTGTGGCCAAATATGTGAAGTCCTCACATAGTGTACTGCTGAATTAAAAAAGAGCTCTGCCAAGGCCGTCCAAATACTTGATCTCTTAAAATTATGCACAGATTATAGATTGGTAACCCAGGCGCTGCGCTTCGTTCCGCGCCCGATATTAGGCACAGGCAGTGCGTTTGTTTCTGTCTGCATTTCGTTCACAAACTGCTCTAACGTTTAGCTTTTTGTTGGCGCAAGTATTTTTTGTTCACCAACTACGTCCACTGCCAATGCAACTCGGGACCGGCGGAAAAGCGGTGAAGAAATGGACTCCGCAGACGTGATGAGACCTTCGCATAACATGGTGCGCGTACATACTGGCGGCGTTTGTTTTTTTCTACTTTTGTCTACTATTTCCGCAACCGACAATAAAACAGTGATGTTTAGAAGACGTTGGTCTTCCGTACAACATTGCTGCTTTTGTTGTACAGACGCAAACACGCGCTTGACCGGTAGCTAAGCAGCCGCGGACGTTGCTCCGAGCGCCGGATTATCAGTCCAGGGGAGGACGGCAACAGTGGGGTGTCGCGCAGCGCACGTGTTTGAGAGTATTTTTCCCTCGCCTGCCCGCTCCTCGTAAAATGGTGTATATGGCGTCACGGATGACATGACATGATTTTAGTCCTTGGCCATTACTAACGACATCCTGAAATTTCTTTTTCGTTAAATGATGCAACAAAGTATGCATTAAACACAGTGCCCGTGGTCTAGAAATTCCGAATTATGTTTTATTGGGGGGTGGGGGGATGAAATGGTGGTCCATGAAACTAGGTTAAAAATCTTAACAGCAATGACTGCGAGGAACAAACAGTCCACATGAGAAGATAGAGAAAAAATTTCCAACAGTTGAAGAAGTGCGGACGCCAGAGTGTACTCTTGTCAGTGGTAGTGTTAGAGCAAAATCAGTGAAAACGGCAATTTGTCATCCAATTTCATAGAGCGGTGGGCAGTGTAACACTAAAAAAAAATGGCTGGGGTTCAACGTGGCTTCAACCTACAGTTTGTCATCCCATATCATACAGTGGTAGGCAGTGTGACAAAAAAAAACAGTCGGGGGTTCAACAGGGCTTCAATCTAGTTATACGAGCCAAAGCTTCGTTAAGCATGGTCTCCACTGCCTAAAATCAAATGTCAAGGTCAAAGGTCAAGATCAGTACCAATGGTCTGGGGTTCAACGTGGCTTCAACCTAGTAATACGAGCCAAAGCTGTTAAGCATGGCCTCCACTGCCTCAAATCGAATGTCAAGGTCAAAGGTCAACATCAGTACCAATGGTCTAGAGTTCAATGTGGCTTCAACCTAGTAATACGAGCCAAAGCTCTGCTAAGCATGGCCTCCACTGCCACAGATCGAATGTCAAGGTCAAAGGTCAAGATCAGTACCAATGATCTGGGATTCAACGTGGCCTCAACCTAGTTATACGAGCCAAAAGCTCTGTTAAGCATGACCTCCACTGTCTCCAATCAAATGTCAAGGTTAAAGGTCATCAGGTACTCATGGTCATAGTGATATGAACACGTGGTCATACTACCATAGCTTGGACCATACCACCATGCAGTTAAGTTCGGTTTGACTTTATGTGGCATTGAAGGTCATTGTCGATGTGGTGCCCACTGTCTCAAATGTGGTCAAGGTCAGGTACCCAATGGTTACAGTCATGATAACATAGTCATCCTACCATAGCTTGAGCCATTCCACCACGCAGTTAAGTTCGGTTTGACCTTGTGAGGCTTTGATGGTCACTGTCTCATCCACATCGAAATCGGAAGTTTTACCCGAGGAGTAGAGCTCTCGCTCTAAAAAGAAATCTGCCTACTATCCGGTTGCTTACAGCACTGCCATGTCGAACTCTGCGTACCTACCTGTCATACACGGCGCCGATCACGAATTCGGAAGCCCAGGCAACAACGTCCGCGTTTCGCCGCGCCGCGTCACGGACGACAAACAGGTCAATCGCCAGCTGCACTGCGCTCAGCTCGCAGCCATCCACGGTCACGCTGATCAGCTTGTAGTGGTCTTCTATGCTGAAGCGGAGGCGTCGGACAAAGGCGAGGGCTATGCGCGGCTCACCGGCCGTCAGGTGAACGCGTCGGATGGTCCGGCTGCATTTGACGGCGTCCGCCAGAAGCTCGACCTCCTCGTCATCCATGCACCTGGCCCCGACCCGCAGCTCCTTAATGCTCGCGTTTTGGTGGAGAGCGTCAGAGATGAGCCGCCAGCATTCTTTGGTGGTTTCTGTAAATACGTTGCGAAGCCACACAGTGAGGTGCAGTTTCCTAAGTGTGGCCGTAGCTGTGATGTAGAAGGCGATGGCCGTGCTCAGCGTCTCGTCCACGTCGGGCAGCCAGATCTCGAGGTGGGCGGACGTGATGTGGGTGAGGGAGGGTAGCAGGACAAATGTCCGATCGACTTCTCCCCAGTTGTCGCGGCATGGAAAGGCGTAGAACTGCGAGAATCCCCTGCACCTTAGGATTTCGCTGTTCTGCAGGATGTAGATGGTAGTGTCGAAGGCAACATTGTCCTCAGCGCCGCTACCCGTGAGAGCTTCGCAGGTTTTTTCCCACAGGTAACGCTCGCTGCATAGTCCGGAAATGGTTAGCTTCAAGACGCTGTTATTGGCCGCGAGGGTCCTGAACAGCAACCGCCAAGACTCTGGTTCGAAAATGCCGAGCGGTAATGTGATCGCTTCTAGGGTCACGTTGTCTGCCAACGCCTGGAGCCAGGAACTGCAGTCGGCCGTACTCGCGACGTCTAACTGCCGACCTGTCCAGGCATCGAAGGTGAGAATCGTGATGTTAAGCCTCCGCAATACGCGGTTCCGAACGAGCACCTCGGTCATCAGCGCCGCGCTCTCAGGATCTATGACAAAGTCCGTGAGGCTAGCATCCGTCACCGTTCGGTTTTCTAAGAGGCCCTGCAGTATCCACTTCAGCGAGTTTTGGCGCCCCTCATTGTGGGCTCCAACGCAGAGTTTCGTCAAGGTCCTGCTGACGGCTACGTACCTTGAGAACTCTGCGCGGTATTCCGAAGAAGCTTCGCAAATCATGGAAGCATGCAGCGAGAGTTCTTCGAGGTAGCAGTTTGTTGTTAACGCTCCGATAAAATCATTAGCGTCGCTGCCTTTCATTCGCAACTTCGGCACTCTTAGAGCCCTCAAAGATGGCGTCCTCTGGAGAGCCTCCGTGATCGCCGCGGAAAACGCGACTGGACACTCGTCAGCTGTAAAGCATTCCAGCAGTTCCAGATTCGGAAGAGACGGGATTGCCGAGCAGAAATCCTTGCGCCTCACGTAGCCGCTGAAGTGGATCTTCAAAGACTTGATGGAAGCGTTGCCTTTTAGGGCATCGCGGAGTAGCGCCTCGGACCCCTTGAAGCTGCCGGTGCTGATGTCGAGGGCAGCGAGGCATGGATGGGTCTTCAGAAGGCGGTAGGCGAGAGAGGCTCCCGGACGTATCTGGTTCCTCTTCGGATGCGGCAGGCACGACTCGTCGATGCTGACGAGAGCGAGCTTGCCGGGAGTGCCGGACAGTTTGCGCAGCTCCAGTCGAGCGTTCCAGAAGAACTTGTTGAGCTTCGAAAGATGCGTCGTGATTTGGCAGCCGGTGTGGTCATTTCCTGTGCAAGGCAAATGTAAACCGACGGTGGAGCCTACAGACTGGGATGTTGCGCCATCTAGGTGCTCTGATAAGGATCTTCTAGCTCGGCCAGAAAACTCGGAGCCATACCGCGGCATCAAGCGCTGGGCAGAGCCACTGGGCCACTCCATTATGTCTGTAAAAAGAGAAATACAAAAGAGAAACGGTCTCCCGATGAAGCATGCAAAGAAGAAAACGAGTACAAAGAACAGAAGCTTCAAATCAGTGTTTACAATAACACACGACACAATGACAATTGAAATAGTATGCCACTCACAATTTCGGACGACTTCAGCGGTTGTTGAAGCGTGCATCAAAGTGCCTACCCCTCGGTGTTCGTATTAGATGCCGAATTTAGAAGACAATTGAAGATTCTTCTCAGTTTTTAAGGTTATTCAAATCGTTAATAAAGTATTTACAACTCTGGGAGATTGTTATAACTTTATTCGCTATTAACGAAGAAAAATTCTACGGCAGTGCATATATGCATGGCACAAAATAAAAAATACAGGAAAGAAAACAGAGTAGGAAAAACCATTACGCAGCCAAAACAGAGAGGTATACACAGTGACATGCCCACAGAAACTAAAGTGCACCACTTCAAGAAAAGCTGCTGATTTCAGGAAGCAGTGTTGAACGAAACAATTTATTTGCAAAGCAGTTACAATATTTTTAATGGGCTACAAATTATTATATAGCAAAGCTAGAAATGGGTTTTTAAAGGGTCAGTCTACTCACCGAGATGAGTTTATAAATAATGGCATATTCTGGTAGTTGGCACCCTATAACATCAATAACGAGGGGTCTGCGCCCGGTTTAGGCAGGAATTTATATTTTATTTCGGCGTTAAAAGTTGCGTAAAAAAGCATGGTGGCGACCCCAAACGTTCATTTTGTTCAAGAAAGTGGTAGTCTTTTTTTGTAGAAGCATAAGTGAATATACTACGTACCATTTGTATGCCCCAATGTCAGAGAAACGCACGTTTTGTTCTAGTAAACTGTAGAAGGCGTACCGCTCGCTTTTTCTGTAAATTACATGAATATTTATAGTTACACGTACGCAAAACGCAGGCACATTCCCACTTTTAGTTCAGCGTATGCTAGCAGAGACGCAAAAATAAACTCAGCCTATAGTGGCGCCATCTGGTCGTCAGGACGGGAACCATTGCTGTAAACAAACCGACTCTCCACTTAAGCCTAGGAACGGCAGAATCTCTCACTCTAATTACTAAATTAAAGCAAATTTATCTCCTATATGTTTTCTTACAGGCGAGATGAGACGAAACGAAAGACAGGCGCCCCATTTATGGCCAGTGAACGCACTGAAAAAGGCAGCAACAACGAGAATTCAGTCCGAAGCGAGAGGTCCGGCTTCGACGGGCGCCGCCATGTTTGTCGCCGCGCGGCGGAAATCCAGATGGTTGCCAGATGAGACTACCATCTCATACAGATGTGTTCCCACGTTAATAAATTCTATTTTAAAATGTTCTACCGCACTCCTTGGCACAACAGCTGGCTAAACGGTAATTTGAGTAAAGAGCTATCGGTTGCCGCGAAGAAAATATGGTCGATAAAATTCAGTAGACTGACCCTTTAAGTTGCGTCCCCGCCTTTACTCGTATATATGTGCTTTTCTCTGCTATAGCTACTCCAAAATTCTTGAAAGCACCCCCCCCCCCCCCCCCCTTCCCTTTTAATCACTCACACGCGGTGCCCTTCTTGGTTCCGTACTCTCCCCAATCCCTTTACAACATTGGAATGAATCCACTAGCGAGAACCCAGCTGTCTGCGATTTAACACCTTCACTCACTCTATATCCTAGGTCTCATCGGTACCCACAGGTACCAAGGGAGGTAGAAGTCGACTCACCTAGCCGGTCTTGATCTTATCTCAATGTACCTACTAGTTTGATTTTTGCTAGTTTGGCAACATAACGCCATTGGGCTCCGCCCGCCGCGGTGGCTCTGTGGTTAGAGCGCTGAGCTACTGAGCGGGAGTACCCGGGTTCGAACCTGACCGCAGCGGCGATAGAGGCGAAAGGCGATTCTGTGATTTCACTCTTTCCAGTCAGCGGGAGACGGTGAATGACGGAAGTGAGAACCACCGGTTAGTTTTGAGGGAAAAAAATTGGAGGCTTATCAAGGTTAAGCCCAGTGGATGCGAAGCATGTTAAGCAGCTGCCTCAGTGTGGATGGGGCTAAGTAACGGAGACGTGGTTTTAGGTTAATCGTCGTACTTTATTCTTTGCAGCCCGACAAACACACTCTTATGGTCCGTAAATGCATGACTCTTGGTTTGCACGTCACTTATTCTGTATTGTCTTTGAGCATTTCTACACAACACGTCTAAACTGTTTCCCCACTGATTCGTTTTGCATTCCTATTATTATCTTCCTTAGCGTTTGGAGGCATCTTGACCGCATACACGCCCGGCGCAAAGACGCTGGCGCGGTTGCGGGCACAGAGACTGATGCGACGGCGGGCGCGCGCCGCTTCATCCCTGGCGTGACGTCACATAACACGTGATGCAGCGATGGTGGCGCCGCCGCCGCGTCGCGCGCGACGGCGCGAACCGAAGCGTGGAGGTATAGTGCCTAGAATATAGTGGAGACCTCCGCTGGGCGACGTCCGACGGCGCGATATGAGGCCCCATCTGCAGCCGGTGTGACGTCATCACGTGACGTCACATCATGTGATCTCACTTCAAGGTCAATGGTGGCCACCGCCGGGCGTCGCGCGAAGGCCCGAAACCTACGTTAATATGCTTCGCATAAAAAATGCCTGCGGTTTAGCTCGGCTAACCCTGGTTATGCAAGCGAAAGTCACGGTTGCATAAGCAGCGTGAAGGCACGCTGCGGCCTATTTTTGCAGTGCAACGTATCTGCCACAACGTTGTCAGCGCTAACGCATGCAGCCCACATCTCTCTCACACCACCGTCACGTACCTTAATTGGTTTTTGAAAAAAAGGAAATGGCGCAGTATCTGTCTCACATATATCTCGGCGGACACCTGAACCGCGCCGTAAGGGAAGGGAGAAAGGTGGAAGTGAAAGAGGAAAGAGGTGCCATAGCAGAGGTCTCCGGAATGATTTCGACTACCTGGGGATCTTTAACGTGCACTGAGATCCCCATGTATACCTCAAAGCACGAATGAGGCGTGCACTGACCCAGGGGGCCGGTTATGCTCCCTCCCTCTCCTCAAAATCATCGTTGTCAGCATCAAGCTCGCATCTCTTTCCCACCACCCCTACGTGCGTCAAACCGCGATTGAGGCGCCCACTAACCCAGGGAGCCAGTTATGCGTGCTTTCTTTCCTAAATCATCTAGTACGTTGTGAACGCCAATGCCAATGAATACAACGAACGCCGACGGTCTATATCCTGTGCCGCGTTTCAGCCATAACGTTGTCAATGCCAACGCATGCAGCCACATCTGTCTACCGCCACATAGCTTAAAGCGCGACTGAGGTGTCCACTGACCCTGGGGGCCAGCTATGCGCCTTTCCTTTGCTTTCGAAGCCCCCGCTCTTCATCGGTTTCGGCTAAAGCCCCTCAGTAGGATACAACAAAAAAAAAAACGGCAGTTGCCAACACTGGGACGAAATCAGCTTTGTAATGTTTGACTATATCAAACAATCCACGTATCAGAATTCTAGAGCTCAATTTTAAGCATGAAATGCTTTTAGCCCCCGTTGTCGGCAGTGTGGTGACGTCACGCCGAGACCGAGAGCCATCATCCGGGCACTGAAATCCACTCATCCGGGCACTGAATTCCAGTCATCCGGGCACTGAAACGAGAACATCCGGGCACCGTACGATTTAACGAGACTCTCTAAGCCCTCCTACGCGACCGGCATGCAAGCGCCGGTTGGTCTCCAAACCTTCTCAATGTTTATCAAGATATCAGTCGCTGTGCGTTTGATAATGCACGGAATTATAATTTCCGATTTCTAATAACGCGTGCAAAAAGCACATAAATGCCACGATACACTTCGTTGTCATACGTGATCTCTTAGGGGCTTCGCGCATCGAAGCAAAGCCGTGCAGACGCACAGGGGCCCGGGGGAGAAGCGCTGCGTTCAAAGGGCAAGGCATCGCGCCGAACGGGTGGTGGCGTTCCTCCCTTCCATTACGGTGCGGTTCGGGTGTCCACCGAGATGACATTAGGCCCGTAAACATTTCATGCTTACTCTACTCTCGGTTACGGGAGAGGCAGAGATTTTTTTCTTGTGATAAGCTTGTTTAGGTAACAAGAAACGTTTAAGCAGCGTACTACTTTTCCGTCGTGGAGGAATTTTGTACGCGGAGGCTGAATGTGGGAGGGGCTTCATTGCAGGCTTAAGCTGTATCCGGCTATATGTAAGCTTTGCTTTATTTGTGCTCCCTATCTATTGCTGAATCTCTCGCAAGGTTGGCAATGTCGGCCGGACGACCAGACTCGGCCTGACGTCTGCGAGCACCCACTCTCATCGGCACCGCTAGGCTAAGCTTTCGATAAAAAAAAAATCGGCGCGGTAACTGTCTCATTTAACGCTCAACCTCAGAAATGGTTGCAGTTTAGCTCAGCTAAGCGTGGGTTATTGAAATCGTTCCGACGACGTCGACGGCTCCGGTCGATTCGCTCCGTCCGTGGCGAGAACAATCCGGGCAGGAAGTGCGTTCCCAAACCACGGGGTCAGCTCAGCTAGGGACCATCTACTCACCTTTAGCGAAATAACGACTTTTTATCAAAGGAGCAGAATGGAATATCCCCCTCCCAACCCCGCGCTCACGCAAGAGCAAGCAACCACTCGCAGGAAGCTCCAGACCTACACATTCCCATACCCCGTAATACTAGCCAAAATTCATCCGGATATGTACTCTGCAGAATGCAAAAGCTGCGGAGAGTATGCTAACCTCAACCACATCATGTGGGCCTGCAGTAAGAACCCTTTCAACGGAATAACTACAGGTGCCGCCGCGGTTGCTCAGTGGTTATGGTGCTCGGCTGCTGACCTGAAAGACGCGGGTTCGATCCCGGCCGCGGCGGTTGAATTTCTTTGGAGGAGAAATTCTAGAGGCCCGTGTGCTGTGCGATGTCAGTGTACGTTAAAGAACCCCAGGTGGTCGAAATTTCCGGAGCCCTCCACTACGGCGTCTCTCATAGCCTTAGTCGCTTTGGGACGTTAAACCCCATAAACCAAACCAAACCAACCAATAACTACAGAGGAGCAGTGGGAGACCGCGCTGCGCAGCTCGGACCTGTGGCAACAAAAGTTGCTCACAGAGAGAGCTGACCAGGTCGCCGAGATCCAACAGATCAAGGCCACCAAACGACAGTAGCCCGCCTGCGCCAGAAGAGAGCCTTCCTCTTCAAAGACTCCACAAATAAAGTTTATTCTCTCTCTCTCTACAACGCGAATGCCGCGAGAGCGGCGTCGACTTCTTTTTCCAGCAAACGGCGAGTGACGTGGCTGCCAGACCACCGCTCCTCCACTTGAAGGTCAAATTGCGGCGCCGATGACCTTGGCTTGACTAGGTCAGTAAAGCTTTCGCTTTAAAGAGTAACGCGTTACGGCTCCCACTGTTCCACCTAAACGGCTTATGCAAAGCTAATACAGCTTTAGCTGTGAAAGGTGCGAGGACGGTCTCACTTTCGGCGGACACCTGAATCGCGCCGCGATGGACTGGACAGCCCGTCACAGTGGCTCAGTGGTTGCGGCGTTCGGCTGATGAGCTAAGGACGAACCGCCACGATGGCTCTGCGGTTACAGCGCTCGGCTGCTCACCCGATAGACGCGGGTTCGACCCCGGCCGCGGCGGTCGAATTTCGATGTAGGGGAAATTCCAGAGGCCCGTGTCCAGTGCGATATGTCAGTGCACGTTAGAACCCCGGGTGGTCGAATTTTCCAGAGCCCTTTACTACGGTGTCCCTCGTAGCCTGAGTCGCTTTGGGACGTTAAATCCCCATAAACCTGATGAGCTAAGGACGCGGGATGAAATCTCGACCGCGGCTGCAGCGATTCGATGAACGCGAAGCTTAAAACGCGCCCACGTTCTGTGCGATGTCAGCGGACGCTAGACTCACATGTGGCCGAAAGTAAGCCCACTGCAGTGGCTCTGTGGTTAGAGCGCCCGTCTACTGAGCCTAAGTTCCCGGGTTCGATCCCGGCCGCAGCGGCCGCGTTTCAATGGAGGCGATCAACCGAAGGTGCCCGTGTGCTGGGAGATGTCAGTGCACCTTAAAGATCCCCAGGTGGTCGAAATTATTCCGGATCCCTCCACTACAGCACTTCTTTCTTCATTTGTTTCACTCCCACCTTCATCCCTTCCCTTACAGCGTGGTTCGGCTGTCCACCGAGATCTGAGATAGATACTGCGCCATTTCCTTTTGTCAAAAACTAATTTTGTCGCAGAAAAGCCGATGTCGTCGTCGGCGGCGTTGACCGTGAGCGAAAAAATTGGCGGGTGCTTAGCTTGTTTAAGCCTGGTAGGTTGCGAAAGCGAGCGCAGCGCCTCTGACGGAAGGAACGTGGCGCGCCGCGTCTAAAGAAGGAACGCACTGCGCCGCGTCTACACATAGTTTCTTACTATTACCTAGAGGGAAAGCTGGCAGCCCGTCTATGGGAGTTTGCATGGCGACCCCTCGAGACCACTTCAGCCACCATGGGCGCTCAAAGCATCATGGGGCGGTGAGCTACTTGTTGCGGAACTGCAACTTTTGGCCAAAAAATAATAGAAAAATAAAGCTGTTTGATAACTACAAACGTCCTAACATTCAATATCTTGTCTAATGATTGCAACAAACGAGCAGAAAAGCATTTAAGTGCAAAGTTTGCCCAAAATAAGAGACGACTCGCTCTCCTATTGGCCAATTAATGAACACTACAAAAATTCAGGGGGCACTTTGACTGTCTAAAGTGCGTAGAGGCGAAAGCGTTTTCCGCACCACTTTCAGTGCTTCTGTGGCACTGGTGGCGTCACATGTAATTGAGTACTAATTACTAAGTGATGACAAATCACTAATTAATGTTTAATTACTGATTAATGCCTGAATACTAATTAACTGCTAATTAAGCTTATGCTTAAGCTTCGCCTTAGGAGTGGAACGCGACAGCGTGTTGTAACGCTGCCAGGAAGTCCACGGAACGCCACCACCCGTTCGGCGCGATGCCTTGCCGTTTCAACGCAACGGTTTTTGAGGAAAGGAAATGGCGCAGTAAATCTCTGTCATCTCGGTGCACACCTGAACCACACCGTAGAGGAACGGAGAAAGTGGGAGTGAAAGAAGAAAGACGAAGATGGCCCGTGATGAAGAAAATGAAAATTTGAGGAAAGAAAATTACGCACTAACTGTCTCACATATCTCGGTGGACACCCGTCAAAATTCAGGGGGGGGGGGGGGTGCACTTTTTTGACCTAAAGTGTGGTCACTGATGTGTGGTTAAGATGTTAAGCTTCGCCTCTAAGAGTGGAACGCGAGAGCGTCTTGCAACGCTGCCAGGGAGTCCATAGAACGCCATTGCCCATTCGGTTCTACGCCTCGCTCGTCGGTAAATTGGTTTTTGAGGAAAGGAAATGTATTCCTCTCTCATATCTCGGTGGACACCTAAACCTCGCCGGAAGGGAAGGGAGGAGGATGGCAGTGAGCGAAGACACCGTATTCGCTAGACGTGCCTTTGTTCATTCCAAACCATCGAGCTGGCATGGCGGAGTGGATAGCACGCTCGTCTCGCACTCCGAAGACCGGGGTTCGATTCCCGAGCTCGACCAATTTCTTACGAGGTTTTATTTATTTATATGGCCTGACTAGAGAAGTTAATTAGGCTAATTGGGTAATTAAGCAATTAACTAAGCTCAGTCCCACTTACTTGGAGCATCACTATATGGTCCCTTAAATTGGTTGCATGGTTACTAGCCAAAGTACAATTGGCCCCGTTTGAAATTGGCGCCCTGTGACGTCACGACCGTTTCGACCAACTGAAAAGCGTGACATTCTCTGTCGACAACTGCTGCTTACAACGATGAGACATTAAAGGCTTTCGCCTTAAAAACTAATATTTCGTAATTAACAGGCACACTTTTAAAAGTAAATATCGTTTCAAAAAAAGTGTTGTTGCTTAAACACTTTAAGAGGTTTTTAGTGGCATTTCAGAAAAGTGAAACCTTTTATTGGCGTCGTGTGCTGTTGCGTTTTCATTACTATGGCTTTTGCACACTGCGTTCGCGCGAAAGTCGTCTGCGCACACACGAACAGAGTTTTCGGAATGAAACATCTTAGTAGTGCCACTCCATATTTCCGAAAAATTACGACTGTGCCGCAACAAGTAGCTCACCGCCCCATGATGCTTTGGGCGTCCATGGTGGCTGAAGGGCAGCGCCGCCAGCTTTCCCTCTAGGTAATAGTAAGAAACTCTATGCGTCTACAGGTCACGCGTGGCTACAGGCTGCCGTTGCGCGACGACTCGACTTGGTAGCACATCTTTCACCATTGTATGACGTCACGCTATGACGTCACTAGGCATGGCATGACGTCAGAAGTCATTCTATATGTCACACGTGGCTACCAGCCGCCGCTGCGCGACGACTCGACTTGGTAGCCCATCTATATACAACGTAAGTCTGCAGTGAAGCTCCGCCCACGTTCAGCCTCCGCGCACAGAATTCCTCCACGACGAAAAAGTAGTCCGCTGGTTTAACGATTCTTGTTAAGTAAACAAGTTATCACAAGAAAAAAAATTACGAGCTCTAGAATTTTTATACATGGATTGTTTAATGTAGTGAACATTAAAAGCTGATTTCGTTTACAGTTGCGATTGGCCAGCGTAGTAATACAGGACGCCGCGCACCACGGCCCAGTGTTAGCAACTGCTGTTTTTTAAGTTGTATCCTACTATAGCATGACGTCAGAGGCCATTCTAAAGATCAAACGTGGCTACCGGCCGCCGCTACGCGAAAGGCAGTTCATGAGCGTAGTATTGCTCTCGCAATAAAAATTCCCTCCTCGCTTGACGCGCTCGTAGCGCCATCAGACGGCGCCCACTAACACCTCCTCCTCGCAATGTACGCCACTGCCCCAACAGATAGAGCTATGGATAGAGCGCGACGGCAGCGCCTCCTAAGCGCTTCCCGCTCGTCTCGTTCGGCCGCAGTGGGGCTGCGCGGGGACGCAGGAACGCAAAGCAGCTCACATCCAAGGCGCGTTCACCACGATGCTTGCGGCTTGCTGCCCGTTCGGTCGGCGCGGAAGCTATGCTGGCGTTCGTAGCATCGGGTTTGTTGTGAGGCCTCATAGATGCCCCGAGCGACTTGTCCAACGGGCTAGGCGTCGCGCCGAACGGTCGATGGCGTTCCGCAGACTCCCCGGCAGGCTGCGACACGCTGTCGCGTAAGCTTGAGTGTCCTCCGACTTTTCAACTGACGGTGCCTAGCGTGGGGAAGCCATGAAGATCGGCGCTGCGCGTGCTTTGTAGAAGTGTGCTAAGTTGTCGAAAAACCCGTTTTCTTTGTTCGTTGAGCGGTACAACGCAAAGCCAGTGCTAGCACGGAAAGATTCAGTGCTTCTGTCCACGCTGTACGTTCAAAACGGCCTTAAGTAAGTAAAGCCCTGGGACTCGCACAATCTCTCTAAAAATTCGACATGATGGTGTAGACAGAGCGCCACGTAGCGGGCACAAACGCTTACCCTTGAGCGAAGCGTCCGCCTGTGGTCTGGAAAGCCGACGCCACAGCCCATGAAGAGAGAGACGAGGATGAGGGCAGAACGCTGACCATTCAAGGACGCTGGCGTTAATCTTGTGGAGGCGATGATCAAACCAAGACCGATCAAGCGCGGACTCGCCTTCGTGTTCACACAGGATTGGTCCGGTAGTTCTTGATCTCCTTACCAATGGGGCTGCCCCTGTTCTTTTATTACCTGGAACGTTTATTTCTTGTAAACACTTGACAAGTTCTGTTCGAAAAATTAAGTCGTGCTGTTCATCGCGACTTAAAGGGGCTCTGGAACACCTTCCGCGGAGAGCACATCTACACGTTCAATCACAGCACTGTGTTGTTATGAAAACCTGAGTCAAATATTACACTTCTACAGGCAGCAGAGGACCCACAATCACGCGCTAAAGTTGACGAGCCCGGCGACTTATTCATGCTCGCACCCTTTTCTGTCAGTCGCACCTGCGTATGCAAGTTGAGAGGTAGCTTTTAATGCCTCATGCTGTCGTTAGCAATCCGTATCGGCAGCCGTGTCTGCGTCCGTGTCGGCAGCCGCGTCGACAGATGTGTCCGCGTTTTGACGGGTGTCCACCGAGATATGAGACAGTTACTGCGTAATTTCCTTTCCTTTCCTCAAATACGATTTTCAGTTTCTTCATTACGGCCCCTCTTGCTTCTTTCACTGCCACTTCCTCCCTTCCTGTACGGTGCGGTTAAGGTGTCCACCGGGATAACTGAGAATTACAGCGCCATTTCCTTTCCTCAAAAAGCGTTGCGTTCGAAGGGTAAGGCATCGCGCCGAACGGATGGTGGCGTTCCGTGGACTGCCTGGCAGCGCTACAACACGCTGTCGCGTTCCACTCCCAAAGGAAAAGCTTAAGCGCCATTAATTAGCAGTCAGTTAGTGCTGAGTGATGAATCAGTAATTAGTCATTGATTAGTAATTTGTCATTACTTCGTCATCAATTATGTGTGACGTCATCCAGTGGCGACGTCACCAGTGTCACATAGGCAAAGTGGTGCGGAAAACGCTTTCGCCTCTACGCACTTTAGACAGTCAAAGTGCCCCTTGAATTTTTTGGTTCGATTCTTTCAGAAGATAGGCAGCTACCATGGCTGCGGCCAATAAGCCGCGTAGCTCATGCGGGTCAGAACGCTCCGCTCCCGGATGTGGGGCCGGCATTAGGGCGTACCAGCGGAGGAGCGCCGACCTTCCAGCGTGCAAAAGGTTGTAGGGCGCTTAAGCATCGCTTTTAAGAGTGGAACGCGACAGCATGTCGCAGCCTGCCAGAGAGTCTGCGGAACGTCATCGCCCGTTCGGCGCGACGCATTGCCCTTTAGACAAGGTAGGTAGGTAGGAAAGACTTTTATTGCTCTAGAAAGGTGCTAGTAGCAGACGAGAAAGAAGAGGTCCATCTTCCTTCTTCTGACAGGGTCGGTGGCCCTATTCCAGGGCTCCGCTGAGCTTCGCTGCTCGTTGGGCGTGCTGGATCAGACCTTGTTGGCAACCCAGATCGCCGCTGGAGAGCCGGCTCTCCCACTGTTCTGCACTCGGGTCTTTGCGAAAGTTGTCGTTTTTACTGCATTCCCACGTGATGTGGTACAACGATGGTTTGCTGCCACACCACGGGCAAGTGTCCCGATATTGCGTCGGGTAAATCTTGCTAAGGATATGCAGGTTTGGGAATGTTCCTGTCTGCAATCTTCGCCAATACACTGCCTTTAGTTGATTTAAATCAGGATGAGGCGGCGGATAGCGGATCCGTACCCCCTTATAGTAGTTCAGAATGTCTGAGTACGTAGGGCTGACTCGGTCGGGTAGATCGTCCGACTGGGAGGAAGCTCGGCTCGTATACCCTCGAGCTACCTCGTCGGCGCGTTCGTTCCCCGCTATGTCGGTGTGTCCTGGCACCCAGTAAATGCTATGTGTGACCTTTGGTGGGGTCGCGCTCTGGAGGAGCCGGAGCGCGGCGCGACCTATGCGGCCGTTCATGTAGTTACGGCACGCTTCTCTCGAATCTGTAAGGATGGTAAGGGACATGTTGCTTCGATAACCGGCTACCGCCGCTAGAGCTACGGCCAGCTCCTCCCCTTCGGTTACCGTGCAATCCCTCACTGAGGCGCTAGCTAATTCCTTTAAGTTCGAATCAATGACTACCGCCACTGTGCTGTTATGTGAGCTTCCTGTATACGGAGCCGCGTCCGTGTATACCGTTGTGGATTTTGTAGCTAGATTTTGTTGTACATACCTCGCCCGGGCTGCCCTACGGGCCGCATGCAAGTTGGGGTCCATGTTCCGGGGAAGGGAGCGAACCTTTAGTGTCTGGCGAATTGCGTCCGGTATGCTCGCAGTACGATTCTCGAATTCCGCAGTTCGGCCTAGCCCACGGTGTAAGAATATTTTAGGTGAGACGACGCCGCCGCTCTCCGCTTCGCGACAAACCTCTGCTTCTCAGCTCTCCAACAGATGGCGCTACCAACTCAGACCCGGTAGAGACCCGGTAGTGCCCGGTCGCTGTGTGGGCGAAGTCACGGTATAAGAATAGGTGCGACAAGTAAACAAGAAACCAACTTGGTCTCGCAACGTCATCGTTGCGAGGCCAAAGCAAATCGTCCAGTAAAATAAATAGCATCACTTAACAGCTTCATGTTAACCCCTAGCGTTCGGTTTTATGTGCAGCGAAGGCGAAACAGCGAGTGGGGGGGGGGGGGGGGGGGGGGGTGCTAGGCCCCGTTCGTCCGGCCGATTTTGGAGCATGCGTTAGGTAGTTTCTCTGATACTGGCTATCGCATGAATAAACGTCTGCAATGTTTTCGCTTACCCCAATCACCCGTCGTAGGCGGTCAAGCGTAGCTACTGTTATACACCGACACCGAGCTTATATTCTACCGCTCACGAGTGGCCCGTCATGGCAATAACGCCGCAATTGGTGATAGCGTCAAAGTAAAGGGAATTCACAGGAAACAGTTGCAACATTTCAGCCCAGAAAATGTCTAATAAACCGTGATAACCGTGATAACCCGTGACAACTACAGATTCGATACTGTCTTTATGCTTTAATATTCCTACGTTAAGATACATACAGTTTATAGTGTTGTTCATGAGAAGAATGCATACATTTGTGTGGATGGCAAAAAGGCGTTGACATGATAAATTTCATTTATTTGCAAAAGAGCTTGCCGGTCGGCATGGATTCTGAGAGTATCCGATAGGCTACTGCATGCACGACATATGTCTCCCACCGGTAACAGCAGTGGGCATCTTTTATGCCTCCATTTACGCTGGCAGTCAACTAAAGCACAATCAGGAGCCACAGAAGGAAACTCCTTCATATTAGGTCCTCCACTGCAAATGTGCAAGTTGTGAACGGTTTTTAGCACATCAACTTGAGATTTCGAAACAGCAAAATTATTTATGCCTACAGCACTACATTCAACCGGCTTGCCGAATATGTACGCTTGCAAACCCATGTCACTTTTCACATGCACAGACTTTCTGTTAAAAAACACACATGCTCCGTCACTTGTGCGTAGCAGAGAGGCGTCGTAGAACACGAGATCACGAAACTCTTCCGCGTCGATGCGATGCACAGCCCAGGACGGTGTCGGAAGACAGAGAGTTGATGCTGTGTTGAACATTTCTTCGAACGGCGATGAAGTGCAGAGGTCACTTGCCCCGACAACATCGCTGCTCTCGTTGACTTGGCCGTCTGCGCTTTGAGCAGATGGTGCTGCTGGCAGGGTTTGAAGTCCGGTACCTCCACTGCTGGTCCTGCGCGTACACGCGGAGGAAGCTGCACGACAAGCCTGCCGTCTTGACTGCTTGCGAGGACTTCTCACCTTCTTTGACAAGTAGCTCGGCGCTCCTTCGAAAATAGTTGGCAGAGCATCCTTGGCAATTCCCGCTCTCCTGTTGCCCGACATCAGAATGCGGCCATCAATAGCTGCGGACCACGTTTTCAGTATGAAGTGAGGAGCGAAATGTTTTTCACAGACACGGTCCGTGCGCTGCAGTACCCGGTCTTTGCGAGGGATCGCCCGTACGTCTCCATGCGTCGAGCCTGGCTTGGTCGTGCGGCGGCGTAAAAAGCGATAACTTCTCTTTACAGGACTTATAGCCTGTGTTGCAGTAAGGTACAAAGCACTTCCCCGTCGTGCAGCATACCTGTACACTAAACAACCAAACAGATCGACGCGCAAACACACGTGCGCGCGATCAAAAGAGCAGGCGCTGAGGCGGGCGCGGCGGGCGCTAGTTTCGCGCGCCACCTCTCGAGGGCTCTTCTTACTAGAACTCAACTCTCCTCTCCCCGGGAAGCGTCGCCTCCGCGCCGTTCTCTCACCTAAAATAATCTTACACCGTGGCCTAGCCCCAGTCGCCTAAGGAGCGAGCGCCCCGTAGGAGTCTGCTGGAGCCTAGCTAACTGCGTGACCAGTTGGGCTTCTTTGATCTCTTCGAAGGTGTTGTGAATTCCAAGAGCCAGTAGTTTTTCGTTGGAGGTGTTCATGGGTAGATCCAGGGCTGTCTTGTAAGCTTTGCGGAGTATGGTATCTGCACTATCCACTTCTCCTTTGTTGAGGTTGAAGTACGGGAGGGCGTAACCCACGCGACTGACCACCAGGCTCTGAACCAGGCGCAGGGTATCCCCCTCTCGCATGCCGCTCCGCTTCTGCGACACGCGCGTGATCATTCTGGCGACCTGAGTGGCCGATTGCTTGAGAAGGCCGAGCGTATGGCCGCATCGCTGGTTGCTCTGCAGCCACATTCCCAAGACTCGTATCTTGTCTCGTTCGTATCTTGTCTCGACATCAAAGGAGCCTTTGACAACGTTAGCCACACGGCTGTAATGGAAGGACTTGACAACCTCCACTGCGGCGAGAAGATTCACAGCTACGTGAAGGCCTTTCTCTCCAGCCGCACTGCAACGGTTGGGCTCGGAGACCTTCGCAGCGCTAAATTTTCGACCCCCAACAAAGGCACACCTCAAGGGTCCGTCATCTCGCCACTACTTTTCAACGTGGCCATGATCGGCCTCGCGAGACAACTCGAGAAGATCGAAGGCATACAGCACGCAATATACGCTGACGACGTCACGGTCTGGGTTACCACTGGGTCGCTCGGCCAGAAAGAAGAACGACTGCAAGCAGCGGCTACCTGCGTGGAAGAATATGTCAGTGCACGAGGCCTCGCCTGCTCCACCGAAAAATCAGAACTCCTGCGAGTCCACAAAGGGAAACACAAGGAAGGGTCCCTCAATGTCTCCCTCGAAGGACAGCTAATTCCCTTTAGACAAATCGCTCGGAGTCTAGGAGGCCTCTCAACAAACCCGATGCCACGAACGCCAGCACAGCTTCCGCGCCGACCGAACGGGCAGCAAGCCGCAAGCTTCGTGGTGAAAGCGCCTTGGATGTGCGCTGCGTTGTTCGCCGCACACCGCGTGATTCTTGCGTCCCCGCACGGCCTCACTGCGCCCGGACGAGAAGAGCGGGAGGCGCTGCCATCACGCGTTATCTGTTGGGGCAGTGGCGTACAATGCGAGGAGGAGGAGGACGAGGGAGTGGTTTTAGTGGGCGCCGCCTGATGGCGCTACGTGCGCGCCAAGCGAAGTGGAAAAGTAGCGGAAAAGTACTCCAACTTCTGTAATTTCATGCTCATAATTACTAATATACGCCACAGTACATGTCTAAAGCACCCTTCTAAGACAACACCGTATTCACTAGACGCGCCTTTGTTCACTACAAATCACCGAGCTAGCGTGGCAAAGAGCTACCACTTGACGCGCAGGGAATTCGTTAAATACTGATAATGAGGATGGGGTACCCATTTGATCTCGTAATGCTCTTGGGCCTCCACTGTATATGGCGCTCAAGAATGGCAGCTGGGCTATCATTGTGATACAGATGCACGACCTGCCCGAATTCACGTTCGGGAAAGAATAGACTGGTTTCTTGCCATCCCGAAAGCCGCTGCGGAGCCTCCCCGAGTGGATCTCAATACTAGAGCCGTTGTGTATGTTACAGGAATTTTAATCTGACGAAGCCAGACTCGTGCTGACTGACCACGACAGTGTCGTATGTACCTAGAGTTTGTGTGTTGTTTGTTGAGTGTTTTTTGGTTAAATTTTATGAGCCAAAGCCAGGCAATAAATAAAAAAGTGCTGGCGTGGCGGAGTGGTTATCGTGCTCGTCTCGCACTCCGGAGGCCCTGGTTCGATTCCCCAGCTCGACCAATTTCCTACTCGGTTCTATGTATTAATGTTTCTGGGATTTTTCGCTCACGGCCAACGCCGACGACGACGACACCGGCTTTTCTGCGACACGGGACCCTTAACGCTATCGCGTTAAAATGTGACGAGGGGGAGAGGGAAAGGCGCGAAGACGCTGAAATTCACAATTTTGACTTCAGGTAACTCGAGCTTCTACAAAACGCATTAAAAGAATTCTTGCTGGACAATATTCGTGAAGCGGCGTGCTTTAACATCCCAGGCGTACCGCAACATTATTATATCCCCTTTCAGAACCGCTGTAAAATGAGGTGACGACGAAGGAATCGGATTAAAAGGAGGGTTTGTTGGTTTGGTTTATGGGGTTTAACGTCCCAAAGCGACTAAGGCTATGAGAGACGCCGTAGTGGAGGGCTCCGGAAATTTTGACCACCTGGGGTTCTTTAACGTGCACTGACATCGCACAGTACACGGGCCTCTAGAATTTCTCATCCAAAGAAATTCCAGCCGCCGCGGCCGGAATCGAACCCGCGTCTTTTGGGTCAGCAGCCGAGCACCATAACCACTGAGCCACCGCGGCGGCGAGGGTTTATTGACCCTTTACTTTCATCAAGCCCCATAAAGGCTTTTGCCTTAAAACGGTTCGTTGTCGACATCCAACCCACAGCGCTGTTACCTCTGGGTGTAAAATACGTGATGAAAGTAGAGGGTTTATTGACCATTTACTTTCATCATGTATTTTACACCCAGAGGTAACAGCGCTGTGGGTTGGATGACGACAACGAACCGTTTTAAGGCAAAAGCCTTTATAGGTTCATGACTCGCCCGCGTGTGCGTCCGCTGTTGTCCCACCCTAGCTGTCAATCAAACCGATGACGTCATCAACATGGCATAGTATGTCGTAACACGAAATTGTTGCACCTTAACTGCCAAGTAAAAACTGATGTCGCCATTAACATGACGTAGTTTGGAGTAACACGAAATTAATTAGAATTAATTAATCAAAGTAATCATAATAGTTTAATGAAAATAATTAATAAAATTGATGACGTCAACGAAAATGCGTAGTATGTCACAACACGAAATTAATAAGAATTTTTAAGAAATTAATAAAAATAATCAATAATCAATCAAAAATAATCAATCAATTTGTGTTGTATAAAAAAGTCATTGAATTCCCACCCTGTATCGGCCCAAAAAGGGCTAACAGTATCAATAAATAAATAATTAAAATAAATAAATAAAACTGATGACATCATCAGATGGCGTACTATGTCGTAATCAAAAATTTACTGCGCATGCACGTGACGGTACCTATGACGTCATCACCAGAATATATATATGGAGCGCTGACCACCGCTCCGACTCCATCCTGGCACCTGCCGGCGCATGCGCGTGCCGTCAGCTATGACGTCATCACCACAGTAACAGGGGCAGCAGCAGAGGCGGAAATGGCTTTCGCCTCATCGCAATTTAGTAAGATCAAAGTGCCCCACGTACCCTTTGAGACGGGTCAGCAGCGGGTGGCTTGATCCATCGTGAACAGAACCTTGAATCGAGGCACCCTAGTCAGCGTTTTTATGCGACACCACTGCACACACCCCGTGGTTTATGCCAAGCGCCAAACGCGCTCCCCGCATATTATCGAATGGGACGCTTTCCGCGACGCTCGTAACCAGGACGGGAGAAAGGCAGAAATCACAAACATAGAACAATGGGCGGAGGAACTCCGCAGGGATGCTAAGAATGCGACTAAAACGCTCGACGACAACGCGGAACTTGAAGTACTAGACAGCCGCCTTCTTCATATGTGGGAGGCCAAAGCTAGTATGGAAAAGCGATTAAAGAGACAAAAGTGGAATCGCAATCTCAGAAGACGCCTAGCGCGCCACAACAAAGAGATTGAGGCATATGCACTTAGACTCTGCGGTCAGAACTGGGAAACAATGTGCGACCAGCTTGAGGGCAATATCGGCCTCGCCAAAACATGGAACCTCCTTCGGCACCTCCTCGATCCAGAAGGTAGTAAATTAACACAGCGACAAAATTTACAGAAATTAGGTTATAAATTTGAAGGTTCGGAGCAGGAACTCCTCGATGCAATTCGTTGTCGATATATAGGCTCCGCACCAAAACTTCCTTACCGCGCTATGAGGGTAAATCCAACAGCGAACTAGACGCCCCTATTCACGAATTCGAGGTTCGAGCAGAAATACTAAAACTGAAAACCAAATCAGCCCCCGGACCCGATGGTGTAACCAACAAAATGCTTAGAAACCTAGATGACAAATCTATAACGGCGCTGACCAATTTCATGCAAGAATGCTGGGAGAAGGGTGAGATTCCCAAACAATGGAAAACTGCTAAGGTAATTTTCATACCAAAGCCAGGGAAACCGCTCAATCTAGAAAATCTAAGGCCTATATCCCTCACATCTTGCGTTGGAAAACTGATGGAACATGTCATACAAACGCGACTAAACAATTTCATGGAAGACAACGACTTATACCCCCATTCGATGATAGGTTTTAGATCGCATTTGTCCACGCAAGATGTCATGATACAGCTCAAACATGACATATTAGACACTAAGTCGCTGGATGCGAAAGTAATAGTGGGACTTGATCTCACTAAAGCTTTCGATAATGTAAAACACGAGGCGATACTAGAAAACCTGACTCTTTTAAACGTCGGGGAGCGCACATACAACTACATTGCCAATTTCTTTCCGGGCAGGATAGCGCGCATCCACTTTGGTGAAAGTCAGTCTCAAGACATACACTTGGACAGCATAGGCACCCCTCAGGGTTCGGTACTTTCCCCTCTTCTCTTCAATGTGGCCATGATACGGCTACCGAAGAGACTGGAGGGAATAGATGGCTTGAATTTCTGCATGTATGCGGACGATATCACCATGTGGATGACCCGTGGACACGACGCGCACATCGAAAGTACGCTACAGAAGGCCATAAATGAGGTCGGAAACTATGTCAGCCGTAGGGGCTTGCAATGCTCGCCGCAGAAGTCTGAACTTCTTTTTTATCGACCTCTGCATCAAAGACAAACTAGAACCGTCCCTAACATCAAATTACAAACTCAAGGGGCGGAGATTCCTCATGTTGAAAAAATCAGAATTTTAGGAATGATTATACAAAGCAACGGGCATAACGGTGATGCAATAACTAAGATGGAAAACTGCGCGCAACAAACTATGCGGCTCATACAGCGGATTGCCAACAGAAGACACGGCATGAAAGAGCAGAATCTCCTACGGCTGGTACAGGCGTTCGTAGTAAGCCGTATCTCGTATGCTGCCCCCTTCCTTGATCTTAAAGTTTCAGAAAAGGAAAAGATAAATGGAATTATCAGGCGATGCACGAAACAAGCTCTAGGACTGCCCATCCGTACATCCACTCACCGCCTCCTAGAGCTAGGAATGCATAATACCCTGGAAGAAATTACGGAAGCAGTGAGAACGTCCCAAATCGAACGCTTAGCCGGGACCACAACCGGCAGGGCCATTCTAGAAAAACTCAATCTGAGCCGAGATAACAGAACAACCTCCAAAGTTGACATGCTCGGAAAAATTCGAAACAATATAGTTGTACCCCCATTACCCAGGAATATGCATCCTATTCATCACTCAGTGCGCCGGGCCAAGCGGGCAGAGGCGCTAGAGAAACGCTTCTGCTCCTACAAAGACGAGGACGTGGTCTACGTGGATGTCGCTGAGTATGGTAAGAACACGATGACCGTCGCGGTCGTCAATAATAAGCAACTCCTCAAAATAAGTGCCTCCATACTCTCGGGTAACCCAGAGACTGCAGAGGAAGCTGCCACAGCACTGGCCTGTGTAGGCACAAAAGCGAGATACATCATCAGTGACTCCAAAGTCGCCATACTAAATTTCAGCAGGGGCCGGGTCTCCCCTCTAACAAATACAATTCTAAGCCGTCATGTAATAGACCGGAAAATTACACTAGTCTGGACACCAGCACATGCATCCCTGCCTGGTAATGAGACGGCCCACGAGTTCGCCCGAGGCTTTTCTTTCCGGGCGGACCCGAGCGAGGTGGTATTTACCGACAGGGATCGCATGGTGACCTACAGGGAAATTGCACAACACTATCGTTTCCAACGAGCTAGACTTCCTCCAGCGGATAGATCCTTGTCCAGATACCAAGCCATCAACTGGCGCCGGTTACAAACTTACACCTTTCCAAACCCGGCCCTCTGGAGTCTTATGTACCCAGGGCAATTTTCAGACAAATGCGCAAACTGCGAACTTAGGGCCACCTTGGACCACATACTATGGGAATGTCCTCATGCTCCCCGGGAGGGACGAGGTATAAACACAAAAGATCAATGGGAGACCTTGCTACTGAGCTCCGACCCGGCGACTCAGTTACAACTCGTCCGACTGGCCGAAGCCGCCGCCGAGAGTCAAGACCTTTCGGCCGTCGTCTAGGCGGGTAGCCCTCTGGCTACCCTCTTTCTGTTGGACAATAAAAGTTTTCCTATCCTATCCTATTAAGGCACCCGCTTAATTCGCAACATCCTTGTCATCCTTGTCATGAGGTTGGTTTGGTATATGAGGTTTCACGTCCCAAAGCGACTCAGGCCGTGAGGGACGCCGTAGTGAAGGGCTCCGTATAATTTCGACCACCTGCGGTTCTTTAACGTGCCCTGACATCGCACAGTACGACGGTCAGAAGCCGAGCATCACAACAACTTAGCCACCGCGGCGGCCCTCCCACTAAAGAAAAACAATTGGAACCAATTGCATTTCCAAGTGAATCCATTTGAAAGTTACAAGGGCCATCTTTCAACTGAGTTGTTGGGAAGATGTGGTGGGTTATAGCACATTAATATCAACTTAATATGATCGCTCATTTAAAAGTTAGGGGGCGCTAAGTAACAAAATGTCGAGTTTTGCTCCCCCCCCCCCCCCCCCTCCCTATCTCTCCTCAACTTTAGATGGTCGAGTAAAGCACTATTTTCCGCAGAAGTTTCGCAGAGGTTTTTGAATAGTTTTGGCACTTCCTAACTTGATCTGGATTGTATTAATCCCAACAACGAGGCACTGATATTTTCGAAGGGCTGCATGCAATAAAAATTGGAGGACGCTTCAGCTTCGCCTTTAAAATTGAAACGTGACAGCGTGTTGCAGCCCTGCCAGGGAGTCCACGGAATGACATCGCCCGTTCGGCGCTATGCCTTGGTTTAGGTTTTATTGGGGTTGTGGGGACGCCTTCGTCCCCTGCGTTCGCTTTCCCTCAACTCGCTAGTTCCCTGTGGTTAGCTTCCCCGCAACGCACTCCCTTTAGTGGGGTTACTTCTAACAGGGGAGGGCGCTCGCGTCGCAGCGACACCAGCGCCACGGATGGCGTTTTGCTGCGCGCTCACGGGGAGCGACGGGGTCTCTTCTGCTCATTCCCGTCTGGGCCTTCGAGGAGTGCGGATGTTCCCTGCGACCCCTCTCGCGAAGTATTCGCGCCTGCCGACGTTACCGTCGTGCTCTAGCCCTCGCCACGCCCGGCTCCACCTCGTGCCTGCCCTCCGGACGAGCTCGAGGAACACCGCGCGCGTCCAGCGCCGTCCGGCGCTCTCCCGCCCCTACTAGGGCTTCTCCACCAGCCGTCGGTCGCTTAGGCGGCCGCGTTCCTACTACAAGTAGGCCTCCCTACTCGTCGGCCGCTCCGGCGGTCGCGTAGTCTACCCCCACCGGGACAGCCTCACCGGGCCGCCGTCGTGTGCTGCAGCGGCGGCGGCCCCTTCCTCCCTGGATGCTCCCAGCAGCTGGCACAGCGGACACCGATGGCGGTGGCCTGCCCACCTCATCAAGGACTGCTGCGCCAAACTTGGACGTGAGAGCGGCCTGCCTGCTGCCCTCTGCCCTCCCCACGTGCACTTGTGCGCGCGGGGCCTCATCGCGCCACTCACCATGGCGGTTTTCAGCGACACCATCCAGCTGCCCCTCTGGTGCGGCTTCCAGTGGACTACCCAGGACACTGTGCAGTGCTCCTGCTAAAGCCCGCTGGCCTTCGTGGTGCTACCATCCTAGTGCCACTGCTGTGTACACAGCCCGTCACGCGCCGGAAGAAACGCCGGTCTACAGCGTCCCCCGCCGCGCTGCTACCTCGGAGCAGTTATTTGCGGTCTTCACCTGCTGTCGCGAGGACCATCATCGTGACAGTGTCCTGCTGACAGCCCCGGCTGCCATGCAGTCCTTCCTGGCCCCTGGCTAGCCTTCCAGCTGGTCGGAGGCCATGCTGCTTGCCTCCAGCAAGCCCCCCAACGTGCGCGCGCCACTCCCAGCGTGCTGCCGTTTATTTTCCCTTCCCTGGTGCGATCCTGTCGCTGCGGCGGGCCTGCCTACCTCTTGGATACGTGTGCCCTGGATTTCGGCAAGCTTGGAGACAGCGGCGACTACAAATCCCCCTCCCCTTACCCTTCCCAACTCCCACTTCCCTTCCCCCTGGTCCCCAAGAGTGATGCCGTGAACAAGGCCAACATACGTCGGGACCAGTATCCCCCCCAAGAATATCCCATAATGATTCAAGTCAAGTCTTCCGCTCGGCACCGGGAACGCAAGCGGACGTTTCCGCGCGCTACTCCGCTCTTGGCCGCGGGCGCCTCTTGGTCGGAACTTGCTCCCGCCGAGCCCGTCCCGTCGGGCCTCGGAGTTTATCCCTTTGCCCTACCGTGGGCGAACGTTCGCTCGTAACCGTGCTGGTGAGTCGGACATCCTCGATTCCTCAGTGTATTTTGTTGCTAGCTGGCGTTATTGTTGTTATAGCAATAAATGCCTTGTTTGTGTCAGCCAGTGTGTCGTTCCTTTGTTCCCGCAGAGCAAGGCCCGCCGTGGTCGGCATGCGCTCGGTAGCGCTCGCGACCACGGGGTGAGGTCCGCGCGGCTTTGAACTGTGTCAGCCGCATTTAAAAGGGGAGAACGGGTCTATCTCCCCGTTTTAAACCCCACAGGGTTTAACGTCCCAAAGCGACTCAGGCTATGAGGGACGCCGTAGTGAAGGGCTCCGGAAATTTCGATCACCTAGGGCTCTTTAACGTGCACTGACATCGCTGAAGATGAAAAGGAGGAAGAAGTCCGCAAAGACTGCATCGTGTCCAGGCATTCCAACAGAGGCTTTCTTAAAAGAGAGGGGTCATGTCTGATAAGCGTACTTCTGTAAGCTCACGCTATCACGGGAAAAAACACTTTGAAGACGGGTCATCCAGCTCTGAAGATGCCACTGCCGACTTGGAAAGAGGAAGCCACGTTGAAACGAGGTCAGCCAGGTAAGGATGACAGACTTACTCATTTTGCCGTACTCTTTAAGTTTAGTCTCGTGACATGTCAGCTAAACGTTTAGGCTGGCCTCCCACCGGTGGAAGTCCAGTTTAGCTGCCATGATTTTCATAGCATCAAAGCTTTGTCGGATAAAAGGCGTCTGCGATCTTGCATGAATATTTACGCGGGGTGAGGCGCGTGGTTGGCCAAACAATGAGAGTTTGCTCGGGGAATACTTTTGTTAAAACAAAGTGTAAAGATGAACACAGATCTTGCCTTCAACGTATACGGCAAAGGGGCCGAATTCAGCGCTGGTGTACTGCATTCAGGAAGTAATCGAGACATTTGCACTTTTTCTTAATTAATTTATTTATTTATTTACATAGATATATTACAGAAGTATGCTTAGGCTAACGGGGCTTTAAAGCCCCAAAGCGACTCAGGCTATGAGGGACACCGTAGTGGAGGGCTCCGGATAATTTCGACCGCCTGGGTTCTTTAGCATGCACTGACATCTATCTCACTATACACAGGAATCTAGCGTTCCACTTTCATCGAAATGCGACCAGCTCTGCCGGGATCGAACCTGCGTCTTTCGGGTCAGCAGCCGAGCAGCACAACCACTGAGTCACCACAGCGGCCGAAGCGACTCAGGCTATGAGGGACACCGTAGTGGAGGGCTCCGGATAATTTCGACCGCCTGGGTTCTTTAGCATGCACTGACATCTATCTCACTATACACAGGAATCTAGCGTTCCACTTTCATCGAAATGCGACCAGCTCTGCCGGGATCGAACCTGCGTCTTTCGGGTCAGCAGCCGAGCAGCACAACCACTGAGTCACCACAGCGGCCGAAGCAACTCAGGCTATGAGGGACACCGTAGTGGAGGGCTCCGGATAATTTCGACCGCCTGGGTTCTTTAGCATGCACTGACATCTATCTCACTGTACACAGGTATCTACCATTTCACCTTCACCGAAATTCGACCGGCTCTGCCGGTATCGAACCCGCGTCTTTCGGGTCAGCAGCCGAGGAGCACGACCACTGAGTCACCGCAGCGGCTGAATTACAGAAGTACGGCCTTCACGTTTAGCTATTACACTGCAGAAGTGTGGGCTTCACGTTTTGCAACACGACACTAGCTATTCACTAAATGAGAAGGCCGATGCTTCCACAAACGTTCTGATGACTAACTACCCTAGTAGGAATTATTCCCTTTCAGCTGAGTGTCACACAATTTTTAGTGCTCTCCACAAGCAGCGTCCGCTATTGTATGCATAAATAAGGGAAGTTTAGAGTGCTACGTCGTAGGTCTGTACAATCAGCCACTAGAAATTTCTTACTGCGTCAAGTTTAAAACCTCTAAAGTGATTTATCGTACCATCACGTCAGTGCAATGCGATTATATAAGCTGCCTTTATGACAACATGAAGGCAACCGCTCCTGAAATCTGGTGGCATTTCAGTGCTTGAACATACTTGAATGCACACCAAGATATTTCACTCAGCTTCTGTGCAAGCCAGGTACCAGTGCAATATTTTTGTTTTACCCATTCACTTCCTTTAAGCATTTTTGACAACCATCGGTTACGGTTTATTTCTACGCTCAAAGGTAAGTTGACCATTCTTTTGTGCTGTGTCCGAAACTAATCTTTTAGACGTTCATTTCTTTAGCCTATACTAACTACATTTATCACTTTCCATTTATTACTCTATGATCTTGGTTACCGCTGGGCCACTGATGGCAAATTGCTAATTCTCGCAAGCCTATGACTGCTTTTACCAAGTATTCGTTAGTGTTAGAATCCAGAGCCTAACCCTCGGAAATAAATGTTTCTGGGCTGGAAAACAATAGTTAATGTCGTGCATGCATGCATATATGCTGTAAAGAGAATCGAAACTGATGTATGGGAAGTAAACAATACAAAATCAAACAGCACGCTATCGACACCTTTTGTTGCAGTTTTCTAAAGAACAAAAGTACCAGAGACAAGACTCGAGCACTGATGTCCCGGTCCCTCGATGGCACCAGCCGAGCTTCTAGCAGTGTCAAGGGGTCGGCTGCAGAAATAGGAACGGGAAGACCTCTAGCCCGACGACGGAGAGCTTCGCCCCACAGTACTTCAGACAAGGCGTCTTCCAGAGGGTCCCGAGATCGAAGGCCTACGACGATAGTTCCCGACAGCGTTACCTCCGCTCCCGCCCAACATCGGTACTCGGTCAACCAAACTGCGCCACGGAGACCAGAAGACGTGCATAATTGGCGAAGGCCAAGGCGGGATGTGTCCTCTGCCTATCTGACGCCAGCCTCTGCCGGGGCACCCAGTAGTCGCGGAGTACGAGCTGGCAGCCATTCGTCTCAACCGCGTGCATCTTCATCCATTCTTTCACCGCGCAAGAGGACGAACAGGGCTGACGGGTCCCAGCCTCGTCTAACTCCGAGTGTGCGGTTCTCCAGCCTTGAGGAAGAGCGACCGCCGAGAAGGAAGGGACGCCACGTTTCGAATCTGGCTCCCAGAAGGGCTATTACCCCGGTTTCTAAAACGGGAGTCAGTTCCGGTAAATATGCCTCTCCAGACGACAGTTCTTCCTCGAGCATTACGGAGCTGGAACCACAGACATCCCGGAGGCGTGTCAAGAGATCAAGGAGTTCGGCTGATCTGACGTCACGGAGCAGATCTGCGACTAGAAGACGCTCGAAGGGTTTTACGATTAGAAGCATGAGTGGTCTTGAGAGTGTCCCGGGAAGCGGTGGTAGTACTACGAAAGGTGAACCGAGTAGATCACGCTACACCCTGCGCAAGCGTTCCACAAGTAACGACACTAGTTCAGGAAGCGATTCTTCTGCCACCTTTTCCACGAGCGGAAGCAGTTCCAGTTCCGGTGAAGAAAGTAAACAGGGCGTCGGCGCCGTGGCTGGAAGGAAGCCTCAGACATCGAAAGCACGTGGTCGGAAAACAGTCGGTTCGCAAACAGTTGATTCGTCAACCACAACGCATCGAATATCCACTTCCAGAGGTAGTCAGACGAACTTCCCGAGACCCGTAAAGCGTGTGGCCAGCAGACTGCACTCATCTAGACATTCGTCGAGCAGAGCGGCTTCAACTGCCTCTTCACCGCAGGCAGTACAGACACACAAACAAGGTACAAGTTCAAAGTCTTCACGTGCTCATTACTTGAAGCATGACGTCGGATTATTGTTGCGAAAGCAACACTATGCGAGTCCCCGAGCCATTTCGCGGAGCCGAGGAAAGGCCATACTGCGCATGCGCGAGGAGCAGTGATGTCACACGGCGCATAGCTGGTGCGTTGCCGCCGCACTCGCCAGCTGCATATACGCAGTAGGGGCACATACCTAGCGTGCCGGGGCCGCCGCAGCTGCCGGGCGCTCTCCATCACCTCTCTCTCTCTCTCCTCGTTGCTTTCGCAATCCTCCAGGTTTAACCAGAGCTAAACTATTGGCAATTTTTTTTCGATTTCTTTCCTAAAACATTAACACATGCGTGTTCTGGAACCATAGTAACCACTGTTTGTGGTTATTAACCCACTTTGTTCAGCTGTTAGATTCTTGTGCAAGTACTGCGTGGAAAGTTACGTCACAAAAGCAGCTTAAAAATAACCGCCGGGAAAAGTTTGCGCATGACAGTCTGTGTTGTTTGACATGCAGATAATCAGCGTCCTGAGAAAATGGCAGCCACTACTGACAAACCTGGAAGGGTCTCACGATCCACTTCGCCCATCATGATCGCTCGGCGAAACACCAAAAGCTGCGCTGCGGTTCCTGCCGTTCACTCCTCCGGTCAGGCGTTCGGTGCCGAGTCGACGACCACCCCGAAAAGTCAGCAGGACACTCAAGGTCTCTCGGCACATGACGCCCCTTCTAAGACAACCGACGACACGCAACGATTTGAGGACAAGGACACTGCCGTCTCGGGTACATTACCTCGGGAGGAAGAAGACACTGGGTCTTCGTCAACAACAGGGTCTTCTGACAAAGATGTCGATCCCGAGTGTCTGAGAGCAGGATCAAGCACGCTCCTTGCGAACAGCAGAGCTCCCGCTGAAAACACAGATGGCGCTGGTGCAGAGTACAGCGACACGACCGCGTTAAGGCACCAACGAACTGTATCCGAACTGCCGCTGGTAAGTGCCCTTCCTCACCAGCGAAATTAAACACCCCTTCGTATTTTTCTCCCAGAATAACTGAGTCCTAAAAATTGCGAGGACACTTTGGCAACTAAAGTGCTGAGAGGCGAAAGCCGAGGACGCTATGCCGTGACGACTTCCGGTGGATTGGACGTCACACCGTTCCCGTAGCTATATCGATACCCAAATTATACATCTTTCGGGGATCTTAAGTGTTAATTATGCTTAATTGCACATTTTTCCATCTAATTTGGCACAAATCAGGCGTTTTCCCGACCATTCTGTGACAATTTTTCCTTTACCGTGATGACTTCCGGTGGATGTGACGTCACACCGTTCCCGTGGTTATATCGACGTCTGCGTTACTTCGACGCAATTTTGACATTTTCTACTATAATTAATTAACTAATTACTCTGCAGTTATCAAACGTGGCTTCTAGGTTCATATTTTCCTGCTCTATCTGAAGCAACCATTTGTTTTCTGCTGTCTTTTTTTAATTCCCGAATTAACACGCTGCCAAAGTTGTGACGCCCTCTGCTAACGGACGAGCCATTAAAGGCTTTCGCCCTAAAACAGGCTCAAGAATGAGGTGCAGGTCATGGTCTGTTATGCACTTTTCTTCTTTCTTCAGGTGCAGGGAGAAGGTAAACCACTGGAACCAACCTGTGAACGACGGCCGGCAGATGAGGCAGTCGACACGCAGGACGACAGAGCCCTGAATTCTAAGCGATCATTTACGGACGTAAGTGCGCAGAACGTGTGCCGTCAATTTGCGGGTTATTATGCGAAGCATACTAGCCGCACAACCGAGCTCTTCCTTGCTGCGCCGCGCGCGGCCGCGTAGCTACCACTTGACCTACATCGGCGCACCACCTGATATGACGTCACAACAGCTGTGAAAGCTGGGGCTCAACTCGTGCGCTCGCTTGCGGACGCGCAGCCTCCGCCGGCGGCCTAACTCCCGCTCCTTCCGCTAGCGGCGCTGACGTCACAACAGCTGTGAAAGCTGGGGCTCAACTCGTGCGCTCGCTTGCGGACGCGCAGCCTCCGCCGGAAGTATGCTTCGCATCCTAAACTTAACCATAAGCTAAGCCAGGCCATTTTTTAAATCGATCTCTGAGCAAAATATCTGTAACTAATGCGCATGGTGAAAGATGAGTTGAATGCCTCGTCTTGTCGTAGAACAGCCAGTAAAACGCTAATATAACATCTGGCGAAAGGAGCCAAAAAGATAGAAGCATGAGTGTGTGGCTATGTTTTTTTTGTGAATTCACTATTTTTGCTCATTGTTACATTTCCAACGGGCAGATTAAGATGCACTGAAAAATAGTTATAGACACTTATAAATCGTTTCTTTTGACGGTTTCGCTACCCCACAGAAATGTACCGCATATATGAGTCGCGCGTATGTAACTGCGAAAATGCACAGTCCGTATGATTTGTAAGATGTGCAAAAATACGTTCGCTTTTCACTTGCTTCCTCTGTTAGCTCCAAACCATTTTATTCTAATTCCGTAATAATTTATGATGCCTATAACGTCATGGAGTGCCCGATGCGCAGCATGTTTTTCGTATGCGCTGTCAGTGTACTCTGTTTAGACTCCGTATGTTGCATATGGTTTTCATTTGAGAAGTGCGAGAAACCTACGGAATTATGGGAAGGGTCATGCTGAGTGTTTCAGCAGTGTTTAAAAGAAGCAGAGCTAGGGTTTGACTTAACTTTGTTTTCCTCCAGGTAGGAAATGTTTTCAACAAACATTTGCTTTGATGCTCAAATTTTTACAACATAGGTCATTTTGACCTAATCCTTGACACTTCTGGGCTAATAAGCAAACAAAACTCAACGATGTTCTCATATCACGTTAGAATTATGGCGAATAGGATGTTGCCTAAGTGGTTGTTTCAAAGAACGATCGAGAGAGAGTTCTTAATGGATAGCGCGAACTTGGTCGTTTCTACTTAGGTTTCTACTACGACACCAGATTCATGATAGTTGAACAAATGGTTTGTTTTTACCGCTCTGTTGTTCGAAAGGTGGTTCGGCTGACATTATCAGATGGCGGAGGACATCCCGTCGCAGATCCTGGGGCTGGCGAATTGGAACCATGTTCGTCGAGTTATCTCGGAGGAAACGTGAGTGGACTTGTAGTCACTGTGACTCTGAGGACTATGTAGCTGTATACTTCGAACGCAGTTACATCCCCCTCAAAATCTGTTATCGGCATACTGAAGAAAGGGATGAGAAGACATACATTATTGAGTGGAAGTGAACAAGATCTGTGCGTGATGCTTCACTTCGAAGGTAATGTTAGGCGCAGAGGAACCTTCTGCGTCAAAACCGAATAAGCGCTGCTCAACGTCAACTCTACAGCTTGGGAGGCTTCATTGACGATGTTACTGTCGCAGTTAAGCGCCTTTGTCAAACGTTGGTTGCTGAGCCTGGCACCAAGACCTTTGGTCATTTCTAGATCCGTCAGCTATTACTTGCGATGAGAATATTGCCCAAAAGTTAGCACCACACAAAGATGTCACCATTTTCCTCTACTTCTTACTGGAGGTCAGTGCATCTGTGAGCATTAGAAGGGTGATCAGCGCAATATAAAAAGACACGGGAAGGGCCGAAAACCAGGTGTGCGTCTGGTTTTGATTTTCTACTCTGTTCATATATGCCCCCCAAGGAATTCCCTACAAAGACAAGTTTCCGGGATGCAGAACTGAATTTCCCATAACCTGGGAAAACATGAGAAGGTTCTTTAGATTTGAAATGCCCGCCCAATGCTTCTCTGTTGCTTGCACAGTCTGGACGTTGTGTCCGTTTCATAAAAAATTGCGCAACCAGACCGGGGTGATAGCGTGACCACTGGCATCGTATAAGCTGAAGCAGCGATACTAGTGGTCACATTTGGTTTCTGAAAACATTCAAGATCAACCACTAACTATGAAAGACATCAGTTTTTGTTGCTTGTGTAGTCCTGTAGTGAAAACGCAGACTTCTTGTTGCTTGTCAAGAAAAAGCTTAGCCTTGTTGCGCAACCTTTGGCAGTAGGTCTCAACAGGTATTGTCGGTGATGCGCTGCCCAGCTTATTGCATTTCAGTCGTATGGAGCAGAGGTTCTTGTAACATTGTGATTCACAGATGGGTGGAACCTCGAAAGTGCTATGGGGTATTGAATGAGATAAGCCAGTAAGAGGGGCGTCTTGTCTCCCAGGTGAATTCGTAGAATTCCGCGCTGAGCATATTCATGGGCACAAGAATTTCGATTCAGTAGTGTTAGAAGCGGACTAAAGTGCGACTGAAAACGTACCACACTCAAGAGGAACGCATTATCTTACTATACATGCACACCAACCTCATCTACTGGACTGTAATAAGGGAGTAACTACTCATTGACATCCACTCAAGCGCGGCCATACGGCTACAAAGGAAAGCTATACAGCTTTCTCAGAAACTTCACAGTTAAAAAAAAATTCTTCCTGATCCGGAGTTCGAACCAGGGAGCACCGCTTCACCGGAGCAGTCGCTCTCCCAATTGAGCTAGCCGGGACGGCAAGCTTATGGTAGGGCGAGAGCGAATTGATCAGTAACTCGAAGTGGGAACAGTGCTGGTCAAATGTTTAGGGGAATCCCCCAAGGCGGAATAGATTTATAATAAGGAAGTGATTACTCATAGAGCGACTGCTCCGGTTAAGCGGTGGTCCCAGGTTCGAGCCCCAGACCAGGACGAATTTTTCTTCAACTGCGAAGTTTCTGAGAAAGCTGTATAGCTTTCCTTTGTAGCCGTATGGCTGCGCTTGGGTGGATGTCAGTGAGTAATTACTTCCTCATTACAAATCTACTCCACCTTGGGGGTGGTGGTGAAAACTTTAATCCGGTTAAGCGGTGGTCCCAGGTTCGAGCCCCAGACCAGGACGAATTTTTCTTCAACTGCGAAGTTTCTGAGAAAGCTGTATAGCTTTCCTTTGTAGCCGTATGGCTGCGCTTGGGTGGATGTCAGTGAGTAATTACTTCCTCATTACAAATCTACTCCACCTTGGGGGTGGTGGTGAAAACTTTAATCGAAGAGAGCTTGAGGGATAAAAAAAAAAACCCTGCTGCATGGTCGGTATCCTTAGTCCGGGACACCGCATGACGAGGCCCCGTCTCGCGCCCGCTTGACCAGAGCCCTTTGGGACTCCAGTGTGGAGCAGTTGAGGAGGGCAGTCTCCCATGCCTCTCGGGTGGGGGTGGGGGAGGGGGGAAGGTGAGGATTCTGAGTACATGCCCACACCATGTGTAAGATATCGCAGATCTCTCCACAGTGCGGGCAGCGCCCATCTGTGTTCGGATCGAAGTGTTTTGCTATTGCAGTACAGAGAAGGGTTCCTGTCTGCAGGCGCCGCAGAGTTCGCTCCTCCGCCTTACTGAGCCCCTTGGCAGGTGCCGGGTAGAGACGGTGGCTGTCGCAATAATAAATTAGGATTTCGCGGAACCGCAGAAGCGGTTTATGAGCTTCTGAGCCATGAGAGCTAGGATGAGGAGCCCGGTGTGTGAGCACTCGGGCGGCCGCATCAGCGGCCTCATTGCCTCGTAGACCCTGGTGGCCAGGAGCCCAGATCACTTCTGTGCGAGTTGGATCGGCGAGAGCGCGTCTTAGAATTTGCGAGGCAAGAGGTGATATTTCGCCTGCAAGATGGTTCCCCTAAACATTTGACCATCTACTGGACTGTGTCATCAAAACATTAAGCATGACTCGTTTTTCGCTTTTTTGATCCGCACTCGTAGATCGTCATTCCACCGTCGATGCCAGTCGGGGACTCCCCGAGGGAGCGCTTGAAGCCACGGTTTGAAGACGTCGGAGCTCCTGCAACACAGTCACTGCCCCAGCCTCAACAAGAGTGGCCCGTCATCGCTGATGGGAGACGGGTTTGTTGTCCGCTGCTTTACCTCACCTTTCGGGAAGCATCGCTCAAGTTTACGCGTGACTGCCCTGGATGAAAATTCAGAGATTGCGCAGAATCTTTAGCTCGGTAGAGGAACTTTATTGCAGTCGAAGGCAGTATTTAAATATCAGCGAGTTCATGACCACCGCACATAGCTTCATGCATGTGTTGGTTTAAGGATCTCCCAATGGGCATTGAAGCTTTCTTGGATGTCCTGGGGACGTGTGGGACGTCCTGCGGACGTCCACTGAACGTCCAGTGGAGTTTCAGTGTTAGTTGGGCTTCTCCAGGACTTCCCGCTCCTGAAGTTTGCAGGCTCCCTTTTAAGTAGCTTGGGCTAAGATTGAAATGTTGGTGGGAGGGATTTCACCAGATGCAGAGGAAGTCCGAAAACACTACGTGAATTCACTTAAAAGCCGCAGCTTTGATGACACCATAGGCGTGTCCCTAACTGTCTGCACCTTTCTTGCATGATGAAATTAAAAGCGCGTGCCAATGGGCCTACCTATATTGCCAAATACCCCCCTCCCCCTCGTTACGACTGGCGGCTGTGCATTTGGGAAACGTTGTCGCTAACGGAAAACACGCGTACTAATATACTACAAGAAAGTTATTTAGGAGAGGAGACTGAGTTTTATTTTTGTATAAGGATGTAATTCTATATGATCTCTAGTTAGCCCCCTCATCTCTCTAGCTCTGTGTCGTTCTTTAAACCTCCGCGTGTGTCACTTATCGACTGGCAGGACACCCCGGCCGAGGCGGCTGTACGGAGCCCATGGAGGAGCCGCTTCTGGCAGCCGTGGAGCCTGTGTTCAGCCGCGGGCGTAATGATGCTCGTGCCGCTGGCGTTCGCGCTCGCACCCATCCTAGGCTCCGGCCCCGGTGACGGGAAGCGGCCTCCCGGTGCCCCGCGCTCGGCTCACAACACGTCGGCCGGCAACAGCGACGTTTCGGCCAGGAGAGTGTTCTCCCTTCAGGCAAGTGGCGACGCAGAAAGAACGGTACCTGAAGAGAGTAGCGCATAAAGAAAACGATATACTTTAGAACAGTTTGTACAAACAGGAGCAGTTCTAAAGGGAACGCTCAATAATTCACAGTGAATAATAAGGGGCTGTACTTTGTTGCAATTTAATACCCAATTAATTCGCTACGCCGTTCTTCCTTTGGTAATTGTAGCATGTGACGTCACTACTGACACCTAAAGAAGCAGTATCAGTCGGTATCGGTATCGAATCTGGTATCGAAGGCCGGGCTAGGCAATGGACAGGAAGCATAATAATGCTTGAAAATAATCTCTAGAAATTACGGCCTCTGGTTTACTTTTACTTCAGCATGGAACATGAAAAAAACTTGAAGATGGCATCAATCTTCCGGAAGAAGGCTATAGTTGGTAAAATGATAGTAAAATGAACAAAATTGCGGGTTCTCACACCTCATCTACTAGAATTTGCTGGTTATGTGAAAATCAGGTGTTCATTTTATTATTGTACTCATCTGTACATAGCCTATCAAGCGAGCGCACAGAACTTTTCAGCTGAGCACTCGGAAAAAACACTCCGAATACAGAAGAGCGCATCGACAGCTGAGGGGCAGATGAGCTCTGTGGATTGCATTTAGTGAGCTAGAACCACCCACCACTGTGTGATGGGTACGTCGGCTTACTAGAATCAGTAACGCAGGGCGTGGTGTAAACGATCTTCCAATAAACCGTGCTGACATCTTAAGCTGCGACTGCAATTTCTTGCTGTCTACGACGACAAATCCCTCTTGTCTAAAGACACACCGAGATTCCCCGAAACTGCAGACACATGAGGCTCCGTTACACGAAATATGCGCAATTCTTTTATAGTCATATGTTCACATCGTGCATGCTTTCCATTTTCCAGCTTTATGAGGCCATAAGCGTGTAAAAATTAAGAGGACGCTTTGGCAACTGAAGTGTTGAGAGGCGAAAGCCGAGGACACTATTCCATGACGACTTCCGGTGGATGTGACGTCACACCATTCCTGTGGCTATATTGATACCCAAAATACATCTTTGCGGGATCTTAAGTGTTAATTACGCCTAATTACACATTTTTCCATCTAATTTGACACAAATCCGGCGTTTTTCTGACCATTCTGTGATAATTTGCACTATGCCGTGACGACTTCCGGTGGATGTGAGGTCACATCGTTTCTGTGGCTATATCGATGTCTATCTTATTTCGACGCAATTTTGACATTTTTTACTATAATTAATTAGCTCATTACTCTACAGTCATCAAACGTGACTTCTAGGTTCATTTTTTCCTCCTCTATCTGAAGCGACCATTCGTTTTCTCCTATCTTTTTTAGTTCCCGAATTAACACGCTGCCAAAGGTGTGACACCCTCTGCTAACGGGCTACAGTATGAGCCATTAAAGGCTTTCGCCTTAAATGTGCTCTCATGCGAGATATTAAAGAAACGGCTACCGGTGGACTCGATTTGCTGATCGGGCAACAAGAGCAACTTTGATGCGAAAAAAGATGACGTGTCTTTGATAGAAACTATTAAAATGCAATATAAAAGGCCGTGAAAAGTGCTCCAGCAGTCCTTTGACAAGAAGGCGGAAATGATAGTTTTTATTAATGGCATTCGTACACCCCTCCCCGCCATCGTGCTGACTGCATACCGTTCACGCCAGACGTGCTGTCTTTCCTCAGGACGTGTATGTAGAAGACGCCGACGTTGCCGACGTCTGCAACGGCACTGCGCCCAGGAAGCTGGAAAATACCTCCGCCTTGTCGGACGGCGGCCCCTACCGTGCGCCCTACAAACCAGACGCCGATTTGAAGCCGCAGTTTCGGCCTGTGTTTTGCGTCTTCGATACCGAGTGAGCAGCGTCGTTTACCTTTTTAAATGTGTCGCATGATTTGCTGATCATGAATCGGATGAGTTCATACAGCCTTGATAGAAGCCAAGAATTGTAGACAACTTAAAACTGGAATGCCAAGAGACAGAAGAAAACAATGCGATGTGATTTCAAAGCGTCTTGGCTCACCTCCAGAGCAGTAAAAATTACGGGCCACTTCTCGCTACCCAGGAAGGCGTAGTAAGGCGACAGCTACCGGCATCAAAGCGTACTTGTCTCTGTGGAAATGAACGTGAGCAAAGTGGTCAAGATGTGTTTCGATACATGTGCTCGCCGCTGGGCATCTCGTCAGTGCCATGGCCTGTGTTCAAGATCACGTGGTCAGTAGGGATCGCGCTGCCCGGAGGAGACTTTTAGGTCTTCACTGGGCATACGCATTACATGCCAGGACAATCATAAATATTAATACGGTAGCATTTAGGCTGTCGTCATGCAGTTTCCGGTTTCTCCACAACGAAATTTCCTGATTGGTCGAGAGAGGTCTCGTGACCTCGTGACGTCATCAAAACCTACCCACCTGATTCTGAGCACACTGTTCAACGTTGCCAGATTCAATGCAGTCGCCACCTTCCCACTATGGCGTTGCGCATAAGCCTCATGGGAGCTCGGGAAGAGCAAACCCCACTTGTTTTCCCGCGTTTGAAACAGCCACCTGCCGGTGCAGTGGCGCATCGCTTAACCACCGCACCACTGCACCAGGAGGGGTAGGAGGACTCCCAGGGATCTATGAATGCAATTGAGAGGTTTGTGACGTCTTCAAAATCATAGGAGACCGCCAAATTTGAAAATCTGAGGATCCCCAATATTTGGAAGTTGGCCCACCCTCAAAAATTCCAAAGGATGACCAATTTTGGAAGCCGGCCCACCCCAGAAAGTTGATTAAGGTTGGATTAGTAAAATGTACCCTATATTATAATCCAAAAGAAGGGTATACTCGGACATTCTGGAAGGTGATGACTCACGCATGCTATATAAAAGGGCAATAAAACCGGTTCCAACTTGAGCTTTGGCGAGAAAATCGCAACAATAGACACTCATTGTAGACACCATAGCAGACAACCTAAATGTTATCCCTTTTTCTTCTTTATGAATGTGCTTAGACGGCCTCATTTTTTTTTATTCTATCCATGATTGCGTGAAGCGAGGCTACGCCCTACGATCGCTATTCAAGCTAATTCAAGCTAAGCGATATCGGGGGCGTGTCGTCGCTTCAGCCAATCACCGAGAGCCGTAAATACGAAAACGGAATGGAATCGGAATGGAATATTTATAGACGGCCCACAACGACGTCCAGCCAACGGCGGGATTACACTAGAGCTAGTTCGCAGGCAAGTAACGTGATTACGGACGCCGCAGAATCAATTGGGCAAAACAACTCATCCTGTTGCTGCAACAATGAAAAAAGACATCCATTTCTCGCTGAATCGAACCCAAAAGGGCCGTTGCCGTTGCCTTCTATGTATGTTTATTGTTTGCAGTTCCAAAAAAGTTTCCTAGTTCAATAAACAGTGGTGCGATACGGTTTTTTTTTTTTCAAATTATCAGGAAAGAAGGATAGGAAGAGGAAAAGGAAGGCAATTTGCCATAATGGTTTTCCGTTCAGATACCATTCACTGAGTGTAAAGAAAACGGGCGTATGAAATGGAAAGAGAAAATATAAGCAATAAATGAAAAAAGTTCTTCGGCTACCAAAGAGCGCTAACGCGATTCTTTAGTTAGCACTGCCTGCTTCTTATTCTTCTCCATATTATTTTTCTAGAGCAAGGACACGCTACCCGACAGTAATTTTTTTACTGCCTCCCTGCTGGTCATAGGGGTGGGTGTACCTTTGGGTCCATAGTCCCGATGGACATTGAACCTCCCTTGAACGTCCTGCAGACATCCTGAACATCCTCAGGACGACCGAGGGAGGTTCAGTGCCCGTTGGGGTATTTCAAACTAAACTCGCTTGCATCGAATGGCCAACCAGAGAACGCTGAAACGTTCATTGCAGGTACCTCCACCCGAAGAGGCCGTACACGCCACTCCAGATACCGACGTCCTTCTGCTCGACCATTATCTTCTACAGCCTGTCCTTCAGTAGATTCAACGCGGCCTTGGACAACATCGGTGCGGGCGGCTTCCGCAGGCCCCTAGACGCCGAGTTCTTCGAGAACATATCCGCCTCGAGATTCGACGGGCGACTGCAACACCGAGGCCGGCGTATCCCTTTCTACGCCACCTTCGGTGGTCGCCGCAGTGACAGCGCTGAATTCGTCCGCATGCTCCGGGACCCGTCCTGGCGGAAAGCAACCGTTGAGGGTATCGTGAACGACGCTACGTTGTCGGAGAGGCCCAAATACGACGTGAGTAGGTCCCACCATTATAAAAATTAATTATAGACTATAGACTTCTTATAGACTCTACTGCTCCTATAGATATTTCGTTTTGTCTATTCATAAATTGTAGACTTTGCATAGACAAAAGTCTACTAAAAGTATATGGCCATAAATATATAGATTGTCTATAGACTAATAGCATTTGTATTGCCTATAGACTGTTCACTAGGATTTGTCTATAGAGATTCTATAGACATCATAGACAGAAGTCTATCGACAGTCTATAGACTGCCTAAAACATTCTTGTAAGGGCAAAAGGATGTTTATAACTATAACTAGTTCTAGAATATTTCTTATAACAATGAGTGTATGAGGTCCTCCATGCGGTGTTCATGGCATCTATGTCCTGCGGAGGGTTAGGGGTATATCTATATCAAAACGAAAATTTCAAAGATGTCACCACTATGAGATCACTTGATCATCGTCTGACCGATGAGTGTGTCATCTGCGGTCGTCCAGGTGCACGTATTGTTGGCCCAGGAGTAGGCCCTGTCCTTCCTAGTGTAGCGGGGCGAAGCTAGAAGTACAGGCACCATGGTCGCCTGGATTGAATTAATCCGGTTTTTACCTTCCGCGTTTTTAACCTGTCATTTAATGCTTTTTATTTCTCCGTCCTCGTGTCCGGCATACCTACTGGTTAGTTTAGTTCTTTCCCGCCATAGTGAGTCAACGCTTTTTCATTTCTGCATGATCCTCATCAGACTGAGGGCGCTCTGGCGTCGTAGAGGCGCGTGAGTGACACCAACGCTTCGGAAGCTGCCTTTACTACAGTACCATAGTAAGTGAGCGTGTTAGCCACTTAATATGGTATGGTAAAGCTGCCAACTTTACCTGTACTTAGCACTCCGTTTATTAGCATTGCAGTCAGCCTTGACGCCTGCTGTGGTCACGCAGGGCGTGAACCTCGACTGGAACCACCCTGGCGACAGCTGCGACGTGCTCAAGCAGCCGCAGCTCTTCCACGTGCTCGTCGAGAGCCTCGGCTCCGGCCGGGTGAAGGTGATGCTCACGGTGCCACCGCTGCCACGCTACGCCGCGCTGTACGACCTCGAGCCAATCCTGGAGAGCGTCGCTCTTGTTGTCGTGGCAACGCACAAACTGCGGCCCCGGGGCTCCGTCGACTGCAGCGGTGGACGGCTGTACGCTGCGCAGGCCTTCCGGGAGATCCGGGACTCGTACAGCGTCGCCTACCGGAGGAAGTTCGCCTACAGCATGGCGGTGAGAACCCCGTGTCAATAGCTATAGTCGGATACAAGTCAAGAAAAATGCGGCTGTTCCCTGCGAAGGTACCCCCTTCCAGTCAATGGCGTTGGCTGATTCTTATGAACCAGATAGCATGACAATGCAGGAAGTGGCAGATGAAAGGGGATAGTCCCCTCTTTGCACTTCCTGGAATAGCCCCTTCCCGCATTGTCACGAAACTTCCTGCATTGCCACTATAGCAGGGCCGTGTGAGTCGGCCGACGCCTATTGCTGGAGGGGGTCCTTTGCCAGGGAATATCCGCATTTTCTTGAATTTCACCCGACTTAAGCTGCATGGAAACGAGGTGTCGTTCTTTGCTTTTTTCTCCACTATCCACTCGATGTCCCCAGCAGAAGTCGCACTATTACGTGTGAAACTAGACTCTACTTTAAACTCTGCATCTGCGAAACATCCATTATTGACCTTTCCGAGAAGACAGCTGACTCGAGCCCGCCTTTTCACAGAAGACGTTACCAAACTGATCGTCGCCTACGGCTCGCTATACTACCGTAAGCACTTTCCACTGTGGTTGCGTATGGACAGCCCAGAAAGTGATAAGGCGACGCCCAAGGAGGGTTCGGTAGCCCTAGGTGAACAAACCATGGTTGCAAACAGTATGGTGAATTCCACTTTGGATTCGTCTATTGGTGCCACGTTTCAAAAGCATATAATGCTGAGTGGTCTTAGATATCGCGCTTTGCCGGTCGTCGTGTCACATTTCTTGGCAGTCTAAACTGCACGTTGAAAGTAAGGCCGCATTGGGGCGCAGTGTGAGAGGTTGCTAGAGCCGCCGCGGTCACAGTGAGAGCTCAACTGTCAGTACTAAAGCAGGGGCCAGTTGGTTCTGCATTTTCGTTCTGCGCGCTACTGCACAAGCGCAATAGCAAAGATTGAGAACTGGCGCTGTAATCTCGTAGCCTCCGAAGAGTGGCCTCTAGACGTGCATGGATTTTGGTTCGGAGTCGTTCAACTAGCGGGATGCGACAGCTTGCATTTCAATATCCAGCAATAGAGGCGAGTTGAACGTTGGATGTCACGCAGTCGACGGAGCTCTACACGACGCTGGCAGCACCACTGCAAAGAAGAGTGTTGTTGGCAGACAGATTTTGCGGTGACATCCAAAGCGGTGACAACAGAAACAAAAACGAAAGAGTACAGGTCACAGAAGTCAATTCGCGCTTCATCGTATTATCCCCTCCTGTCTTCTATATCAAGTATCTACGTTGTCACCCGTTTGGTCGCCGTCTTGCAATATGCGGTAGGACAAGAACACTAGGCCTTATTAAAGTCTCACCATTCTGCTCCGGGGCAGGGCTGAAAAGTAACGGGCAGTAATCTGTTTTGTACTCGGGGAAGGCGTGTATGTACAGGCGCGGCCATAAGTAAACGGAGCACGCTATTGCGTTCGAAGTGCAATCACGCCTTCTCCATTGATAATGAAGACGCGTTGTTTGTCTACAAGAAAGCCCACCAACCTCCTCTACCAGCATGCGCGTACCACTTCTGGAAATTTCAATAGGTGACGCGTGCAAAATATTCGAAGACATTTGCGTGCTCCGTTTACTTTTGTCCGCGCCTGTACATGCCGGTCAGCCATGCCGTACGTGTTAAGAGTTCTTTAGCCTTACCCTTTACATAACTCAGCCTCAAAAATTGGAAGGAATACGTAAGCTCCGCCTTAGAATATGGAGTGATAGCGTTAATGGATTCATGCCAATATATGCGGAATTGGTCATTCGCTATACTTTACATTCATATACCGCTGGAACTCCTCATACCGCTCCTGGTATGCTGGACTTTCTGGATTTCTGGACGTTGGATTTTCTGCGGAACCGGAGGAGCCTTAACGCTGTCGCGTTAAAGGCGAGTTTGTGCGCAACGCAGTCGCGTCTGTAGTCGAGCCTGACCATAGATGGCGCAGCGCGCAGTTCTGGACGTAGGGTGGTTCCTGCAGCCTCGGTTTTGACGAGTTGAATTCGTTTGTTGGCTGTAGAATTTGTCGTTGACCCATAACGCAACGTACCCAGCGTGGTTCGCCGCGTAAATATTTTGAGTTGCACTGCTAATACGAATCCTCACACGACTATAGTCACAACTTAAGTCTGCAGTGAAGCTCCGCCCACATTCAGCCTCCGCGCACAGAATTCCTCCACGACGAAAAAGTAGTGCAATGCTTAAACGTTTCTTGTTGCGTAAACAGGAAGCTTAGCACAAGAAAAAAATTATGAGCTCTAGAATTTTGATACGTGGATTGTTTGATATAGTCAAACACTAAAAAGCTGATTTCGTTTACAGTTGCGATTGGCTAGCGGAGTAATACAGGACGCCGCGGACCGCGTCCCAGTGTTAGCAACTGCTGTTGTTTTTTTAAGTTGAATCCTTCTATAGTGCAAGTCTGAGTAAGCCTACTGCTCTCTATAGTACGCACTCGTGCACTAAACACCGCGTTTTCGCTTCCCTCTTCAAACAGGTCGGAGGCGACACCTTCGTCACCGCCACCGTGGCGCTGGGAGCGGCGATCCTCCCGCCGCCTCCTTCCTCCGGACTTGTCCTGCGTCCCAACAAGACGAGCTTCGAGAGCGTCTGCAACGTCGCTCCGGTGTTCGTGAATCCCGACGACACGGAGTGCGTCATGGTCATAACACAGGTCCTGAACTCTGCGGACGCCGGCAAATTGTATCACGTAAGTGCTAGGGGGTATTTTAAGGCGAAAGCCTTTAAATGCGTCATCGTTGTCGACAGAAGGTTGTCAGCAGAGGTGTCACGCTTTTTCTAGTCAGACCAGAAAAAAAATCTTTTTGCACAATGGGATTCGAACCACCACCCTTCCGTTCTGCAGCCGAGCGTGCTAATGGCTACGCTACTTCCTGCCAACGCATATGTAGTTCTCCTTGTCTAGGACGCTGGAGAGTGTTTGCAGAAAGGCGTCGAATCAGACGGACGCCTCCTAAACGCCCTCCAGTGTCTCCAGCATTTAAAATTCACAAACATTCGTGTACTTAACATCTTAACCACACATCAGTGACACAAGCAGCAACACCACACTAAAAGCTTTGGCCTCACCACACTTTAGGTCACCAAAGTGCCCCCCCCCCCCCCCCCCTGAAGTTTTTAAGGGACGCCAAGGACATGATTGGCATGTGTCGACAGGTTACCGCCTTCTAACTACGGAAGGATACTGTCACTGAGGAAAACTCATAACGCATCTGACGCATCTGAAGAGCTCAGTTAGTCCCGTGAAAGAAACTTGATTAGCGGTGGTGGTGTGACGTACTGGCAGAGTTAGACAGTGACATGCGCCATATGCATTCCTTAAAAACCACCACTAATCAGATCACTATGACGCGACGCGACCGGATGCGTTGAGTGTCTAGGGGCGGGACCGCATCCAAACTTGCTGTGCCTGTGATTAATAGCTGTCTTTCCCACCTCCTGTTGCTGTCGTCATGATGGACGTCACGTAAACGCCCTTAAAAAATGGTCTATAGACCTTTGAAGACTGTGTTGCTTTCCTATAGATATTTCTTTTTGTCTATTCATAGTCTAGACTGTCTATAGACAGAAGCCTACTAAAAGTGTATGGCCATAAATCTATAGATGGCCGATAGACTGTCTAATAAAAATGGTCTATAGACTTTTTATACACTTGCTTTCCTATAGGTATTTTGTTTGTCTATTCATTGTCTAGACTGTCTATAGACTGAAGTCTACTAAAAGTATATGGCCAGAAATCTATATATGGTATATAGACTGTCTATAGCATTGGTATTTATATGTAAACGCTTTTATAAAAATGATCTATACACTTTTGATAGACTCTATTGCTTTTCTATATATATTTCTTTTTGTGTATTCATAGTCTAGACTGTCAATAGACAGATGTCTACTAAAAGTGTATGTCCATAAATCTATAGATGGGTTAGACTTTATAGACTGAAGTCTACGGACAGTCTATAGACTGTCTAAAAAACTGACAATGAGGCAAGCGGTGTGACGTCATGCCAAATGGCGCGGCGAGCGCGCGGCGTCCGCCAGCAGCGGCGGTTGCTAGGCAACAACGGCTCAAGGTCGGTCCCTGTGCCTCCTCGGAGCACCGCCACAGCGAAATCGCAAGTTCGTGGCCAATGTAGCTTTCGCTTCAATACGCCCTCATGATTTCAAACATCATTTTACCGAAGTGGCCAGAGTTGTCCTCAAATCAGTGAGGATATAGTCTCGTCCTCTGCCGCTTCCAGGTTGCCACCTACGCGGGGCCCAAGCAGCTACGCGAGCGGATGCACCGTGCGTATGCGGACGACATGGGCGATGCTCCCGTTGCGGTGTTTGACGCATACCTGGACGACTTCGCCGGTACCTGCCCTGGAGACAGCCCCCGCATGTCGCCCCAGATCGCGGCCATCGCCGAAGGGACTCGGCGCGACCTGGAGTGAACTATGGGCCCGAACGTTGATTTGATTTAGTTACCATCTGGGTTTAGTTTTGCTACGTGAGCAGCTTAGCGATTTTTCTTAGGCACACTTCAGACGTCCTCGAATTCCAGACGCTCAGGTGTAGCTTTTTTTTTTGACGGTCCACGCTGAATGAAATTTATGATGGTCACTGCTAATTTTCTTTAAAGTCGCATCTGTACTACAACAAATTCTGTTGCAAACCAATGAGTTTACTGTTTTAAATGTTGAGCGCCCAGTAACCTTATCTGCCCGGAAACCTTCATAATTTCTCTCGCTAAGTAATATAAATGCAATCAAATAAAAGAAGACAAGGTTCCTTGAACAGTCTCGCCGACAACGTACCACTTGTTTTAGTTTAGTTTATTGGGGTTTAACATCCCAGAGCGACTCAGGCTATGAGGGACGCCGTAGTGAAAGGCTCCGGAAATTTCGACCACCTTGGGTTCATCGCACAGCACACGGGCCTCTAGAATTTCGCCTCGATCGAAATTCTGCCGCCGCGGCGGGGATCGAACCCGTGTCTTTCGCGTCAACAGCCGAGCGCCGTAACCAGAGCCATCGCGGCGGGGTGCATCACTTGATTTGATTTAGATTCATAACCTTAAAGGGCAGCTCGGACGTTTCTTCTACTTCTACGGATTTTACCGAAGTTTTCACGGTATGTTCTCCCTAGTTTTCTGATGTTAGTGCAAAATTTCGCATCCGGACGGCGTTTCATTGTAGAGCGAATGCGTTTAAAATCCTCTATTTTGTGGCCTCAATCGGGTACAATTTATACAATTGATTTCTAATCCTTGCGTATGGGGCGTCAGAGTTTTTGCGCTAGTTGATATTAGCTCTGTTTTTGCGGAAGGACAAAATTTCAAGCTTAGTGAACTTGCGTCACCTCATTGAAGACTAAAGCCGAGTTATATCTAACTTAGCACTGCGCCGAAAAATTTCCCGTCTATCACTCTTCCACAAGCTTTATCACCATCCTTCCCTTCATGATGAATTCTTTCAGCCACCGCCAGTTATCTTTCCACGTCGCGATCATCCTTACAAAGTTAAACGCATTAACTGCCAGTCATTCCATTATGCCTATTATTTTTTACCACGCACAATAACCGAATGGAACGCTTTGCCATCAGAAATTGCCACAGAATCTGATCTAAATAAATTCCAACATCTTATCCACTCATGTTTCAACAACTAAAAAGGTATTTTTTTCAGCGTTCTTTCTTCCGCCTTGTCTTCTTTTTATTTTATATTTTTTGTTTTGTACTTCAGGGCACTTTTTCCAGTGTCGTCTTTTTCTTTTTCTACCGGTGCTGTTATTTATTCTCAAATTTTGCTGTTATGTGCATTGTTGCGACCCTTTCTGTGAATGCCTAATTATGGTTAATAATTTGTGATTTCTATTTTATTTTAGTGCAATATTTTTAACCTTATAACAATGCTTTGTACTTACTCCCCCCCCCCCCCCCCCCCATGTAATACCCTCAAATGAGGGCCTTTGGGGGTATTTTGAATGAATAAATAAATAAATAAACTTCAGACAAGTAACGACCCGAGCATTCAAGCTCTTCAGTCTACAAAACCAACGCGCACACGATAGATTTTGGGATAATATCCGTGACGTCATATCATGGCCAAAACTACGTTTGGGTTTCTTGGTTTTTGCTGTTAAATAAACTTCTACTCGGTATTTTGAAAAGCAGTTTTTTAGAACAGACTGTAAGGAAAGTGATGCGACTATCGCCTCAAATTGTTCAAAACAAGCCCGCAGTAGCCCTTTGACAGGGTGGACTTAATCTGCACGCCCATGAAGAATACATGCGCATTTCGGACGCTCTGGTATGCCTTTGCCACAGATAATCGGCGCAATATTGGAAATATATTGACAAAGGCTGATCCTACAAAGGAACAGAGTGGCCATCCATTTACAATATTGGGCCAATTATCTGTTCTGCTTGGGTCGTAAAGCTTTCACTTTTTTGTAGAATGCCGTGGCTTTGCCCTATTTTCCTGAAAGAAAAACAAGCAATTATCGAAACTGCTGTTGTAACATCTGCTCCTTTTTTGACAAGTTGCAACAGAGACAAAGTGGATACAACCATCATGCAGTTTTTCGTTTAGGCCTGCACAGATTGTTTCTTTTCGAGCTCACCGCCAAGCCTAAAACCTCCTCCACGAGAGCACAGCCCCCGTCAAAAGTATACAGCCCAAGCGATTTGCTTCTAAGCTGTTTGGCGGGGCTCCCTGGCGCATTTAGCAGTCCAAAGCTTGGGAGGATTGAGGACGCGATGTTATTACTCTTCTGAGAGGTTACAGTCGCTGAGGATGCTTAACGAGTCATACAGCAAGCCTCACAGGTATACCCCTTGGATCGTATACTTCTGCCGGGGATGTGCGTACTTGTACCGTTTTAGCATTCAGAACGCCGCGAACCAATTTACCCCACCATTCGTGAATAGAGAGGTTTGTGAAAACTTTCTAACTCTAAATGTCTCGGCAAGGCGCCGTGTTGGTGTGCGGTAATCTGTTGCGCCTCCAGTAAGCATTGCGTCGCCCAAGCTCCTCTGGAAGCACCCACTAGGCTGGCGACGTAGCGATTGTTCATCTGCGCTTGCAAAACTATCGGTGAGCGCTACAATTGGGTCGCGACAGAAGCGTGATCGCATTTTAACATTTATACCCTCCTGATAGCGTTTCTTGGAACCGGGGATCCCTGTTCGTTCATGTTGGTTTCATCACACACATGCACGCTGCGTGCGACTCCGGCAAAGCACGGGCGCTTGTACTGAAGCAGCGCAAGTAATCGGCCCAATATTAGACACACGTTGGCAAAGGCTTGTCCTACAAAGGACCACTGAGAGTGAGACCATCTATTTCGAATATTGGGCCGATTACCTGTGCTGCTTAGATACCGGTAGAAATGACATAACTGCTCCCCGACATGGGGTCGTGAAAGCGCTGAAAGTTTTTATAGCGACAGCTCTTCTCCTCGAGGTACAACTTCCGATTTAGATGTGGATGAGACAGTGGCCTTCAATGTCGCACAAGGTCAAACCAAACTTAACTGCGTGGTGGTGTGGCCCAAGCTATGTTAGTATGACGACGTCATCACATCACTATCACCATTGGGTACCTGACCCGGACCTTTGATCTTGGCCCTTGACCTCGGCACTTGATCTGAGACAGTGGGCACCCCATCGACAATGACCTTCAATGCATCACAAGGCCAAACCGAACTTAACTGCCTGGTGGTATGGCCCAAGCTATGGTAGTATGCTGGCAATGACCTTGACCTTTGATTTGAGGCAGTGGGCAACTGACCTTCATATTTGACCTTGATCATTTACCTCGACCTTGACTCTGATCTCGGCGTTGACACCTGATTTCAGACAGTGGGCACCCCATCGACAATGACCTTCAATGCCTCACAAGGTCAAACCGAGCTTAGCTGCGTGGTGGTATGGCCAAGATATGGTAGGACAACGTGATCATATGGCTATGACCATTGGGTAGCCGACATTGACCTTGACCTTCGATTTGAGGCAGTGGGCAACTGACCTTCATATTTGACCTTGATCATTTGCCTCGACCTTGACCTTGGCCTGGACATTTGATTTCAGACAGTGGAGACCATGCTTAACAGAGCTTTCGCTCGTATACCTGGGCTCAAGCAACGTTGAACCCCAGCCATTTTTCCCCTGCTCACACTGTTGTCACTGATAACCGACCGGTATTGAAAACTCCAGTGCTGAGTAACTGCACCAGGAGAGAACAGGCGAGGACGACGACGCCGAAATTGCAATCGGGGCCATGCTTTTTACAGCTGGCGACGGATTAGCGAACGTGTCACTATTCCGTGAGCGCACGGGATATCCGGAAGTTCTTTTTAAGTGCAACTTCTATCATGGCCCGTGAAAGCGAAACTCAAGGCAAAAGCAAAAACAAGCGGTTTTATAATAATTTAAAGCGCACTGGGCCTTATCTCATGCAGGTCTAGCATTCCGAAGGTACTGCTCATCGTTATCACACATACACACGCACGCATACACACGCACACAAAAAGAAGCGCCGAAAATTTTTGTTTCTTTAAAATTTTTAAAAAGTCCTCGAGCATGACAGCTTATTAAATTTTATGCTCGAGTTTTGACCAACAGATTGCGTGCCACATTGGGAGGGGGGGACAAACTGACCACAGTGCCTCGTTTTGATTGTTTTTGCATCGAACTTGAAGAAACGCAGACTTAACGGTGCACTGAAGAGGAATCTGGACTGGTATTTTTACCGCCGGAACTCGAGCTACACGTTCCGAGCGTTCTTAGAAACTTCGAATTTGCCCTGTGCGGCCGATTTCCCTAATTTAAATCCATTAAACGACCCGTTCTCGGCTTTTTTCTTTAATTCCCCTCAGACGGTGGGAGGAGTCGACCAACCCTTCACCCAGTCCCGTGGCGGCTTGCCGCTCTGCCATCGGCGGAGTGATACGTAGTGATCGGCGAAAGCAAAGAGTCCACGCGTATTTTTATTTCCGTGGGCCTAATTTGCAGCTGTGTGGTCTGTGACTAGATCTATTTATTCACGGAAAGATAAAAGAAACAAAATAAAAGCGAAAGCAAAGCCGCCACGCGACTGCCTGAAAGGCACTCCAAGCGTTGGTCGACTCCTCCCACCGCCTAGGGGGACAAAAAAAGACGGGAGCCGGACGTTAATCCGATTTAAATTAGGGAAATCGGCCGCACAAGCAATAATTCGAAGTTTCTAAGATTTCTCAGAACGTGTAGATCTAGTTCCCGCGCCAAGAAAACGAGTTTAGATTCCTCTTCAGGACACCTTTAAAGCGCTAGGATGTATTTCATTGCCCCAAAAGCGCGCTTTGATCTCACGGTGGGCACAAATAAGGCAACGGATGACGCAGCACACAAGTGCACGTCGGATGCCTGCCCGCTGTGCGCAGTGCACTTATCACGCAGGAGCTGCACATTAAGATAACACGACCCAAACTTGCCGACTGTCAACGTCAGCTACAAAAAAAAATCGCAGTCATTTTAATTACAAATTTTTGAGATGTTAAATTTAATTAATAAACATAAGAACGTGTGCTATAATTTATGGAAACATATTTTCGTATAGGTTTTCGGTCAAAGCATTTTTATGTAGTATTTTTAGTTGCGTAAATTTGCTGCGGAGCATTCAATCGTCACAAGGTGAAGTTACGACGCCTTTGACGGTTACCTGAGTTTTCCGGGCCCATCGGAGCTGGGAGTATTTCCGATCAACTTGCTGCTGAAAGCGATGCTGAACATCGCTTCCACTATGGATGACCTCGAATCGAAAAAGTTCAAAGGTTCGTATTCCTTCTTTATTCTTTTTTGTTTACTCTTTTCGCGACAGCGAATTTATTTACTCAAATGATTTTATTAGCGTGATATTACGTGCTTGCCATTTTCCTCCGAATGCATGTTGGGCAGTCGTGGTGGCTAACGTTACTGAGGGGAGAGCGCTGTCCGGCGTGCGTTGTAATGGTAAATGAGGCGTATAATTAAAACCGATTCGTCTGCTTATTTTTCGCAGTAAACTGGAGCTTGCTTACTTGAACCACCTATTTACTACAGGTAAAGGGGGCGTCAAAAAAAATTCAGGGGGCACTTTGGCTCGCTAAAGTGCTGCAAGGCGAAAGCCTTTCCTGGCGCACTGTTTGGCATTGACTGCGAGACTGTTTGTGCTGTACTAGTGCTTTATTTGGCTACACATTCTTTGTGACTGCCCTGCCTACACCACCGAAAGGCAGTCTCTCAGCCGTGCGCTGGAGCGCCTAGATACACGCCCTTTCACGGAAATGAAGATTCTCGGCCCCTGGCCGCGGCGGTCGTCGGCGGAGAAGGCCTGCAAGGCACTGCTCCGCTTCTTGAGAACTTCTGGCCTGCACGATAGGCTGTGACTTTAACGAACAGTGACGTTTTATAGTGACTTCAATTTTCTGTTACTCTCCTTTCTCTTTCTTTTTTTTATCCCCTCACCCCCTTCCCCCCGTGTAGGGTAGCAAACCGATTATTGTTTCGGTTAACCTCCCTGCCTTTCCTCTTCTATATCCTCCTCCTCCTCATTACAACTACACACTATGAATGCCGACTTTGACTGCTTCTCTCTCTGCTTCGATGAGTTCGGTTGTATCCATGGCTCTGTTCGCAGTAATGAGGTATGTAATGCGGTCACCCACGGGGGTGTGCTCGGCGCTACTGCTCGCGGCGAAGTTCGCAAAAATTAGCCCTACTCGTTGCGAATAGGCGAAGGCTTTCGTCTGTCTGCCTATCCGCAACGAGTTGGGCTACTTTGTGCGAACTTCGCCGCGAGCAGTAGCGGCGAGCATACCCCCGAAGCTGAGTTGTGTAATTCGCCTACGCTAAGCTGGCAGTACGGTCTTCAAATCGACTCAGTATCATGATCGAGCGCACGGCGTTGCTTCGGCGTTGTGGTGGCCGTGGCTTGCGTCGTTTCTAGCAAATGACAGCGTCCTGGTACGGTAACCGAGGGGGAGCTCGGCTCTGGCGGCGAGTTCGCAAGCTGGCAACTAGGTCATGTGACCATGACGCTGCTTCCTGTCAGAGCGGAAGCCGAGACCTGTCAGAAAGTAGTCCGGGAGCCCAGTGCGCGCTTTGCCTTGGATCAGAGCGAAGCGTTACGCAGAAGACCTTGCAGCGTCGTCAGTAAGCAACATCTGACCACCTCGCGGTTATCGCCCGCCTTCGCTTTGTATAACTAGGTTTAGAGGAAGAAGCCAACAGCCGCAGGAACCAAGGGGCACAGGGGATTTTTTTTTAAAATTTATTTATTTATTTTGTGGTGTTGATCAATTTAGAATATTACTGAATATGTTATCGCTTAAAGCTAATTGATTAGAATTGAGGTCGTGGGTTCGGATCCCACCGGCGGCAGTGGTTGTTTTTTCTTCTGCTTTTCTAATCAATTAGCTTTAAGCGATAACATATTCAGTAATATTCTAAATTGATCAACACCACAAAATAAATAAATAAATTTTAAAAAAAAATCCCCTGTGCCCCTTGGTTCCTGCGGCTGTTGGCTTCTTTCATGTTTATAACGAGCCCCTCATTCCCCTTCCCTTCTTTGCTTAATTGCTTAGCGAGGGCCTCGGTTCTGGCAGCCTTGACGCCATAGGAAGCATAAGAGGGTTCTCACGCAGCTTCCACCCTCTCCGTTCGATGACGTTCTACGTCACACCTCCGGTAACTCAGGACGTTCTACGTCCGCCGCTTATGAACGTGGGTGGCGCTGATGAACACTCTCAAGATTAGGTTACTTGTAAACGTAAATACCCCCGAAAGCAGAAGATTTGACAGCCGTCGCCGTAGCTCAGAGGTAGAGCACCGGACGCGTAATTCGGAGGTCGTGGGTTCGGATCCCACCGGCGGCAGTGGTTGTTTTTTCTTCTGCTTTTCTAATCAATTAGCTTTAAGCGATAACATATTCAGTAATATTCTAAATTGATCAACACCACAAAATAAATAAATAAATTTTAAAAAAAAATCCCCTGTGCCCCTTGGTTCCTGCGGCTGTTGGCTTCTTTCATGTTTATAACGAGCCCCTCATTCCCCTTCCCTTCTTTGCTTAATTGCTTAGCGAGGGCCTCGGTTCTGGCAGCCTTGACGCCATAGGAAGCATAAGAGGGTTCTCACGCAGCTTCCACCCTCTCCGTTCGATGACGTTCTACGTCACACCTCCGGTAACTCAGGACGTTCTACGTCCGCCGCTTATGAACGTGGGTGGCGCTGATGAACACTCTCAAGATTAGGTTACTTGTAAACGTAAATACCCCCGAAAGCAGAAGATTTGACAGCCGTCGCCGTAGCTCAGAGGTAGAGCACCGGACGCGTAATTCGGAGGTCGTGGGTTCGGATCCCACCGGCGGCAGTGGTTGTTTTTTCTTCTGCTTTTCTAATCAATTAGCTTTAAGCGATAACATATTCAGTAATATTCTAAATTGATCAACACCACAAAATAAATAAATAAATTTTAAAAAAAAATCCCCTGTGCCCCTTGGTTCCTGCGGCTGTTGGCTTCTTTCATGTTTATAACGAGCCCCTCATTCCCCTTCCCTTCTTTGCTTAATTGCTTAGCGAGGGCCTCGGTTCTGGCAGCCTTGACGCCATAGGAAGCATAAGAGGGTTCTCACGCAGCTTCCACCCTCTCCGTTCGATGACGTTCTACGTCACACCTCCGGTAACTCAGGACGTTCTACGTCCGCCGCTTATGAACGTGGGTGGCGCTGATGAACACTCTCAAGATTAGGTTACTTGTAAACGTAAATACCCCCGAAAGCAGAAGATTTGACAGCCGTCGCCGTAGCTCAGAGGTAGAGCACCGGACGCGTAATTCGGAGGTCGTGGGTTCGGATCCCACCGGCGGCAGTGGTTGTTTTTTCTTCTGCTTTTCTAATCAATTAGCTTTAAGCGATAACATATTCAGTAATATTCTAAATTGATCAACACCACAAAATAAATAAATAAATTTTAAAAAAAAAATCCCCTGTGCCCCTTGGTTCCTGCGGCTGTTGGCTTCTTTCATGTTTATAACGAGCCCCTCATTCCCCTTCCCTTCTTTGCTTAATTGCTTAGCGAGGGCCTCGGTTCTGGCAGCCTTGACGCCATAGGAAGCATAAGAGGGTTCTCACGCAGCTTCCACCCTCTCCGTTCGATGACGTTCTACGTCACACCTCCGGTAACTCAGGACGTTCTACGTCCGCCGCTTATGAACGTGGGTGGCGCTGATGAACACTCTCAAGATTAGGTTACTTGTAAACGTAAATACCCCCGAAAGCAGAAGATTTGACAGCCGTCGCCGTAGCTCAGAGGTAGAGCACCGGACGCGTAATTCGGAGGTCGTGGGTTCGGATCCCACCGGCGGCAGTGGTTGTTTTTTCTTCTGCTTTTCTAATCAATTAGCTTTAAGCGATAACATATTCAGTAATATTCTAAATTGATCAACACCACAAAATAAATAAATAAATTTTAAAAAAAAATCCCCTGTGCCCCTTGGTTCCTGCGGCTGTTGGCTTCTTTCATGTTTATAACGAGCCCCTCATTCCCCTTCCCTTCTTTGCTTAATTGCTTAGCGAGGGCCTCGGTTCTGGCAGCCTTGACGCCATAGGAAGCATAAGAGGGTTCTCACGCAGCTTCCACCCTCTCCGTTCGATGACGTTCTACGTCACACCTCCGGTAACTCAGGACGTTCTACGTCCGCCGCTTATGAACGTGGGTGGCGCTGATGAACACTCTCAAGATTAGGTTACTTGTAAACGTAAATACCCCCGAAAGCAGAAGATTTGACAGCCGTCGCCGTAGCTCAGAGGTAGAGCACCGGACGCGTAATTCGGAGGTCGTGGGTTCGGATCCCACCGGCGGCAGTGGTTGTTTTTTCTTCTGCTTTTCTAATCAATTAGCTTTAAGCGATAACATATTCAGTAATATTCTAAATTGATCAACACCACAAAATAAATAAATAAATTTTAAAAAAAAATCCCCTGTGCCCCTTGGTTCCTGCGGCTGTTGGCTTCTTTCATGTTTATAACGAGCCCCTCATTCCCCTTCCCTTCTTTGCTTAATTGCTTAGCGAGGGCCTCGGTTCTGGCAGCCTTGACGCCATAGGAAGCATAAGAGGGTTCTCACGCAGCTTCCACCCTCTCCGTTCGATGACGTTCTACGTCACACCTCCGGTAACTCAGGACGTTCTACGTCCGCCGCTTATGAACGTGGGTGGCGCTGATGAACACTCTCAAGATTAGGTTACTTGTAAACGTAAATACCCCCGAAAGCAGAAGATTTGACAGCCGTCGCCGTAGCTCAGAGGTAGAGCACCGGACGCGTAATTCGGAGGTCGTGGGTTCGGATCCCACCGGCGGCAGTGGTTGTTTTTTCTTCTGCTTTTCTAATCAATTAGCTTTAAGCGATAACATATTCAGTAATATTCTAAATTGATCAACACCACAAAATAAATAAATAAATTTTAAAAAAAAATCCCCTGTGCCCCTTGGTTCCTGCGGCTGTTGGCTTCTTTCATGTTTATAACGAGCCCCTCATTCCCCTTCCCTTCTTTGCTTAGGTTTAGAGGAGACCTTCAGCAATTTTTTAAAAATAGATACTAGATACTCAAAAAAAAAGTGTGCCGAAGATATTGTGGCCGCTGTGAGCCGCACTTTGGGCCGGCGGCGCTCTCTCAGATGATGGCGCACCGAGTACTTCGAAGAAACAATGTCAGGGTCGTTAGCTGGTCACATCAACCTTTCGCATCAGTCATATTAAGCTATCTTCGTATAGTGGCCGATATGACATATGTTGCGCTTCTGTGCACTTGATGACTGAAGGGACGAGGAGAAAGGCTCGCCGTTATAGTACAAACACCCCTTCAGCGCTATATTGGTTGCCGACAGAAATGAAAGGCTTTCGTCTTCAGGCTCAGGAGCTTACTCAAAATTTGTTTACTTTGTAAGCATGATAAAGGCTAAGAAATCTTCCACGCTAGGGCCAGTGGGATCATGAGCATACAGTTAGTTTGGAGGAGGAACGCCAATAGTACCCCGCCGCGATGGCTCAGTGGTTATGGCGCTCGGCTGCTGTCCCGAAAGACGCGGGTTCGATCCCGGTCGCGGCGGCTGAATTTCGATGGAGAAGAAATTCAAGAGGTCCGTGTGCTGTGCATGAGAGTGCACGTTAAAGAACCCCAGGTGGT